>NC_139593.1:10510286-10642786 GCF_946808225.1 Silurus aristotelis | reverse complement strand
CCTCCAAAAAAAAAATACAAATAAAAAAGGAGAATCCCAAGAAACTCATAGCAGTTTCAGCATGACAATGTCCCTGTGCACAAAGCCAGCTCTGTAAAGAAATGGTTTACACGGGTTCTAGTGAAAGATCTTGAGTGGCCTGCTATAGAGATCCGACCTCAACCCTATTGAACACCTTTGGGATGAATTAGAACGCTGAATGCACACCAGACCTCCTCACTTCACCTACATCAGTACCTGACTTTAACAAAGCCCTTGTTGCTGAATGAACTCAAACTCTCCACAACAACATCTCAGAAGACTGGAGGTTGTTCTAACGAAAAATTGTGGTATGAAATGTTTAAAAGATTTTACAGATGAAACTCACTCCCTGCCAGGAACACTCTTTAGATTCCCATCAAATTGTATTAAAGGCAAAGAAACAAATCCGGGTCACAAAGGTTTCTCTCATTCTAAATAAGCAAGCTGGGGCATGTTCTCAACTCAACTTCTGTCACCATCTTCAAGGATGTCCTGTTTTTATACACACGGATATTCTTAGAAACACACTTAACCTCCTTCAAGAGATCGCAGAGGTGAAACTCCAGGGCTTCAAAAGGCACTAATGTAGTATATTCAAGCACTGCCCAAGAGCACAACACCTCATTTTAAAGTCTGTCTGAACTAAATATGTATGTCATATATTTATGTTATATCATTCTGTCAGCAATGGTGTGTGAATGCGATCAGGTTTATGAATGTTGCCTTTGTACCAAATGATGGTGAATTTTTCAACAGTGATTAATGGTGACAGGTTTTCTAAAAAAAAAAAAAAAAAAACACACACACGTTTCCCCCCTGAATAAAAAAAAAATCATCCAATATTTATCCATGTGCCAAACTTTCAACTACATTTTATTAAGAGTGAATCATGCACAAATACCATAGCATAATATTTTTCATGACACAAGATCAAAATATTAAAGTGGAAGTAAATGTGGTAACATCGTGATTAGGATATTGGTCTTCTGAGCAGAAGGTTGTGCGTTTAAATCCCAGCACCAACATGCTGCCACTTCTTGGGCCTCAGATCGAGGCCCTTCACCCCCTTAACTGCTCAGTTGTGGACATTAGATCAATGTAAGTTACTCTGGAGAAAGATATCTGGTACTCTAAATGCCATAAATGTATATGTAATTTTTTCTTCAAAGGTTTTGCTACTAAAAGTTTCCACATATCTATCTATCTATCTATCTATCTATCTATCTATCTATCTATCTATCTATCTATCTATCTATCTATCTATCTATCTATCTATCTATCTATCTATCTATCTATCTATCTATCTATCTGGCATCTGATTATATCAAATTATTATAATAATAAAATAAATAAATCAATAAATAAAATAAAAAAAATTTAAAACTTTTCTGGAACATATTTGTTCAAATCCTGTTTTTTTTTTGTTTTTTTTTAATAAGATGCTTAAAAGCTTAGTCATGGAACACAGGTTTTATAATACTTTGAAAAAAAGTAGAAAACTGTAACTTTAAACATGCCTTAATGGAGATTTATTGAAAAGGTGTTTAAAAAGGAAATGCAATGGAAAATGTGGTGTGGTGAGAAATACAGTCTTTCCAGAGCTGTGATATCATCTAAAAATTTACCTGCCCGACCAAACCAAAGGCTCGGTCCAAACTTCGAGAGTCGGTGTACTTGCGGACTTTGTTATGAAGCCAGCCGAGTTCCGCTAGCCGGCTACTGGTGTCTCGCAAAGACTTGCACAGTGGAACCTGGAGGAAATACAGTATATTATTTTATTTTATACAGTCTATACATACCTTCTGGTATTTTAGAACTTTTCAGCTCATCTACATCTAATTAATGTAAAGCAGTGATCACTGGCACATTGAGTTTAAATACATAAAAACATCTGAGGTAAAAAAAAAAAAAAAGAAAAAAAAAAAAAAAAAGAGGAAAACATATTGTTTAGTCAATGCTTGCCAGAATTACACAGTGTCCTAAAGTACTTTTAAAAACCAAATATAAATAATATCAAACACTTCTTGAAAAAAATTGTAGCAAACTCAAGTTCCTAACATTTACATTAAGCCTGTACAAATGTCTGCATTTCTAATAAGCTGCAATTTTGTATTTACTTTATGTAAAAAAATAAAAAAAAAAATAAAAAGTTAAGAAATTACAATTTGATCCCATCACTCTATTAACCTGGTATTGTTTTTTACTTATGTAACTGCAAAAAAGTAACATTTAAAAGATGATTTTTTTTAAATAAATCACAGCTATACAATAATAAAATTCTCCTCATACAGAAGTATACACTCCTGAACGTGAGCTTTAATATTCTTCAGATGGATTAATAAACAGACAGTTCAATGCTTTTCATTGTATTTTCCCCCCATATATATCATCTAATAAAAAAAAACACAAATAAAAAAAATCACATAAATCTAATTATGCAGCTCCAAAACTACAAACAGGAGGTCACATGGGTTTTACCTGCCCCAAGCAGGCAAGTGCAGTAGCATGACTGCCACCACGACTTTGTCCTTTTCCTGTGGCTAGACACTGTTACACATTTAGTGTGTGAGACTCAATTTTCTTTTGCCCTTTAAAAAGATATTGATCAAAATATCTTCTGTCAATGGTTCAAAAACATTTTAAACCCTTTTTAAAACCTTTTAACCTTAACAGTATTATAAGGGTATTGGCACAGAAAGTCACTGTAGGTACCGGACACAATCCTGTATTTTTTTTTTTTTTTTAACAGTACGCAAAAAAAAGATTAAATGTATTTATTTTCAAAACTGTTGGAGAACAAGCAATAACTTTTCGCCTAACAACAGCTCTGACATAAACTTAGTGTTCTTGAAAGGCTTTGGGGATATTAATAAAATACCACATTATTGTTATATAATATATTTTCTCTTACTTTTAGTTTTGTGATATTCTCATATTTATACATATTCAGTGCATCTGGAAAGTATTCACAGCGCTTCACTTTTTTTCACATTTTATATATTATTATATAAAATGTTTTATAATAGTAAAATATATAGCAACAATAAATAAATAAATATAAAAGAGACAAAATTTAAACCTTTGACAAAAAAATAAATAAAATTCACGACATCTCTGATCTAAATTAAAAAAAAAAAAAAAAAAAACGAAAAATTATTTGTAATCAATAAACATTTGATTTACTGATGTGCCAAGTTTTAAATCAAGCACCAAAATCCGCCATGATACACACATCCGGCAAATAAAACCGTCTGTGTGGAAACACTGCAAAAGTTCTGTTTGGTGTCCTGATGATTTACATAATAAAAAAAATAAAAAAAAACAACATTTTTGTCCATAAAGTATTAAAAACTTAAGATTATGGTACATTTTTCAAACAGATAAAAATGTGTGATTAAGTTGTGATTAACACAAGTTAACTCATGACAATTATGCGATAAATCTTGATTAAATATTTTAATCGATTGATAGCCCTAAAACACACACACACACACACACACACACACACACACACACACACACACACACACACACACACACAAAACATAAAGAAAACACCATACAGTGTGGTTTCAAGTAATTTGAAATAGATTTTTATATTTTGATTTATATACAGTGTGTTATATAAAAGTCTCTGGGCAGTGGCCGTGTACAGCAGGTAGTGGATCACATTTTAAAAAGTCCAAAGATAAATATTTGGAGATTAAAAATGTTGTGCTTGGGAAATTCAAAACAGCTTTTTCGGAGACCACATCACGATAGAAAGAAAACCACATCAAGATACTGTGTGAGATTTAATAAATAAATACATGAGTGACTATTTAAATATTGAGATAATATGGCTATTAAATACACTAAATGAGTTTATTTTTTTACTGATATTCTTGCCTTCAATTTCAGCAAATAAAATTGTAATTTTGATATTGTGTATATATAAAATCGAAAACAGCTACACATTTTATACAGTATATTTCAATAACATCTGAAGTTCATTGATAAGTACAGCATCTATACTTAATATTTAACTTAATATGTATATTTTATTTGAACTTTCTCATATTTTATTTTTATTTAATCTTTGATTTTACTGTAAGCGACTGCAATCCAACAATTTTCCTGTGGGATCAGTAAAGTATTCTGATTTCTAATTATATCAAACATTTTTCTAATCACAAATAATGTTCAATAAAACACTGTGAGAGAAACACTAACAATGTTTTGCAAAGCTATACATCTAAAACCTATTCATTAAAACTTTGGGCTACCAAACAGTTTAAACAAATTCTCACCCCCTCAAATGCTGCTTAACAAAAACTCATGGAATCAAATGCTGTCGAACCAAATACTGAATACTTACACCAGCAAACAAACACGATTCAATACAACTTTCCAGCCTCAATGTTTTACCAAAAACCACTCAACAGTAACAACTTTACTGCATCAAATGCTTTTTACACAACATATAAAATCTTTATAGTAACTTAGTTTATTTGTATAGGGCTAAGCTGTCGGCTTTCGAAGACCTGATGTTTACTGGCTCATGTGTCTGGATTGGCGAAATGTAAGGCACCAGTGATAGCCCATTAAAAAATTCATTCCTTCTCATGAGCAGATGACGGCTCTCCAGCTTTGGGTTGACCTTGACCGAGAATCAGGTATTAAGTTTCTGTTGCACTGGGATGACTGGGAGAGCAGGTAAAACAATATTTCCATTTTTTAAGCTTTGTCTGAGGTTACTACAGGGCAAGATCTTCTTAACCAATCAGAGTACAGCTTGGTAGATTTAGAACAAACAGTGGCATTTGTTGTGCAATCAGCTAAATTTCACAAATAAGTCATTGGCTACTGTACTACCAGTCTAACCAAGATATACAAACAGATCATCAACAAACAAAACACCTCAGAGAGATTTTAAGATGTTTCGTATTTGTGCACATAAGGTAAGAAAGTTAATAATTAATTAATTGATTAAATATATTCTACATAAACCTCTCTCATACTGTATTTCTTTCCATCCTAAATAACAAAATAACATTTTAAAGTAAAAAAACCTTAGAAATTCTAAACTCACAATAAAAAAAAAAAAGGCCAAGCATTTAAATGAAGCAAATTTCCTCATTTAATATACTTGTAACAGAGTAATTAACTTGTGTATCATCTTGTATGCAAAGTTAATATTCTAATAAAACTGACCTAAAAAAATATTTTTTAATAAAATCGAGATCGAGAGATTTACAGTATATATTTCATGCTTGATTTTTTTACTGAATAATAATTTGTGGTTAATAATAATAATAATAATTTGTTAACCATTAAAAACTGAATATTTTGCCTGAATATTTTTACCTTGAAGTTTATATATGATATGCAACATATAACCTCATATATAAATATATCTAGGATCAACGTTTAGGCATAACTTTATGACCACCTGCCTAATTTTGTGTTGGTCCCCCTTTTGCTGACAAAACAGTCCTGCCGCATCGAGCATTAACAGCATGAACTTCTTCTGTTGGATCGGACCACACGGACCAGCCTTCGCTCCCCACGTGCATCAATGAGCCTCGGCCGCCCATGACCCTGTCGCCGGTTCACCACTGTTCCTTCCATGGAGCACTTTTGATCGATACTGACCAATGCAGACCAGGAGCATCCCACAAGAGCTGCAGGTTTGGTGCACTGACACAAGGTCTTGATCCTTGGCCCTTGTCAAACTCGCCTAAATCCTTACACTTGAGAATTCTTCCTGCTTTTAACACGTCAACTTTGAGGAAAAGATGTTCACTTGCTGCCTAATATACCCCACTCACTAACAGGTGCTTTATCAGTGTTATTCACTTTACCGCTCATAATGTTTAATGTCATGATGTTATGCCTGATCGGTGTATTTACTCTGCATTTTATAAATGAATTAGAGCCAGTTAGAGTAATTTGTGCAGATTTTCCAGGTCAATCGACTATATTAGGGTAATAAAAAGTGCTATAAATAGTATTTTTGCCTTTAGCTAGTGGCAAGGGAAAATAACTCGCCCGAACACAACAGCATTCCTGGACAAGTCGTAATGAATTTACCTTTGAATCGATTTTGTAGCAGTTCTCTGGAGTGCACATCTTAATGAATTTGCCGTCAATTCCCTGGAAGACGTAAAGGATGTCTCGCACCAGGGCGGCCTCGCCGATTTCAGCTGAGAGGGAAAGATTTAAGAGAGAGACAGAGAGAGAGAGAGAGAGAGAGAGAGAGAGAGAGAGAGAGAGAGAGAGAGAGACGCAATCAAGCTATAAAGGTCACACTCGTATATCTGTCCAAACTAGAGAGGGACAGTGTCCCAGGGCTGAGTGAACAGAAGGCAGGATTAAAATCATCACCTTCTTTAACAAAACATGGTATGCTGCTATGGCCTATGTGAATGCCAGCCTAATATTCACTTTCGTGGAAAAACGGTTGCATTTTACCTTGCAAAAAAAAAAAAAAAAAAAAATTAACCTTACATTAGTGTTTAGTGCAAAGTATTTGGCTAATCAATTCGAGATCATTCTACAGTCCTCCTCTAATTGAATAGTAGAGGTTGTGTTTCATGGATCTATACGGAATGATGCTTTATGTAAAAGGTGTAATATGGATCACTTTCTACGTAGTACAAATAATCTAGAAAAATATGGAAAACAAAAATAAAAAAAAGGGACTCAGCATACGTGTATTATGCGGCTGAGAAACCTTTTCGGTTAATTGTGTTTCAGTGCTTGATGGCGGCTGGGTGGGACTCCTGTCAAGCATTTTAAATGACCTTTACACCAACCCCTACATAATTTGTTCATAAACACAAATCATGGCTTAAACCGGCACAGCCAGATACTTTTACATTGAACAGAAAAAAAATGCTGTGCTCTGAAATAACAATGCATGCAATGAAACCAAAAGAAACACTGGTAGAGCTTTTTTCAAAAGATGAAAACATTTATAAGCACTGACATCCTTTCTTTACTTCTGTGCCATGTCTCAAATCAAGCACCACAATCCACCATGAGACACACATCCGGCAATTAAAACGGTCCGTGTGGAAACACAGAAAAAGTTCGGTTTGGTGTCCTGATGATTTTTATGTTAAACACCATAATTACTATAAAACATTTACAATAATATTTTGTCTTCATGCTTCATGTTGTGTATGTTTATCAAAAATGTAAATCATACATTGGCATAAAGCATCAATATTTGTCTGTGGAAATGTGAGCGTATTAAAAACTTGAAAACTATTAATCTAAGGTACATTTAGAACAGATACAATTGTGTGATTAATTTGTAATTAATTACGAGTTAACTCATGACAATCATGCGATTTATCGCGATTAAATATTGCAATAGATTGACAGCCCTAATTATTAACAATGCATGCAATTTATACCAGAAAAAAAACACCGATAGATCTTTTTTCAAAAGATGAAGAAATTGAGTGGTAAATAAGATTTTGAATTTGCAACACAAGATTTGGATGAACCACCATCAGAAAAAAAAATTATATTCATGTATTCATATGTTTTTATATTATATTACTAATATATTAATATATAATAATAATAATAATAATAATAATAATAATAATAATAATACATGCACTGAAACCAGAAAAAAAAAAAACACTTGTAAAACTTTTAAAAAAGACGAAGAAATTGATGTGGTGAATGTGATGAAGCTGAGTTTACAACAAAAGCTTTTGATGAACAACCTTTTGAAACCTTTAGCATGCAATGCCGGATAAAAACATACCACCTCCCGTGAAAACTAATCATGCAACCAATGTTATTATAAAGAAAACCATGGGAGCGAATGCCACGCTTGAGAATTTTTGCAGCAGTAACTCAGCATGAGCTCAATTCCCTGTGTTTACAGTATTGACAGTTGAATAACCAAGTGAGCAAAAGGCCAGCTGCAATGCTAATCCTATCAGCAAGCCTGCACATGGTAGCCACAGAGACTGAGATCTTCCCTAATGCTGTACAACAACTGTTTATCATTTTTATCTAAATAATGAAGTAAGGCCTGAAGTGAACACCCTTAATAAATAAATAACCAACCTCACTGCTTGAAAATTATGTCATGCTGCAGTCAGGCCCTGAAATTGCTAACTCGGTTTGAACTTTGCTAGGTATGTGGGGCGGAGCGTTACCCAGGTAGGGGGCGGGGCTTAGACTAAAAAGAGTTTCAACTGTTGTTGAAATTCAAATACTACAGATCCAATATCCAAATTCAGATAAAAAATAAATTGAGCTGAAAAGAATAACCATTTACATCACCAAGACCATACTACATTGTTTCCAAGTTGCCATGGTAACCAGACTCACCACTGGTGTCTCCGTCCCGTCTCGGTCTGTGAGGGGGCCTGGGTGCAGGACTAGAGCTGGGGCCAGGGACGGAGCCTGTTGTGGGTCGGGAGTTCAGCGGAGCGGCCACTGTGATCGGGAGAGTCCAAAGTCGAGGGCCACGTGCTGGATCGGCTACAACTTGGGTGCTAAAGCACAGACACACACACACACACACACACACACACACACACACACACACACACACACACACACACACACACACACACACACACACAAAAACACACAAACACACACACATCAGGAGATGATAATGATTTACGATCCGAATTAAAAGCATATCTCAGTGATGATAAAAAAAAAAACCTGACAATTACAAAGTGCTGATTGTGCAAAAGTACAAGGTTATGTAAAATCTATTGGTCAGAAAGACACGTCAATGAATCACCAAGTGACTCTCTTATGGTAACTTGGTTTAATTAGACAGTATTTGTGAAATGTCCAACTGAAGAGAGAAGTTGTTGCAAAGCATCACTGTCACGTGATGTAAGAGAGCCAGAAAGTGAATGTGTGGTTAAAACGCACAAAGAGAAGCGTAAACAACCCTTGTTATTCCTCGACTCCGCCACACAAGGGGTGGTGAGACGCACCAATGGGCATTGGTGCATTGATATAAAATTTAGCGATGTGATGCGTCGATTTTAAAAAGTCTGCATTGGATACTAGTTTGGCGTTTGTATCCTGATATAGTTTTTAAACATTTTTGCATTGATTAAAAAAAAAAAAACAAACAAAAAAAAAAAAAAAAACAATTTAGCTATTTGTAATAATTAATAGATGCGCTATACTTTCATTATTTAGAAAGTGACCAATAATTTGGGACTGATATTTTATATGTTCTCACAGCACCGCTGCTGCTAAACGAATATGACGTATCACAAGACTGCGTGTCCTGAGAGTCACACAGAATATAGATTAACATGGCAGAGGTAGAGCTGCATCTTCCTGGAGACAGAACGGGAAAAGAACGTCTTGTTTTGTTAAATGACATAGTAAGCACCTGCTAAATAACCTTTTATAATATAAGATTTGCTATGTCATTTTTCAGCAGTATAACAGATGTGAAGGCTGTGTGTGGCAATACGCGTTCAGCCAGAATTCAGAACCACGTCCCGATTCGCATCATGAAAGCCAATCAATTTGGCTAAATAATATAGAAAAAATACGATATGAACATGGAACAAGGAAATATAAATACTCCCTGAAGCTATTACTACGATGAAAGACCACAAGAACAGCTGAATCTCCTGACTCAATAAAACGTTTAATTTTTAGCCAAAAATCTCTATGAAATGCTGTTTTAATGTTTTAAAGCAAAATTGGCTTCCACAGTTCCCACAGTGTTGCCTTATTGTGAAAAATCCCACAACCCTTTCTTTTGCCCCAAACTCTCAACACCAGGCAATAAATCTTCATGCTTTTAGTTCAAGAGCAAACAAGACCGCATTCAAGTGTTTGTTGGTTACTGCATCCATTACTGCAAATTTAAGAAGATCTTAATTAAGGGAAGATTCCTAAAAAAAAAAATAAATAAATAAATAAAGACACTCAAGCAAGTTTTTTTTTTAATTAGTGGTGCACATTAACACACGCCTCGGCCGTCTACTAAAATATTACGATTCCATTAGCGAAGCCTATGGGAATGCGCTAATTACCTTTTAATGGCCAATTTTCGACTATGAAGAATGACGATGAATGTCGAGGGTGAAATCGCAGTACCGCAGCAATGCCTAAGGGACTGCGGATTTTGCATGCAACGGACTCGGCGATCGATTCGATCGGGCCTTGAGCAAATGCGGCGGCACTTTAAATATCTAAAGTGCTCACGGATGATGGCGGAGATGTGAATAATGCAGGGCTCGTGGCGCAATTTACAAGCAGAGCCACAAATAAAGCTCTGCAGAACGGACACACATTTGGAGATGGAGGAGATATGGCCCTGAGGGGATAAAAAAAATCCCAAAGTTTAACAGCTTTGACCAAAATGGATCAAATACATAACCAAATAATCCTAAACTCCAAAAGTAAATATTTCGTTTTCTGTGCTCTACCCTAGAAAGTGTGCAAGGACTTGGGAAGCGATTTTAGTTTACATAAATTAATAATAATACATTAACGGTAATATTGCAAACATGAACACCATATGAGACCTGTTTCAAGCTCGTCTTTTGTCCTGTATTTATGAAATGAAGTGGGAAGTGAAAGTGGGAAAACACAAATTCTGACTCACCCAGTAAGCAAGGATTGAGGGCTGGGGCCGGGGCCATTAAGAGGGTACATGCCCAGGCTACTGATGCCACTGGTGCCCATGCTGGAGGCGTTGTGGGCAGCCAGTGCAGAGCGCTCGGGGTAGCTGAGAGATAGGCTCTGTGGCCGAGTGTAGTAGAACGGTGTGGAGTGGGCATCACGTGGCAAAGCCTGGGCAAACACTGAACCATAACTGCCCACCTGTCAGACGGGGAGAGAGCAGGTTACATCACCATCTTATTAACACATTGTGCTGACTCAGTACATTCACGCATGCATATGAAAAGCACAGAAGTCACATGGTTTCCTTAGAAATCTATCAGTTGGTAAAAAAGCTTTATAGGGCAGAAGCATCTCCAGAACTCGCAATGATCTATATTTGGAAACCTTCTTACTACAGATTCAGTCACCGGACGGAAAACTGAACGTTTGTTGTGTATTTTTCCTACCTGACTGTTTTTAAAGCTCCATTGTGTAGTATGTCTTTTTTTTATTTGTAAATTAGAAACATTTCTCTCACTAAGGAGTTATTAAAGCTAATTTATGGATTTTTCCTGGGTTTTTCCTGGTTTCACAAACTTCAAGCCAAAAAACTGAGCCCATAACATTAGACCAATGAAATTGCTGAACGGGTTCAGGTGAACCAATGAAACTCTTTATATTAAATCTGATGCTCTATGGATGATGTTCCTCTGACGTTTGACCTGCCGCTCACTCGGACTGTCTACAGGAAATGCGAATCATTCGTCACGCTAAAAACAACCGGGCATGAAAAAACACACTTTCCCTGTGTTCTGAGCTGCACGGCATCGGGAGAAAAACTTCACCGATGGTGATTTTTAAACGCACGATGATGCCAAAAGATAAACTCCCGAGAGAAATTGTTGTGAAAGGAAGGAGGAAGACTGTTGTTAGGCTACTGTTTAGATACAAGCCGTGTAACAGACACTGTCTTTCGTTAAAGCCTGTGTAAAGTTCATTAGTTTCAGTGTAGACACCTGCGGCTTATAGACAGGTGCGGCTTATTTATGTTCAAAATAAATTGTGGGCCAGCTATGACCAGCTATTAAAGTGGCAGTATGTAACTTTTTGTTCAAATAAAAAAATATATCTACATTATCTAACTGACCAATGACTTACAAAGTAAGATACAGCAATTAAAGCTGCAGTATGTAATCTTTCATTACAAATAACACACATTTATTATTTCAACTAACAGACTGGTTTTATTAAAGCTGCGGTATGTAACATTTATAAAAAAAAAAAAAAAATAATAAAAATAATTGTCTATCTGACTAGTTCTTTAATTTTAATTTTGTAAAATATAGAAACATTTTTATTGCTAACCTTTTAAAGCTGTAGTATGTAATGTCATTAAAAATCTGACATAATCCAAGAAACCACTTATTAAAACAGCAGTATGTAACTTTTTTGATTAACTCTCTCACCTCATACTTTACAGGTGAGGCTCATGACCATAATAAAGGTTGAATTGGATTTGTTTTTACCAATCACTGCAGTGAAGCACAAAATGTTCTCAACTCCATTAACATGAGATCGCATACCAGAAGACCCCAAAATCCTAAAAAATTCGCTGCTCCAGGCTTGCAGCTATATCACTATTTTGATGCAACCTTGATTCAGATGACTTTCTCTTGTGCAGTCATTGCATGCGAGTTATGAATATTGCATTTGTACCCGTGTGGATGGTTTTCTGGGATCCTCACAAAGGCTGAGAAGGAGATACAAGATGGACCACCTGTGCTTCAGCACCCCCTGAGTACAACAAACAAAACAGACACATATACATGATGCCCTAAAAAGACAAAGTGCATACAGTCTTTAGCACCAGGGTAAGGAGGAAACACTGACCTGAGTTTGGAGTTTTCTGTGGAGCTCTGAAAAAAAAGCCGCGTCTGCTTCTCGTCTCTGCTTTAACACTTCAAACACACACACACAAGTCAAAAACCTCCTAACAGGCTGCGGATATTAAAGAAGAAACCGCATACCACTACACTAAATCAGCTATTTATATGAATACACTTAAATATTATAGGATGTGGTTTTAAACACACACACACACACACACACACACACACACACACTCACAGCTCAAAAAGTGATCTGCAGTGTTAGGGAATTTTTATTTTTTAAACAATCTGCACACACTCACATTCTTTTTTTATCTTTTCGGACACCAGGAACTCGTCACGCTCGATGGTGGGGGCGTAATTACTCCCGATGACCCGAACAGCGTACTGAAACTGGTGCGCGACATCAGCTGCGGGAAATGACAAGTAAATTCATGGCTTAATAAAGCGGGATAAATGTGCTCGCTCACGCACACACTCAAAAAAAGACATCAGTAAAAGGCAGGGCAGGTAGAAAGATGATGCTGTGTATTATGAGACCTAGACGTAGGTAATGTACTCGATATTACATCTCATGGACATGATGCTGCATTAAAGCCTAATACAGAGACTATATTTATCTTGATGAAGTTGGCTTGACCCCAGTGACAGAGCAGGAGGGTCAGATCCTTCAAAATCCTTCAGTAATTGCACTTTGTTAGTGGACTATCTTTGGACAAAATTTATTTGAAAGCGTTTTTCATGTTAGATGTAAAATTGCTGAAATGTTTCATCCCGTTTTACTTCCCTGATCTCCTTTAATTCCGAATGAGTAATAATCTGGATAAGTTTCATCCTTGTGTGCACTAAAGGGTTCAATGGCATTTCTTGGTCATTTGTCTATTACAAGCTATAAAAGCTTTCAGAGAGAAAGTTTCAATCAGACAGAAAAAGAACTGATTTGAATAAGATGTAAACTGCACAAACTGAAACCTTTTACCTGAGGATGAATAGCAGGACTTTATCAAGCTGTTTTGTGGTATTTCGATAGAAATTTATAAGAAGGAAAGTATCACTAAAGTCATTTGGCAGACATCCTCATCCAGAGTGGCTTACAATAATCTTATTTATACAACTGAGGGTTTAGAGGTCCCCTGGTGGTCTAGTGGTTAAGATGCAGCGCTCCCACCGCTGCGACCCGGGTTCGATTCCCGGTCAGGGAACCATCCCCAGCCACTCTCAGTGCCGGTCCCAAGCCCGGATAAATTGGGGAGGGTTGCGTTAGGAAGGGCATCCAGCGTAAAACATGTGCCAAATCAAAACGTGCGGAGGATCCGCTGTGGCGACCCCTAACGGGAGAAGCCGAAAGAAAGTTTTATACAACTGAGGGTTTAGGGCCTTACTCAGGGGCCCAGCAGTGGCATCTTGATGGTGCTGGGATTTGATCTCATGAGCTTTTGATCAGAAGTTCAAAGTCATAAATTACAGAATTGATGCATAACAAATGAAAAGCCTGGAGATCAGCTTGGACAGCAACAGAGCAGACTTCCCAGGAGACCAGTAATAATGTAAGGCCATGTTTAGTAAAATATAAATTCACCTCCAAACATGTTGAGATCATTTTATAAACTATAAATGTTTTTTTTTTTTGTTTGTTTTTTTACTTTTAAAACATTTATTTAGGGGAATAATTTGCATAATTTTACAACAATCTTAGTGTACCTTTATATATATATCTCGTTGGAAATATATTGCTTGTTGCCCCCCCCCTCCCCCCCATTTTCATCAAGTTTAAATACAATTGATTAGAATTTTTTTTTATTTAATTATTATTATTTTTTTAATAGAGAAAAACTTAAATGTCATTCGTTTTTTTTAGGTTTAATGTTTTACACACACTGTGTTCCCTCCCATGGACAACAAATGTTCATTTATTTATCCATCCAACAGATAAAGCCAACATTTAAGTTGGAAGCAGGTAATTAAATCATTTGGATACGTATTTACTTTACTAAAAATGCAATCAATAAAAGATTGCCTTGACAACATATCCAAAAAAGTGCTTTTTTTTTACATTTAAAAGATAATAAATTAGTTTTTGTTTTTCAAGGGGGAAAAAAGTTGTTTTTATTTGTTTATTTTAGTTTATAGGTTTAGTGCTTGGACCATATTTCCTCATTTTTTCCTGCCCAAAGACAACAAAGATCCATCTATTAATCTACTCATGAGATGCAGTTTTACGTTGGAAGCAGGTAATTAAACAGCCAAAGTCTTCATTAAACAGGACTCCACAGCACTATTAAATATACTGTTTTATTTATATTATATATATATATATATATATATATATATATATATATATATATATATATATATATATCAAAGAGAAGAAGTAGAACTTATTTTTATGAGTTAACTTGTGATTTATCACAACTATATCGTACATTTTTTCCTGTTCTAAATGTACCTTAATTGAATACTTTTCAAGTTTTTAATGTTCTAATCAACATGGCCATAGACAAATATAGATGCTTTATGCAAATGTATGTATATTATTAGTGAAACCAAACTCAATATAAAGCATGAAAACCAGGCATGTTTCAAAGGTCTTAGATGTTTTTTCAAGATCTTGTTAATGTCCATTAACCACATGAAAAATAAAGAAAATGGAAATACCAGATTCACATTATTTCTTTTTCTTTGCTCTAAGCCCGTTGCTCAAACAGACAAGCCTGTTTTTTAAATAGCATAAATCGACACCAGGTTTCAATTTGGCTTCTATTTATTTATTTATTTATTTATTTATTTATTTATTTAATAGAAATTGTCAAACAGAATTGCAGGCTGCATTAATCGTGCGTTAAAATTAGTGCCGTTAAAATGAATTTGCACGTTAATTTTGACAGACCATTTCTTCTTCTTCTTTCAGCTTCTCCCATTAGGGGTCGCCACAGCGGATCATCCGTCTCCATACCCCTCTATCCTCTACATCTGCCTCTTTAACTCCAAATACCTGCATGTCTTCCCTCACCACATCCATAAACCTCCTCCTTGGTCTTCCTCTTTTCCTCCTTTCTGGTGACTCCATCCTCAGCATTCTCCTACTGATATACCCCATGTCCCTCCTCTGCACATGTCCAAACCATCTCAATCTCACCTCCCTCACCTTGTCTCCAAAACGTCCTACATGCGCTGTCCCTCTAATAAACTAATTTCTAATCCTGTCCATTGTCGTCACTCCCAATGAAAACGTCAACATCTTCAGCTCTGCTACCTCCAGCTCCATCTCCTGTCTTTTACTCAATGCCACTGTCTCTAATCCATACAACATCGCAGGTCTCATCACAGTCCTATAAACTTTCCCTTTCATTCTTGCAAATACCCTTCTACCACAAATCACTCCTGTCACTCTTCTCCACCCACTCCACCCTGCCTGCACTCTTTTCTTCACTTCTCTAACACACTCTCCATTACTTTGCACTGTTGACCCCAGGTACCTGAACTCCTCCACCTTCTCCACCTCTTCTCCCTGCAACCGCACCACTCCACTGCCCTCCCTCTCATTCACACACATGTACTCTGTCTTACTCCTACTGACTTTCATTCCCCTTCTCTCCAAAACATACCTCCACCTCTCCAGGCTCTTCTCAACCTGCTCACTACTCTCACCACAAATAACAATATCATCTGCAAACAAAATAGTCCATGGAAACACCTGTCTAACCTCGTCCATCACCACTGCAAACAGGAAAGGGCTCAGAGCTGATCCTTGATGCAGTCCAACCCATATATGACCCAGATGACAGCCCATACATATATCTATATATATTTAAACAATTTTAATTATGCTTTTTATTTTAATCCAGTTTTAAGATAATTAATTGTATATTAATTAATATAAAAGATATTATAAGTTTTGTTTGTTTGTTTTTCTCTTTAGTTTTAATGTTTGGACCATATTTCACCACTGTATTTCTGCAAATGAATATTATTTTATTAATTTGGTTATTTATTTATCCAAAAAATACTCTCTGATTTCAAATGAGATAGTAGTAGTAAGCAGTAATTCAATAATTTAGATGTTTTTATTTCATAAAGAACATATTAGAAGCTTTGACAGCATATAAAGCATCAACTAGGCAGGTCTTCAAAAAAACAGGACTCTACAACATGATAAAAATTATATTATATAATGATATAATAATGTGTGGCTGTAGATAAAACATAAGCAGTTCGTGTTTATATCTGCTCCTGAGCACTGAATAAAGCGCTGAGGCTGGTTAGCTTTAGCCCAGCTGACGTTTCAGCCACTTGCAGGTTTTGCGGTGTTACCTTCACTCTTCCCCGTGATCCTGCAGCACAGGCTCTGCAAAAGCACGTTGGGTGATTTCTGATCCAACGCCGCCATTGTGCAGATATTCCCCTTTTGTTCGTGTTAAAGAAATAAAGCACTCTCGTCTCTATTACTCTGCACTCCTCCATCGGCTCGCCATTTTAACGGAACCCGCCGAACGCGCGCACACTAGCGGAAAAACACGGATGAAAATATGTCCGGGTGGAAAACAAGCCCCCGCATAAAGAGTTCCTATTCTATCGTTCCCGACCTGTTAACCAAATGTGCCACACGATTTTCACAGAAAATACAATAAAGTCATTTATGAGGTCGTTCGAATAAACTAAAGTAAGCATCATTAAATTAACTCTATCATTAGGAATTACATTTTCCAAAACAAATCATAATATGTCAACGTTGTCTTGGCTTTGGTTCATCATAGAGAATTTTGTTATAATTGTAGTAGTGCAAAAAAAAATTATATATATATATATATATATATTTAAAAAGACTCTTTTTAGGGGGAAATGTTTAATGTGGCTCAAAACGTTGCTAAAAAAAGGCACCAGATGACGTTACGGTCCTCATACATATTAGTGGTATTAATTGTATATGAAAATACGTTAAATGATAATCGAAAATGTTTTTTTTCCTGAAGAATAAAATAAAATATAACGCTGATTTATTAGGATAGAAAATAATAATGATATCATTAATAACGGATAGTAATGATTTTCAAAATAGATAATAATACTGATAATAGGTCTCAAGTTTACAACTTTCTATGAAAAACACAGCCAAATCCAAGAAATCATATTAAATAGTTGGGTAATAGACATGACTGTAATTTTATTACTTGTAATGTTAGCCAGTTAAAAAAAAGAAACGTGCATGAAGGAAAAGCAGTGGCAGTGTGAGATGGAGAGCTGTTCCTTTCAATTTTGATGCCAGACATGATGTGCTGATGGACAATTTGGCCACGTCCATATGAAAGAAATACGGATGACTTATCCATACAATGATATAAAGTGAACCATTTCATAAGGATTTCAGACCCGAAGCTTTACTTGAAATTAGCATTTTGTCTAACATGATCATTTCCAGTCACATTCTGGTTTAAACATCAGCCTTTCCAAGGACATTTATACTTAATACCTCCAGTCTGCACCCACAAAAGATTTGTCATGGTCAAATGAGCTGTAGGGCCCTATTAATGTGCTACTCTAATGACAGTCACCTTATCAGGTTGAATCCAGGTTGCCAGGTCTTATAGAACAAATCATGCCCGGATCTGAATCTAAAAATTAACATATGGCACTTTGGTTATCATTGTATCATGTAAGATCAATTTAAAAAGGCATATGTTAATACATAGTTGTGCTATGAAAAGCATAGCTATTTTCATAGTAGGAAATGGTACTATGATATTAACGTGTCCTATGTGATGTAATCCAGGGAATATTTGTAGGTAAGCACTTAAATTGGTTGACAAAAACGCCCAGTACAGTACAGATACATGTGATAAAATTTCATGGGACATTTCTGTCTGAAAACAAATGCACCACAAGCCTTACCTTATAAACCACCCTGACAGCCATTCTCCAGCAAACCTGATGTGAGGAATTCAATCACAAATGATGATTCAAGGAACGTTTTGTAAAAGTCAATGCCGTCTACTTGTGTGCAGATCACTCAATATGGCTCTTACTGCCAGATCAGTTGGCTGGACTGGTCCTATGAGCTGGTATCAAAAAGTGACTAGTTTTGTAACACGCCAACAGATGGCAGCACAAGGCTGCTCACACACAGTCACAGGGAGCACCGACATTCATAAGCCAGTGCGACAAAAGACATTCTTCTGTGTAGATTTTAAGCTTTTTAACTGTTTCTATTCTGACCATGTACACACTCCGTCACAGAGAAACAGGGGTGGACTGACCATCTTGCAGATAGAGCATTGTCCCGCTGGGCCGATGTACTTTAAAAACTCTTATCAGCCTATTAATTTTTTTTGCCTAATTAGCTGCTGGCACTTGGGTCTTTGCAGTGTTGTAATGTATTTGTCATAAAAGTCAGCATAGAGGGTTGTTTCCAGACAGACCGGTTATTTTCTTAATTGACATTGGGCTGATCCAATCACATCTTTGGGGTCTGTGTGAGCATGCAAAGTCAGTATGTATCTGTCAAAAGAGTCAGAGCGAATTGGAGAAGAAACGCAAGCTAGGCGCAGAGAAATTGCACAAAAAAAGAAAATAATAAATGAGGAAGTGTTGATACCTCTTGTTATTAATCTGAGACAAAAACACAAAATAATAGTAATAGCATGCATACATGCATAATAGTATCCGCTTTGCTTTGCGACTACGAGAGTTGGCCTAGTTACATTTATGTCCACAGGAGTAGCAGCCACACTATAACATCTGTGTTACCATAAGATGGTTGGAACGGCTTGTATAAACATTGTCCACGCTGGCTAAGACAAATAGCAGATCTTTAAGCAAATTTTTTATGTTTCCTTGTTGAGGTAAAATTTCACAAGTTTTTTTAAGGTTGCCTGATACATTTCTTTATTATTTAACATGATTTATGGTCAACAACTTATCATGTATCTTCTCTTTCTTGCTCAAACACAGACACACAAAAGATGGATGTCATAACTAGTTTTAGGATTCATCAGTGGTGATTATAGTTTCATTGTATTAATAACTTACACTTTATAGAAGTTTTTATTGTGTCAACTCTTACTCTTTCCTAACAATTATTATATGGCTTTAGTGCTTTTATGAAATAGGAGTTGGTATACATATTCAAGGGCGTGCAAAGATATATGGTATTTGTAAATGTGCTGTATGAAATGAGCTGGTCTGGGCCAAAATGCCAGGGCCAAAATTTTGTGCCCTGGCATGATCTCACATCTGCATCCACCCTACTCCCTAGAATAGGCTTCTGCGGACTTCTTTTTCTACCCAAGGATGAAGATCCAGCACAAAGCTCGCAGTTTTGACACCAATGTGGAGATTCAGCGCGAATCTTAGTAGGAGCTTGACAGGCTTCGACAAGAACTTTTCCAGGACGCATTCCTGAAGTGGCAGGAACGCTTGGAGCGCTGTATTACAAAAAGACTATTTTAAAGGAGATATTGTGTCAAAGTTGATAAATTGTCTAGTCTCGAAACCTTTTGTTACCACCTCGTATAACAACTCTGCAAACGCGGTGAGCAGAAAAGCATCTCGAAAAAAGCAATTTGCTCCAAATGTAACACGTATATGTGGGATAAACATGGAATTGGCATTTATTATCACATTATCACAAACACAGTATTGTCATAATTCAGACCAATGATTAATAAATATATAAAAAAACATAATGATAAACCAGGTATGTAGGTGACTTTTCGCGAACATGGCAACCCAAGAGAGGCGACTGATCAGGCTGAGTGGTGTTTAAAATTAATGTGGGCGGGTGGGTGTGCCAGGAAGTGCGCATGCGCGACATGGGCTCGTGACGTATTCGCGAAAGGAGAGAGGAGAGAAGAGAAGCAGGAGCGGCAGCGCGCGCGCGCACACGCAGAGCGAGAGCTAGAGAGAGAGATATATATAATGCACACAGCATACAGAGGACAGAGGACAGAGAGACAGACCGGGCAGGATAGGACAAGACAGGGCAAGAATACTATATAATACACACAGGTCCGGGGCAACAGTTTGGTGGAGGAGAAGCGACAGGAAAGAGAAGACAAGAGCAGGAATTTTTCATTAGAAATAAAATAGAAACAGCTGAAAAGTCACGCGAAGGAGCGCGAGCGCGTAGCGGCACCTGGGCAGAAATAAAATCCGGAAATCCTCCAATACCGGCGCCCGTTTCCTTTTTTTTTTTTTATTGCATTTTCTTTTTAATTTCCTCGAGGAAGGAAAAAAGGAAGAGCAGCAGGACAGTCATGGATCAGATAGTGGGGAGAAAAATCAGCTAGCGCTTTTCAGATCCTCGAGAGAAGAAGAGAAGAGAAGAGAAGATACAGCGCACCTGAGAATAGATCATGGATTTCAGTACGATACGGAACCTTATCACCCGATGGGTGAGTACCACACACACACATACATACATACATACATACATACATACATGCGCGCGCGGCGATTATGGTGCATGAGTTGATCCATCAACTTGTTGGTTCTGATGACTGTATTGTAGAAAAAGCTGCAGCATGTGTGAGATCTGTTGCCTTTCAGCAATGATGTGGTGTGCAACCATCACACATTGTGTTCACTACATGCTCCTCAGGAACAGAAAATAGAACATCTGAGTAAACAATATTGACCAACATCATGAGGATGATGGAGATGATGATGATGATCTTTACTCACTCCAGAGAGTGTATTCAAATCCCAGGAAATATTGAAGGTAATTGTATTTGATATGATGAATATCAGGAGCTGGAACCTCTCCCTCATTTCCTCACCTCCTCACATGCAAGTTCCAACAAGATCAGGAAAGCACACCGGTTTCACAAGAAGCGCTGCAGGTGGGCATGCCGAAAGCTGACACAACGACTGCTTCCTGTTAGATAGGGAAGTGAAAAACGAAGTTCACACTCGTCCGGTTCCTCCTGACATTCTGTCCAATTTTCATTGTTGATGTTGTTGTTGATGTTTAGACGAGAGCTCTGTTTATCAGCTGATACCCGACACCTGATACCGGAATTCTTTTAGTAGCTGCTGCCAAGTTATGAGTAACAGAACGAGGGCGAGGAAGGAAGTGCTTTCATATCATTTGCGAGGTGTGTCTCTGTTCTCTTCAGGAGACCGAATCGGAGCTAAAATAAAGAAATCCAGAGATTCGAGCAGCTCATTTAGACCTTCACATGAAAACATGAAAGCACAGAACAAGAGCAAAAATGTTTTTCAATTAAATATGTGCTTAATTAATGAAGTACCACCACATTAAAACAAATGAATATTTATATAGCTATAGATCAATATCATTAATATATTTACAGCCCTATTTGTTCCTCCTCTGTATTGTGACTCCAATCATTGATTGTGTTGTTACAGCAGAGAGTCATTGGCGTCTGGCCCTGAGCCGGTGTTACACAGTATTACACGAATTAGGCCATGTGTGTAATCCAATTAACAATCTAAGAGTTTAGTCCTCGTCCAGTCTGCACCTGTATTCCACTTTTTCCCTCTGCCCAGCAAAGTGTATCCAGGAAGTTCTTCTCCTTCAAAAGGTTCATTGTTTGGATTCTTTTCATATTAACCCATTGTAGTACCGCAGGATTTTATTTTAGCCCTAATTTCAGTGAACGTTGAAACCCCCGTTGCAGACGTGCGCTTTGTTTAAAGCAGACAACATCAGCGTGCCATAGAAAGTGTATCTCCAGTTTTATTCCACAATTCAACGGATTGATCGAATCCTGTAGTGTATGAGATTGAGGGGTTGGAGGGTTGGAAAGAAAATGAAAGAAAAAGAGAACGTTCTTATTCAGACATCAGATGCGGCTCTGTATAGTGTAGGTGCGAGAATCAGGTAGAATATGTGAGTTGTTTATTTCTTTTTTTAAGAAATTAAGCTTTTTTTCCTCCCCGATTTATATGGAACATGTTTATTATATAGAATCGAAGTTATTTTGATAAAATGCATCTATAAATTGTGATCAAAATCTAATCTGATCAATATGATATTGAAGGACTGAAATCCTAAATGACATTTTTATCACACTCTCAGACTTCTCTGAAACTCTTCAGACGTTTCCTCATAAAAAAAAAAAAAAATAGGATTTCTTAAAATATTACCGGAAGTGTAGATTTGATCCAGATTTTTATTTTTGTATTACTTTTTTATTACTAACACCCCCACAACTGCGCTTTTTAATTTCTCCAATGAGACAGTCAAAATATCGCCTGGTCCTTGTTCCACTGTTCATTTTCGGT
Source organism: Silurus aristotelis (assembly GCF_946808225.1). Taxonomy (NCBI): domain Eukaryota; kingdom Metazoa; phylum Chordata; class Actinopteri; order Siluriformes; family Siluridae; genus Silurus; species Silurus aristotelis. Next base: position 10,620,026 of record NC_139593.1, on the reverse strand, counting down.
GGTCCTGTGCTCTGTTCTCGAGCTTCCAATTCCTGCTAGAACCTGATACGGTCGGCTGGTGCTTTGATGTGTTGTGAATTATTTGAAAACTTGTGTTGTGAGTTGCTTTTGTTCTCAACATTAGTGTTATGAGAGAGAGAGAGAGAGAGAGAGAGAGAGAGAGAGAGAGAGAGAGAGAGAGAGAGAGAGAGAGAGAGAGAGAGAGTTTTTTCAATCAAAATTTTCCTAACAAAATTACAAATACAAACCAATAATTGTATAATTGCAGTCATTTAACTTTTGCAGCTTTGATTTTTTTAAATTTTTTTTTTTACTTTTTGAAGAAACTGTGTGTCTTCAGTAATGTGATTTATTTATTTATTTATTTGTATTTTTGATGGTGCTGGTTTTGATAGTACTGGTTTTAGTGGTGCTGGTTGTGATGCTGGTTATTTTGTAGTACTGGTTTTGATGGTGGTGGTGGTGGAGGTATAATTAAAAAAAAGTGACAGAGCATGTTTATTCATCTCTGACACCCCCGAAGGCCAACGTTTACGCTTTGTTGACGGGTGTCTTTGTGATCAAACAGACACGCTAACAGATGCTGTAAATTTTGCTTCTGGGCATAATGACTGCTGACAGGCCACTGATGATCCAGAGAGACGTGTCAAGAGGACCGGCGGGTTCGACACAGGCTCACACCAAACACGTGGGTCATTTCCGCAGACCGGATGTGCAGGGAAATGTCATATAAAGTGGTGTAATGCTGGGTTCCTGTGTGGTACGTCTTAAGGCTGGTTTCATACGTATTGTTCGAGATCAATGAAACAGATTTAAACAGACTTTTTTTGGGGGGGTTTTGAATGTTTTAGGAAGGAACTTTTAATAAAACCTTGCAGAAGAATTGTCATGGAGACAAAACAGTACTGAAAGAGAGAAATTGTGGTTGAAACATTTACTAAAATAAATATACATATATAAAAAAATTTTTCGATGAGTTCAGAAACGTTTACAAAAATGTGACACTTCAACATACTGCAATTTCAAATCTTTTATAAAAACACACGTTATGAAAAAATTACAGAATTATACGATGACATTAAATTATCAATATACTTTTTAAATATGCTATTAAATGTTCTGCAACCCCCCCCCCCCCATTCATTTAGCACCAAAAGCCACAGATTCATGGATGATTTTTTTTTGTTTTTATACATAAACTTTACACAATAAAAATGAGAGGTTTAAAGGTTCTAAATAACATTTAGTCTCATGAACGCTGTTATTTCTGTTTAAACAGCGGCATACTCTCCTCTGTTCCCTCACTATCCTCCTTTTCCTTTCACTTTCTTTTTTTTTCACAAAAAAAACAAGCTTGTCGTGTTTTTCGAGAAACTTGAAAAGTTGTTCATCTTGAAGACAGTGGCAAAAAAAAGTGACATGTTTGCCTCCGACGGCTACAGAGCACTGACACAGGAGACGCGTGCTGTGGTCGCTACTATAGAAAGGAAAACGTATTATAAGTGCATTTTTAGCACATTTTACTGTCAGAGCTGCTGTTATAGAAAAGAAACTCTGCTGGACAGATTTATCTGGAAAAATGTTTTGTATATGTTGTTCTAAACATTAGAGAAATAAAGGTTCTTTATACATCACATTCTTTTTTTTTTTTTTTTTTTTTACAGCAGAGTGAAATTCATTCTTCGCATATCCAGTCAAGTTAGGATCTGGTGTCAGACTGCAGGGTCAGACATGATACAGCACCCCTTGAGCACTGAGAGTTGAGGGCCTTGCTCAGGGGCCCAAAGAGTGGCAGCTTGGCAATACAGGTGCTTGAACCCCCAACCTTCCGTTCAGTAGCCCAGAGTTGTTACCACTGAGCTACCAACTTCCACTACTTGGGCTAAAGTCTGTGAACCTCCCATTCCACGTTTAGTCCCCATTTGCTGTTAGAATCACATCCACTTTTCTGGGAAGATGTTCCACTAGATAGTGTAGTGTGCTGGTGGAGATTGGTGCTCATTCAGACACAAGTGTGTTAGTAAAGGTAGGTCCTGATGCAGGTGAGGTGAAGAGGGTCTGGGGTGCAGTCAGTGTTCCAATTTCTTTTTTAAGGGGTTTAATGGATTTGAAGTTAGATCTCTATAGCAGGTCACTCCAGAGATTCCACTCCAACCCATGTACAGCATATCTTTATGGAGCTGGCTTTGTGCACAGGGGCATCATCATGCTGGAGCAGGTTTGTCTTCTAGTTGTGTCTTCTATATTGAATATTTAACGTTCGCAGATACGTACTATACAATTGTGGGTCTCCAGCTTTGTGGTAGCAATTTGGAGAACAACATGTGGTTCAGGGTCATTTTCTCAAACACTATCACTACTAACTGATGAGCAAATTCTCTCCATTGAGGTTGGTAAGTCATTGGTCGACGAATGACGTTACGGTTAACCGAGTATTTGATCGGAAATTGTGTTCCAGAGTTCAGGTTGTGTTTCTCGGGTCTTATCGGACGAGCGCTTCACTGTGGGCTCGAGGAGAGACGTGTATGGAAAAGCCTCTCTCCACCCTGCTGCTCTTTCATCTGAAGTGTGTTAAAGGAGACTGATCCAGCGAGAGAATGACAGCAAGTGAGACAGTAGTGAGACCTCCATGAAAACCCAGGCTTGAAAATCCAATCCCATTTCCAAATACCTTCTGTTTTTATCATCTCTGTGAACTTGTCATTTCGAGGCCTGGAATTATTCAACACAGTGTGAAGACGATATTTTTAGGTTTTTCTCCCCCCCCCCCTCCCCCAGCAGTCTCCCTCATTGACAAAAAAAAGGTCACCCATCTACACTGAAATGTCCAGACAACAGAAATGAGCGTGGCAGGTATGAGTGCGACCTTTGCGTCATGGTTTTTTCCCCCCACATGTAATTTTCGAGACACTCACTGTGGTGCTTGTATGAGTGCAAAAGTGTAAACACGAACTTCAGATTTCTGCAGAGTCGCAGCGCAGTCCTTTGTCTTGCCGGCATGGACATCACGTCCTCTCATAGGTCAGCGAGATCATTTTCGCTGACCAAACAATGGCCTTTATAGTGAACAGACAAAGTGGATTGGACAAGATGTGCCAATTTTGTTCAATTTTTTTTATGGGTTTTATGAATCATGGTATTTTTCACAGATACACTTAATACATAATACTTAAAAAAAATAAAATAAAATTTTATACTTTTTTTGGGATACTTTTTTAAATGAAGGACTTTTTTTTTTTTTATCAGAAATTATGTCTTGGGTTTGCATTCACACATGTATGTGTATTCTGGCTGTTTGTATTTAAAGATGTGATTCAGTTCTTTGTCGACTTTTTAACATTTTTATTACACTTATTTGGATGTCTATGTAGTTTTTATTATCGTGTGTGCACGTCGGCGCGTTCGTGTCCCTGATCTCGCATTCTCCCTGAAATATCTTTGTATCTGTCGGTCTCTGTGAGAACATTGTGATAACATTGTGGATTAGTTACCGCTTACATAACTGTGCTAACTTGTTGATGTGAAAGGCCTAAAATTTCAAATCAGCCTGGACCGAAAGAGCGGAAACAAATCGTTCAGAAAAGCCGTCAAGCTTTTCTACTCTCCGTACCCGACATCCACGTCTTACTCTTGCCGGACACTGAAAGTGGTTAAAGCCTGGCAGTTAGTAGGTTTTTAAGTACTTATTATTTTCGTAATAATATATATATATATATTTACATTTATAGCATTTGGTAGAAGCCCTTATCCAGAGTGACTTACTTTTATATTATTAAACGTTGTGGTAAAAGTTTGGGAAAGAACCACATAATTACAGAAAAAGTCAAGAGTCTTAATAATTTTGTATGTATAATGTTTGTTGGTTCGGGTTCATAATAGACAGAATGTAATATCAGTACGCTCTTATTCATATAATTTTGCATATAACAAATGCAGTATAATTAATGCATAAGAACTTTTCTTCTAATCCTGGTGTGCTGTGATGTAAGCAGCAGGTTGTGTGAGTGTGTGAGGGAGGGAGTGTGTGTGAGGGAGAAAGTGTGTGATTGTGTGAGGAAGTGAGTGTGTGTGTGTGTGTGTGTGTGTGTGTGTGTGAGGGAGTGTGTGTGTGAGGGAGTGTGTGTGTGAGTGAGACTGAGTAAGAAGGATCATGCTGAATTAATGAGGCAGGAGGTAAGACATCAGCACTGATACTCTGGAATATGCTCTGGATATACAGCACCTGACTCATAATGTTTTAATCTTGTGCTGAAGTGGGTACATGCTTCAAAAGGCCGTCAGAGATGAGGGTTGCAAAATTCTAGGAATCTTCAAGACTTGGAAATTAACAAGAATGAACTAGGAATTTAAAAAATTGCAGGTCAGCATATAACAGGGAACTTAAATGTAGGTAAAAAAAATCTTGCAGAATGATCTTAGTTAAAACATCTGGATTTATTTACATTTCAGTAAAATTTCTACCCTGCACATTCATCAATTACATGTACACAGCACACTTGCACACTGCAGGGTTAGGAGGCCACACCCCCTACATGCACTGTGTATTCCTGTATACCATAACGCACAAACATTGTGCTGTGTGTAAACTATTGTGCAACAAAATTAAACGAACAATTAAATCAAAGTCAGAAATGTCATTCTTTAAATCTGTATTGTTTGCATGACAAAATGTTTGTTTGTATATGATACAGTTTATATACATTTCCCCAAATTTATATAAATTCCCATACATTCCTGCAAAGTTTCCAATCTGGAAAGTTCCTATGGGTAGTTTTCAGAAATTTACTGTAAATATTCTACACTTCTGCAACCATATCCATGACCCACACACTCTCATTAAGGTTCAAATCAGCTGCCAAAATGTGTAAAAACATTCAGTAAATGGAAAGACCCTGCTCATTATTAGTTGTTTGACTTGTTTGAAAAGACCACCCTGTACAGCTGTGATGGACAGATAAGCATGCCATAATGCCCAATCTTCTGCTACAAGAATGAGTGGACAACATGAATTCTTGGACCTTTTGATATTTTGTGGCTCAGGCTGTGTTTCATTAATTTAATAGCTCTCAAATCCCCATGTAGGCCGTGTGGTCAAATAATCAGAATCCATGTTGAATTATTCAGCATGATGCTGTTATTCGACTTTCCTGAATGGGATTTGGGACTCGTTTTGGGATGTTGTGAAAGAGAATGTGAACAACGGAGTATGAACTTTGGGGACAGCTCAGCTCTGTGTTTCGTGCTTTATTCCCTGCAAATAAAAAAAGGTCACATTTTTCCCACTTCTGTCAGCCAAGAACTGGAAACTGTGGATACAGTGGGGGCAGGGGGCAGGGGGCAGTGACAAATGTCTGGTCTGATGGATCTCGATTTAGGGTGAGAGATGCAGATGGTATAAGTGAACAGCATGAACGGTTGAACCTGTCCTGCCTTGTGTTTAGGGAATGTACAGCCTAAAACCGCTATCAAGCCATGCAGTTTTAACAACATGAGCCAGAATATTGAAAAACGTTTGTCAGCACCTTGTAGAATCTATGGTATGTATATAAATTAGTAAACATTTGTTTTACTGATGTGCTTTGTTACTGACATCTTAAATCAGCACCAAAATCCCCCATGATGCACACTGAACTATCTGGGGTTTTGTGGCATTTATATTTTCCTCATAACAAACTGTTTTTGATCATACAGATAAGAACAATACATCATTCCGGTCCGATCTGTAAATTGTCTAATTTTATTTGTACACACTAATTATAACAACAAAACGCTGTACTTTTGTAAAATAAACAAAAACAGACAGGGGGCGCTCTTTGCGCTCTCTGTCATCTCTCTTCACAGACATAAATAAAAACAACCTGAATCTCAGTGAATACTCGGCACACAGACAGAATAACGTAGGCTTGAAATGCCTGCTCTTAAATAAACCAATTCACATCGCAAACATATTCTCTGATTATGTAATCCGTATAAAAGATAGAAGAGTAACAGTGTGGAAACATAGTTTTGTGTCCTGATTATTTACACAATTTAAAACGCCATAGTTACTTTAAAACATTTACAAGAGTATTTTGTCTTCATGCTCCATGTTGAGTTTGTTTTTACTAATAATAAACATACATACATTGCATAAGTATTGACTGATTTTCAATTATAAAAGTATTTATGCTGCAGTTCAACAATTCACCCCTTCATCCACCCCTGTTTATAAGCCCTTACAGTTTTAATCATCCGCCTGAGATCAGACGTAACTCCACTTTAAATAGAGAAGGAGAAAAGGGCAGAGGATAAAACGGTCGCTTTATAACCGTGGGTCAGGTTGTATGTGTAGCGTTGGTATCATGTGCTACACTATAATGCTGGTCATATCATACATTTAGAAAACAATGCTGTGGGATTCTTTATTCTGATTGGTGGGCAGCATCTCTCAAAAGATTTGTGGCAATATGTTTTTTTTTTTTTTTATACAAAATGTTGCATCACATCACCTGAACGTTGATTCAGTACCCGTAGGTCACACCCTGTTGTCTATTATTCTTGAACACACACTCCGAACACACACTGTTGAACAGCATTGCATTGTATAACCATAGTGTGTTAGTGTGTTGCTCATGAACTGTGCACTGTGTTTTATGGTGTGCATTCATTCAGAACAGAAGTCTCATCACCACTGATGTCACAACAAGCTGTCAATCAAATCTCTCGCCTTCGGGAAATGGCTAAACCGATCTTCACCCGTGCATCTCCTCCCCGTGTCTCCCCTCCCCCCCGGTATATCAGGATCACAGGAGAAATTACAGCTTTTCAGTAAATGATGTTCTGTTGCTCAGGCTGTGGTTCTATGTTTTAGTGGCTTCAGCAGAAAGCACGATTTCAGTTTAATGGAAATTCTTTTTTAAAGACTCCACATAGGTCATGTGACCAAATAATCAGAATCCATTGTGAATTATTCAGGAGGATGCAGATAAAACTATTAGACGTTTGCTGTTAGATTGAAAAGTGAAAACGTTCGCCTTCTGTACAGAGGACGTAGTGAGAGAGAACGTTGGAGTGCATAATCCGAGGGCTGTTCAGGTTCTGTGCCTTACTTCCTGCCTAAAAATAGGCTTAATGAAGGATGAGTGGAAAAGTAGTGTTCTTACACACTCAAGTGGAAAGAGAGAGAGAGAGAGAGAGAGAGAGAGAGAGAGAGAGAGAGAGAGAGAGAGAATGAACACTCCATCCTCTTCCTCATCCTATCTAATAATATTTTAGACATTAGGATTTACTCTCTTCTATCTATTTCTTTTTCTCTTCTCAGTCAATTTCTCTTCTCTTCTCTTCCTTGCTCTTTTTTTCTTGATAATATTGAAATTCAAATATTATCAAGAAAAAAGTCGAGGGGGGGGGGTAGAGAAGAGGAAAGGAGAAAAGAGGGGAGATTCAAATCTCCTCTTCTCTGTTTTTTTTTCCTTGATGTTTTAATCTTTTCTTTCCTCTCGTCTCTTTTTGACCTCTTCTTTTTTTGAGAATATTTCAACCTCTCCTCTTCTCTCCTCTCCTCTTTAAAATTCTCTTTTTTTCAGCACCTTTTCTCTTCTTATCTCTGCACTATCTAAAAATAACTTATAATTTATTTGCTACATTACCGATATGCAGTGAACTACAGGGTGAAACAGCAGGTGTTAGACATAAATCATGACGTTTTCACGCACACTGTGTACTGGGATATAGTGATTTGCTCTCAGAGCGCAAGCAAAATGTCAGCACCACAATAAAACAACAAATCTCCTGATAACCGTTAAGAATTAATCGTGATGTATTAGCATGATTAGATTAGGCATGTACGAAAAGTCAGGGTCAGGTGTACATACACTGAGTGTGATTAATCAGATTACTGCCTGCAAGATTCTGGAGCTTGTGATAGATCAGTGTACTATAGAGTATAAAACGCTGTGTAAGCATTTTAAGCTCCAAGGTTTAAACTGAGTATGCATACTCCTAAATTTAAGAATGTCAATTAAATATACATACTTGAAACTAGCGTGTATTAAAAGCAGATTGTGTCTGTATCTTATTAGTATTTTGATGTACACCAAGACTGTATCCTACTTCATGGAAACAAAGGAAAACTTTACAATGAAAAGCATTGGAGACGTGTATTTGGTTTCTCTTTGAGTACGGAAAAGAGATGCCAGATTTATTTCCAATAAAACTGGAGGCTTGGCGCAGAAACTGGAGGCTTGGCGCAGAATCTGAAGTGCTGCCATCTACAGTTTAGCCGTAGCATACGGTATATGAGTGTTGAACAGTCCCCCTTCCTTCTGTGATGAAGGAGAAAATGTACAATTCAAGCTTAAGGATTTGTACTTTATTTTATTTTATTTATTTATTATTTTTATCTGAAGGCAAAATGAAAGGGAGTAAATTTGCCTGGTGGAAAATGGGTGAAATTTACAGATGGAGAAAGTACACAGGACCTGAAAGACTGCGTTTACACTTGGCATTAACATGCGATCAAGCAGATCGGATCATCAGTCAATTAGGAAACCGCGCATTTACACTTGCCAACATCAACTGATTTCTTTATCTGGATAAACAATCGAATCTGTTTTTCCAGCACAATATTTAACTAAGTCTGTAGAAGGTCCCCCCAGTGCAAAAACTTTCTAAAAACCTTTTCAGTTGTGGGACATTTTGCAAATCCCACAAAATGAGGACATGTCGGTAGACATTGGCGGGGTTCTGCGTGACGTCAAACTGCAGACATTTTGGCTGGATTGCGTTTCCGTTACACTGAGATCCGATCACAATCCGCCCTCCACTACCTCTAGACCAGGACACGCTGATCGGAAAACATTCCGTTCAGAATTGAGTTTACACTTTATTGGGTATCTGGACAGCATCCGGTCGCGTGTTAATGCCAAGTGTAAACACAGCATTGGACTTTGGCTATTAAGGTCATGAGTTCAAATCCCAGCCATATTAAGCTGCCATTCCTGGGCCTCTGATCAAGGCCCTTAACCCCATAGCTGCTCAGTTGAATGAGATTATGAATTAGATATATGTAAGTCGCTCTGAATAAATGCATCTACCAAATGCTTTCAAATGTAATTAAATGGACATTTGCTCTATTTTTAGTCAGTAAACTACTACTTGCCACTAGTAATTAAGCAGTGCTCACACTACCACACGGTTTTCAGTGTTTTCTTGAAAGAAAAAAAAAAGAGTCTGTCTTGTTCACTGATATCTGCTCGGTAATTTAGCGTTTTCTCTCTCGACCTGCTAAGAATAGCTGTAAAATCTCGCATCAGAATTGCATTGAATTTATAAACCGGACGAGTTTACTGATGAACGTTTTGAGCGTGACAGTTTCTAGAGATCTGCTTCAGATGCTATAGAGCTGCTCATTAGCTGAATTGTCCTTCAACTACAACCCAGTACAATTACATTCAATCGAAGCAGAGGAAAACTGACAGCAGTTGAGAGTCAGCTCCTAACTGCTTGATTTTACATCATCCATTTTCAATCCATTTCATTCTCAAAACTGCATTTAAAAAGGATTGTTGCTTTGGGGAGGAAATCCCCCAACAGATCATTTGAGCGTCATGTGACCGTAAACAGCCAGAAGGTAGATGGAATTTGAGGCTGGTCATGCTTCTTCACACAGAAGCATACTTTCAAAGCGTGGGAATTTAAGCCGGCTCGACCAGACATCACCCAAGTCTCACCACACCAGCTCCACTGACTCCATACGAGCTTCAGAACTCCAGAGAGGAGGACCTTATTTAAAGCAGCATCAGACCATAGCTTGGAGTTTATGGGTGTAAGAGAGAAGAAAGAGAAAAGAGAGAAGAGCTACAGATATGAAGCAGGACTTAATGAAGACTGCAAGCTGCAACAGGTCGATTCACTTTCTTTTTTTGGGGGAAGGGTTTGTACTCTGTGTCTATGTATTTTTAGCTTCCTAAAAAAATATTTGACCAATTGCGGTCCTCTGTAAAACCGTAAATCGCTTCTAGAATTTTCTTTTCCAGATGAAACCGACGTTTTATATTTTGATCACTTTGTTGTGTCAGGGTTTGTCATCGCAAGCTGCAGCAACTTGTACATGCAGAGAGCGTTGAGTGTTGCTTTTCAGCTGATGGGAGTGTTTCATTAATTATTTCTGAGGTATTATAGGAATGTGGTTTTGAATGGGAATGTAGTCTTGGGGCACTGCACTGTGGGGCATGGTGTAAAAATTCGACTATGAAATGCTTAGAAAGAAAGGGTACATTTTAGGGAATCGGAAGAATAAAAACACGCATATAATGGCTGTAGATTTATATAAAACAAACGCCCCCCCTCGTTTACATAATACGATGATTTGTAGCATATCTCTCTTATGAAAATGCAGTTTTGTTATTGCCACGCCTCCTCTACAGGACCACTCATTATTCGTATTCCGGTTGGTACATCAGGTCATACAAGAGTACTATTGATTCAGGCAGTGTGCTTCATAACATTAGTTTTTCTTAATTTGAAACAATATCTGTCATTTTTGCAAAGTAATGGAGAGTGTGTTAGAGAAGTGAAGAAAAGAGTGCAGGCAGGGTGGAGTGGGTGGAGAAGAGTCGCAGGAGTGATTTGTGATAGAAGAGAATCTGCAAGAGTGAAAGGGAAAGTTTATAGGACTGTGGTGAGACCTGCGATGTTGTATGGTTTAGAGACAGTGGCATTGAGTAAAAGACAGGAGGTGGAGCTGGAGGTAGCAGAGCTGAAGATGTTGAGGATTACGTTGGAAGTGACGAGAATGGACAGGATTAGAAAGGAGTTTATTAGAGGGACGTTTTGGGGACGTTTTGGAGACAAGGTGAGGGAGGTGTGATTGATTTGGACACATGTGCAGAGGAGGGACATGGGGTATATCAGTAGAAGAATGCTAATAATGGAGCTGCAAGGAAGGTGAGGGAAGACATGCAGGTAGTTGGTTTGAAAGAGTCAGATGTAGAGGACAGGGGGGTGACTGGCGACCCGTAATCCTGAAGCTCATAATCATTCAAATTATAGTGTTTAACACACACTTATGCACACAAATACATGCGATTAGGAGAAATGTTTAGCAATGCTTGCTTTTCATTATTGATTGTATGCTGGTCCACATCAGTGTTTTTTTCTGGCATTTACAGAAGCTAGGATGCCCCAGAAACTAGAATTGCTCCCTTGAGTAGAGACTTTATTAATGCGAGGACTCGACAGCATGTTAGCTCTATTTCCTTGCCTAACTTTTAATGTTTGACCGTAAATCTAATGAAAGGATGATGATGAGCCACTTTTCAGTCAATTCATCCCAAAAAACAGCCCTTTTTTTATTATTCATTTTAAGTAAATCTGAGGTGATTTCGGGGTGGTCCATCCCAAGGCAGTGTGTTTTTAGTTTTTTTGAGAGGAAGGGACCGATTCCTAGCACACGCTGTTTATTAGACTTCTTCCTGTTTCCCCGTTTTGATGGCCGTGGGAAAAAAAGGCCTAATTGTTTAAATTTAGAGCAGTGAATGATTTTTCTCCTGTCTCATGCACAGCCTTTCCCTGACTAAGCTGTTTTTTTTTTTCTCCTGATGCAACCTTGACACTGTCCTAATTATTAGTTTTATTTTTAGAATAGAGTAAGATCTGTATTTGTCCCTGCTGCTTTTGCTCAGGAGGCTCATCTTGATGGCTCTATTTAGAGCGCACGCACGACAAACTATGAGTCTTTATCTTAAATGTGGTTGCTATAGCAAAGCTATATTTAGAAAGTGTTTGGATGAGCGATGGTAGGGCACGACTCTACATGAAGCTATGAAGCTGGTTTTTCTAGATTTTCCTAACAAATGCTCTTGTAGTTCCAGTTTAATGCTGGAGCTACTATGGTTGTGTGTGTGTGTGTGTGTGTGTGTGTGTGTGTGTGTGTGTGTGTGTGTGTGTGTGTGTGTGTGTGTGTGTGTGTGTGTGTGTCATCATGTACCTTATGAAAATGCACTATTTAATAATCAGATTTGGGTTTATTTAAGGATGTAACTCCTGAATTCATTGTGAACATGCTTACAACATTTATGACACTCTATAGCATCTGTAACACCTGTCATACTACAGAAGGCCCAATTCAGGGGAATTACCTTCGTAATACATTATAAATGCATGTATAACCTGTTATAAAGCATTCATTAGCCTTTATTGTACCCTGCATAAGCAACACTTATAAGTAGTATAATTGTCTTTTAGCTAAATGAATGTGTTTATGTATATGCCAGATACTGGATTTTTTGTAATGCATGATAACACCATAAATGTTTGCAGTTATAATGTTCGTACGAACAAAACTAGACTGCTTTATGTGCACAACATGGACAAGTTTGTGGATACCAGACCATAAGACCTCCATTCTTCTGGAAAGATGTTCCACTAGATTTCGGAGTGTGGTGGAGGACTGGGGTGCAGTCAGCATTTCAGTTTATCCCAAAGGTGTTTAAAAGGGTTGAATTCCGAGCTCTAAAGCAGGGCACTCGAAATCTTTCACCTCGAAATTTAATCATGGAGCTCACTTTGTGCACAGGGCATTGTTTCGAGTGGCCTGCAATAGAACTCTTCTAAACACCTTTGGGATGCATTGAAAAGCTGGCTGCACCTCAGTCCTCCTCACCCTACATCAGTACCGGACTTTACTAACACCCTTTTGGCTAAATGAGAACTTTTCATGAGCACACTCCAAAATGTAATGGGACATCTTCCCAGAAGAGTGGAGATTATTCTAACAGCAAATCGGGACAAAATTTGGAAAGGGACATAAACGCATATTAATCTTATGGTCAGGTGTCTCAAACTTTTGTCTCTATTGTTTGGCAATTCGTATCGTCATATGACTACATTATATGGTTTATAAAGAAAATCTTAGTGTCATAACTGGAATTACATTATAATGCATTATAATAGAGCCTTATAAGCTTTGTGTCTACAGTCCACTCACAGACACGTTATTAGAATCAGGTTTATTGTCCAAGTGTGTTGACACAGGCAAGGAATTTGGTTCCAGCTGTTGGTGACTCAAAAGTACAGACATAAAGTACACTACATTAAACTTAGACAAACTATACAAGACAATACGGATTAAATAAATACATTATACAGAGTATATGGCAGATCAGTAATGTACATAAAGTGTGAGTGCATGGTAGTGCATTAATACATAATAATGCATTATTAATGATCTTTAAGAATAAGGTAGATGTGCAGACCTGCAGTAACTACAGGGGAATTAAGTTGATCAGTCATACCATAAGAGGTGACCATCTGTGAGCAACAGTGTGGTTTTATGCCGAGGAAGAGCACCACAGACGCCTTATTTGCTTTGAGAATGTTGATGGAGAAGTATAGAGAAGGTCAGAAGGAGTTGCATTGTGTGTTTGTGGATTTCGAGAAAGCGTACGACAGGGTGCCGAGAGAGGAGTTGTGGTATTGTATGAGGAAGTCAGGTGTGGCAGAGAAGTATGTGAGGGTGGTGCAGGACATGTAAGAGGTCATTGTGACAGCAGTGAAGTGTGCAATAGAAACGACAGAATGGTTCAAAGTGGAGGTGGGACTGCATCAAGGATCAGCTCTGAGCCCTTTCCTGTTTGCAGTGGTGATGGACAGGTTGACGGACGAGGTCAGACAGGAGTCTCCATGGACTATGATGTTTGCGGATGATATTGTTATTTGTGGTGAGAGTAGGGAGCAGGTTGAGAAGAGCCTGGAGAGGTGAAGGTATGTGCTGGAGAGAAGGGGAATGACAGTCAGTAGGAGTAAGACAAAGTACATGTGTGAATGAGAGGAAGGGCAGTTACAGGGAGAAGAGGTGGAGAATGTGGAGGAGTTCAGGTTGCTGGGGTCAACAGTGCAAAGTAATAGAGAGTGTGTTAGAGAAGGGAAGAAAAGAGTGCAGGCAGAGTGGAGAAGAGTGATAGTGGGAGTGATTTGTGATAGTAGGGTATCTGCAAGAGTGAAAGAGAAAGTTTATAGGACTGTGGTGAGACCTGCGATGTTGTTTGGTTTAGAGACAGTGGCATTGAGTAAAGGACAGGAAGTGGAGCTGGAGGTAGCAGAGCTGAAGATGTTGAGGTTTTCATTGGGAGTGAAGAGGATTGACAGGATTAGAAATGATTTTAATAGAGAGATAGTGCATGTAGGACGTTTTGGAGACCAGGTGAGGGAGGTGAGATTGAGATGGTTTGGACGTGTGCCAGGAAGGAGGAAGGAAAAGAGGTAAACCAAGGAGGAGGTTTATGGATGTGGTAAGGGAAGACATGCAGGTGGTCGTTTCGAAAAAAGGCAGATGTAGATGACGGGGGGTATGAAGACAGATGATCCATTGTGGCGATGACCCCTAATGGGAGCAACTGAAGGAGGAAGACGACTGCATTATGTATGCTAGTATTCCAAAGGTATATTTTATATGTATGTTTATATTTTAAGTGCTATATGTGTATAATGAAATATAATGCAGGATTTGTATTGAGTTCTAGGTATTTTTGTTTGTTGTTTAGTCTCAGGGTTTTTTCCCCCTCTTTCCGCTGCAGTAATTAGCTGGTCTGGAACGTTAAAGGCGATTACCCCGAGTGGAGAGGTCAGTTGATCCTGTGGCTGTTCGGGGGAAGTGCTTGGGTCATTTGACCACCCACGTCTACCTAATCTCATTGCGGTCACATGCGTGCATCAGCCAGTGACCAGACCACAGCCAAAGCTAAACAAACTCTAATGAGAAACAGCATATATTTATTTCTTTGTTTTGTTTGGAAACATTAATATAATGATTGTGTATAAATTAAGGCAACAAGGTGACTTTTAAACCCAAAAGCTCTCGGAGTTCACCCGAGAAAATTTCTGTCTCTCTAATGCAGCATTGGAGAACAGAGGAAAAGGAAATGGGCAGCACAGTGATAAGACTGCTGATCAGAGAATGCAGTCATCAGTCTGATTGTTCCCCTGGCTGTGGATTCAGATGTGTATGAGAGAGAGAGAGAGAGAGAGAGAGAGAGAGAGAGAGAAACAACCAGTGCCTTTCTGAGGAAGTCACGAAGTTAGCATGTGACCTGCAGGCATAAATAAACACATCCTGTCTTTACTCAAAGGACACAAAATAGACAATAGATAGACTGAACTGGTGATACTTATACTAGATTTTAAACTTTCGAGATTGGAAGCACAATGTCTGGAGGAAACCTTTGTTTTTTGAAACTGTAAAATTGAAGTAAAATCTGTGACTCCTATCAGAATGTGGCAGATGAAAAAATACAACCACTCTTGTTCTATTAAGTAGGGGTGAGCGATACAGTATATATCATATACAATAATTTCGTAATTGTTGTTTTAATGATGTGTGATTTGACGCTATCGTGAAAACCCAAACCAAACTTGCCTGCAGAGTGCACGCATACATTACGAGACTAGTAAGTCTAGTAGATTAGACTTGTGTGTATGCGCATTTAGAGTCCGGTGTTTTACTGCATGATTCAGTCTAAAAAATTCATTTAGAATGATAAAAAAAATCAAAATATGGGGCAGAAAATTCATACATTCGTATACTTATTTCATATTAATCAATACGAAATCTAAAAATCGAATCTAAAAATATATTATACAATTTATGATATTTTATTATATTATAAAATACTGATTTGCTTGTTAACAGCTAAAATGTATTATTATTCTAATTGACTGATTACATTTAAGAATTGTACTCAAAAGAAAATTTTTTTATATGGCTTTAAAAATGGCTTAATAAAGTTGAAAAAATGCCTATAAAAGGTAAGAATCTATTTAAGCTTATTGGAAAAGATTAACCTCTGTCACTGCTGTGAACTGACCACTACATAAAATATGAAAAATATCAAAGAATTTTAGGAGTCAGCTGTCCACAGTCTTTAAGGTACCAGCACAATGACGCACTCAGCAAAATATCGGTTTTACTATTACCGTTATCAATGAGATACAAGAAAAAATATATATTTTACTATATACCACAATAAACATGGTCTTTTTATCATCTACTGAATTAAAACTACACTACACTATACTAACTAACTATATATCTTAATGTCACTGGTGGACAGTAACAAAGTAAATTAAATTAAAATTTGTTGAAGTAGAATTTTCACGTATCTGTACTTTACTAAAATATTTCTATTTGGGGAAACTTTAACTTCACTACATTTCAAAGTCAAATATCTAAATTTTCACTAAACTACATTTAGCAAAATCACTCTCGAAAAAATCTCAAGTGCTCAGTCACACAGCAATCCACCAATCAGGGTCGAGTGCATGCTCTGTTTTAAACTTGTATGGATTGCCACTTGGTGGTATCTACTTCTCTCAAGCATACAGTTCAGCCTCAGTTCATCAGCAAGCAGGACATTTAGAGAGGAATAAATAATGGAAGAAACTGCTGACTTTAACTCGCTACAACACCCGTGGCCTTATTTGTAGTCGAAAAGGTTTTGGTTTAATGATAATTTTAATATCAATCAGTGTTTGACTCATTAATATTATTCTATTAATAGATTGATGTGCTGAGAAGAACATTAGAGTCTTTTCACATAAACTGAGTTGATTAAGCAAAGAGACTTGTGAAAACATGATAATAGGAACATTATAGCCGTAATAAATCATAGTACTTTGGATGCTTGAGTACATTTGAAGGCAAATCCTTTTGTACTTTTACTTAAATGAAAGTTTAAAGGGACACTTTTACTTTTACTGGAGTGATACTTTACTTTGCCACCATTGCCTGATGCACACCAGATAGCATGCATGTGTTGCATTTTAGAAGAGGAATATATATGGCTAATAGATATATATTGGCTTATACATATATATCTCTATAGCTAATATCTGATCTGATCAGTTACTTTGTGTAAATGCCACTTAGTTTAAAAACTATACTCAGCTACTACAGTATATACGGTCTGTTGAAATCCTTCACTGGGTGCCCATCCAGATTTCCTTCCACCACTTGACAACCGTTGCTCTCTCCATTTCCTGTTTCACTTCTACAGGGAAAAAAAAAAGAAAATAGGAACAATACTTCCAAGGTGACCACGAATTTACCTTAAAAGCTTTGACCCGTTACAGCACTGCATTTCTTTATGTTCTAATAATAAAGTATTCTCAAATGCTCCTTTTCCATTTAGGTCACACCATATTAAATGGAACTCTTTTCCCACTTACCGACGTCGTCTGCTTTAATAGGCATGAATCTGCCTGGAAAAGACGTGCAAAATGCTGGTTCAATATTCACAACATTTGCAGGTTGTGCAGTGCTACATCTGAGAAGCGTGAATACACCAGATCGGTCTCGTCTCACGCCGCTGGCTACTTAATGGTGGCGTCTACCAGATCCGACAGGCCTCAAATGAAGAGTAAAACGTTCTGCCGCTCTGCCACGCTAAATAAATTAATCACCTGTGAGATCAAGGCCGCGAATGCAAGCATATCATTAACATGGACATCAACCGGCAAAAAGATTAGCAAGCGCCATCCGGGCGCCCGACTAATGAGAGCGGGTTAATAAGCCGGGGTTTGTGCTGAAGCAGCTCATATAAATACAACCCACAGGTCGTCTGATCCAGATGTTCATCTGTCTTGCTGAGCAGTAAGAGGTAGGACGAGATCTTTTCAGAGCTTGAACCGAAAATAAACGGCTACAGGTCTTCAGGGTGCAGATTTAGGAAGTCATTTGAAATGGCACAAATGCGGTTGGTTCTGGTTCTGCTTTAAATCTCCATCTCGGGACACTTTCTACATTTCCAAAACTACATCTCTGATGAATAGTGGGCTCTTTTTCCTATTTCTCAGTGTGCTTTGTGGATTAATGTTCTGTTGTTTCTCTGAGAATGAGAAGAAAGACTAGAAGGAAGAGCTAGCAGCAAGAATGTTCTAGAGCTTTTCTTTTTTCTCAAAATTGTCTCCTGTCCACGAGACAAGGAAGACCCTTTTACGAACAGTATCTGTCCCGGTCCCAGTTTAGGATTTTGTCTCTGTGTCATCATGTTCCAATTGCTAAACTAGTCAACATTTCGGGATTTCATGACACCGGTATTGCTTGTACTGGTGTTGCAGATGAGGTTCAAGTTTTGCATGGTGGAATTCTTTTTACCGTCATGAATACATTGAAAATTTGAGCAGTGATGTTTCAAGAAATTCTCCTGTTGTCGTGCAACACCAATATAAATACAGGTCAAAGACTAAAGGTTAAATGACTGACGAGGGAAGAATGTTGCACAGGTATCCTGATCATGTACTTTTACTTTTACACTCATGTACTTTACTCCAAGTGGCGAAGCAGTTTTGAAGGCTTCATTGCCTTCGCATATTATGCAGAGCGGGCTTGGTGCGTGGGAACAACCTGTCGCAATAAACTTATATTTTAAATAGGACTCCTGATATTGTCTGTTAAACACAGCTTTCTTTTTCTTTGAAGTCGTAGGCTGTTGATCCTCTGTCTCCTCACTGGCTCTTTAATCCTGCGCAAAGAAACTTTCCAAAGACGTTTGTTTGTTCATTTTGTTCGCCTGGGGGTTTGAATTTAGCGGTAATGAATTATGTGATAGCGGCCGGAGCCCCTTTAAGAAGGTAGGGGATGTTGGTAAAACATGTGACCGAGACATCATGACATGCATCAAGAGTGAGTCATAGACAGATGTGGCGGAGAGAATCCGGTCATTTTCCAAAATTAAACATCGTTTAGAATTAGATAATAAATAAAACGGAAATAATGTAAGTTATGTATTCTTTCTGTGCAGCCCAGTACCAATTGACCCCCGGACCGGTGCCGGTCCACGACCCGGGGGTTTGGGGACCACTGGTCTAGAGTATGTAGTGATTGACATGGTGTCTAAAGTGAAAAATCGAATGAAATTTGTGTTATTCAGGGCATCGTGGGCAGCCTGACTAAATCACCCACTGAATTTACATCGATCGATGGACACTGACATTCAACTTCCATGTTGTCCTTTGGGGGAAAACGTCCTTTATGTAGCCAAGATGAAATAAATTGACAATTACACCACATTACCGTCTCTGACACTATGCCTTTTAAATGACTGTTGGATTGGATAATTGGATCCTCTGTAACCTGGCGGCTGTGAGGAGAAGCTGGGAAAAGTGGAATTTGTGGATTAACTGTTGTGTAACATTCAGATCACATTAGTATAAAGCCTGACTGGGCTGGCTGGAGAGAACACTAAAGGACTCTATCTATAAAGACCAGTAAAAGCATCTTTACAGAAGGGAGATTATGATGCTGTTGATGGGTTTCAAATATTTTGGAAAGTATGTGTGCAAAATTTGCAGAGCTCTTAGCAGATAATCTTATGGACTGTGGGTGAATTAAGTTTTTTTTATTTTTTTTCTGTTTTGTCTGGTTGTCAAATGAATGCCTTTTACCATCCCCACAAATACAACAAAAAATTATTTAAGTTTAGCTGAGTTGCATTATTGGTTAACTTTTACATTATTTAGATCTGTCGCTGAAGGCTTAAATTTGTCTCCAAATAGCTATTTATTAAAAAAATGAATTATATTTATATATTATAGTATATCTCTTAGTGGTAAAAAAAAAAAAAAAAAAAAATTGCACTGTATATACTTTTGTCACGTTTATATAATTTAGAGGGCAAAGGAAATATAGCTGATCTTGAATAAATATCTTAATTGGGATTATGGATATCAGATAAACAGTAGCAATATCATATTATGACACACAAATCATGATTTACGATATGGATCATGATTGCCAATTGATTATCCAACAATGCAGTCAAGTTACAAAAGAGAGGAAAAGGGCAAAAAAAGAGAAAACATTGGAACAGATATAACCAGTTATTTACAGTGATTAGCAGTAGACCTATACAAGTGTTAGTCACCAACTCAAATAAAAAAAAAGTTTATATAGTCACACAACCAAGTTATAAATGCTTAAAAAAAAAAGAGCACTCGATGAGCCTTTAAATGACCCTAACCATGTGCAGCTGCAGTTTACCATGCCCGAGGAAGGGACTGTGGAAGTTGGCCATTTTAGTAGACTTTGGACTCTAATTCCTGCTACAATGAGGTTTATGGCCCTTATTATAGGTTTTATCACTTTTGCCAGGTCAGAGATGTTTATAAAAGGAAAGTTTTAAAAGAAAATTCAGTTTATTTATTTATTTTTAAAATATGGTGAACCTGTAGTATATTTTACTACAATTGGTACATAGTACACTTTATTTTATGCCGACAAAAATGCATGCTAAAGCATTGTTTATTAAAGTTTTTAAATTTTTTTATTTAAAATATTCATAGAATTGACTCATAAGTCATCATTGTGAATCAAATCGAATCGTAGCCAGAGTGCAACATTACACATCTAGAAAACTAGCCTTTGAACACCAAGATGCATTTTTTTCTTTATTTATTTTTGTGTTCAATGTTCCAAAGATACAATTTATAAAAATGTCCTACAGTCTAGTGAATGCTAGAAATCTGAATTGCAAGATTATAGAAGCTCTGACACCTGACTATATTAGCAATATGAAAAGAAATAATGACAATGATGACATATAATGTCCGCTTACTCTACAGTGAGCACATACAATAAGCACTATTTATTGGGGTTGAAGAAGATTTATAGTGTACAAAACAGGTCATGGTAGGTCATATAATAAGTACAGTATATACAGGTATGCAGGATGCTACATTAACTGAAACGTTTTGACGAAACCCCAGAAAAGCACCTGTTTTAGGTTTGCAAGGTTTCAGCAAATCCAAGCATGACTCCAGCTGCAGTAAAACTTCCCTGCTCATGTTAACCTGCTTCGTCCTGCTTCGTCTCTTAACCTGATATTATTCTTCCTTCTGTAGATGTTTGTTATGGAGGCTTTTTAAAATGCAGATTGAATAAACAGGAAGGATTTACACGCGGCATGTGTTGATTAGATGGATATTAAAATGTATGATGAGCATCCCTGTGAGCAGAAAATTCACACCACCTCCTGTGACGATCGTAAATCCGACAACTCTCTCTGCAAGCCGCTTATTCGGCATATTTTGTCTTTATTTATACATTCAGGGAAGGTGGTAAAAGTTTGTAAATAAGTGTATGAGCGATTGGCTGAGTGATTGTTTTAATAAAGAAAAACGGAGGTGTAAGAAACAGTTCAGTTTTTGTGTATGCACAGGGTTTTAGCAATGACCCAATTCCATATAATAAAAATAAATAAATAAATAAATAAAAAAACAGAAAGTAATCGATTTGCTTATGTTCTCTCGGTCACTTGTCTACACTCGCAGCTTGATACGGCGAGCTGGGCAGATGATATATCTGAATGGCTTATTGAATCGTACAAACACACACCCGTTTCGGTATTGAGATGCTGGATGGACGACATGGCAGTCGAAGCGCGATTCAGACATCGCGAGAATTTTATATATAAAACCCACTTCTAGTCAGCTGCTTTTGATTTTTCCACACGCAACAGCAGCAGTCTGAATGAACTAAATACACCTGATTTTTTTATTCTGCCACAACAGTAGGTGATAACAGGATGTGCCCATAATAATGAAGACACCAGAGCCTCATCAAAGGCTAATTTATTTTCTTAATGAGCAAAAATTGTCTTTCCTCGGTTAATTACTTGTCTTTTTTGATCAGTATCAGAGAATATTTTCTTTAGAATCCATGAAGTCACTCAGATTGACACTTCTTTCAATGTAAATTCAGTACTTTATTCAGAATTAGAAACGCCACTGTGGCCGAAGAAGTAGGTGACATCAGAATACTTTATTGATCCCATAGGGAAATAAAATATAATAAATTAAATGGAATGTACACAGAAAAGTCTACAATGATAGTTATCCAAGTTATTTTACATGTAAATGTAATGTGAATTGGCATCACAATCCACTGTTTTGCTAAACGCAATGTTTTGCGAGAGATATGATGCATAAGATACGAGACACTACAATACATTAGACATTAGATACTAATAACATTCTAAGACTAAGCTGATTAAAATGAATGAAAAACACTGTAGGTAATAATAATCTAAAAGTGAAAAAAAAAAGTGCAATGCAATTTCAACAGTAATAAATTTTTTATTTTATTTTTATGCTTCATTTAGTTTGGGAACCAATGGGTGCTGGAAAAACAAAAACAAATTGCTGTGTCTCTTAAGGGAACATCTGTTGGCTAGTGACCCTGCTACTGGTTTACACAATGTAATATTTTGGCAAATTCCAGGTAGTTTCCTTATGTTTAAACTACTAACTAGTTTGGTAGCAAACTAAACTCAAATAGATAAAATTAAAGAAGAAGCTAAGTGCTAGTTTTTGGCGATGTAGCTAGGCTGCGTAATGTGTGTGGGTTTGCTAGCTATTTGGTTACTCTGATGCTCGCTAATCATACCATATACCAAATTGGATTTAGGACACAGAGCAAATCTTTGAAATAATGTTTCTGTACCCAGGCCTGATCAATTCCACCTAGTGACGAAGGCTAATAACCAAAGCAGTGTCCCTAAGCTAGTTTGTGATCACAATCCCACTCGCTTGTCTGTTAGAGCGTCAGTGCATCTCCACTTCTTCTGATTATGAACAAAAGGCACCTGGGGGGGGATTTGATTACTGAACCCCCGCCTCCATGTTTTAATTAACACCAACACAGGGAAGAACTTGCAGCGACAAGAGGGTCATTAATCTTAGCCAGCTTTGTGGCCTTCTGCTCATAAACATTATTACTGGCCTTGGAGACGTGTTTGCTCTTTCTGTATAGAGAACTGAAACTACATGCACTGCATGTTTCTTTTCGAAGCGTTGTTGGTGTGAGATATTTCGAAACTCTAAGAACCTAAATAAAAATCAAGAAGCTTTAAAATGTATGAACCAGTGTTTTAAGATTATGTGGTTCTTTTTAAAATAGAATTATCTGGAATAATAATAATAATAATAATTAAAAAAAAAAAAATAAAATATATATATATATATATATATATATATATGTGTGTGTGTGTGTGTATGATTGAGTTTAAAATGAAATAATGATAGAAAATATGACAAACTAAAACAATATTTGAGAATTTTTCATATTTAATGCAAACTAGAGCTAAGAACCAAATGGCTGTTTCAGCTGTGGATTTATACAATTTTGATCAATTGTCCTGATAATTTATTTAAAAAATCTCATGGCTTGGATTCTATCACCTCTATGTGACGTTGCATGTCTGGAAAATTCCAACTCAGCTATTTCTGTGGAACTGACCATAGGGTGTATGTGAGTGCAGCCAGCTGTTAGAGCCAGATGTTGGTGTTTGCTGAGTCATACACACAATTTTTCTAGTTATAATTTGCTCAGTCAGCAAAGGTTCTGTGATCGGGTTTGGGGTTGTACGTGAAGTGTGTTCTGTTCTTCGTATCTATGTAGAGTGGGCCGGAGATGAGCAGCTTTAGACCTCATTTATTACCGAACTAGGCTAATTAGGGTTGTTCACAAAAGCACGAGAGATGCTGCTTAATCTGAGCACGATAATGATGAGGATGATGAGTACCTGTGGAAGGAGGGCAGAGGCGCAGAGGGAGGCTGAGTCAGAAACGAGAAGTGATCAATTGTAAGATTTGTTTGAGAGATATTACTGCACACTTCCTATTTACTGCAGATGGAATGGTTCAGATTTATTTATAGTGGATGGAGGATTATAATACGATTGTATGTATGAATATAACAAACCTGAGCATAGATATTTTGCTGTTAAATATGTCAGAAATTGCAGATTTATGTATTAAAGGTGCAGTCAGTGATTTTCACTTTGATTTGCAGTCACTTGTAATATTTTGCCAGATTGCCTTGGAACTGTTTTCTGCTTCAGAAGAGGCATTTCTACTGTTTCAACAAAAATAATCAAAGGCATTTTTTCAGCCATCTAGATAAAAAGTACCTGATATTATGCTTATAAAAAATGCATTCTTTTGCAGTCTGTATTGTGTGAACAAGTCAAGTCAAGTTTATTTCTATAGCGCTTTTCACAACAGACTCGATGCAGCTTTACAGAAATCAGCAGTGAAGGTGAATGGTGTGCATTTATCCCTGATGAGTAGCCATGGCGACTGTGGCAAGGAAAAACTCCCTTAGATGTTATGAGGAAGAAACCTTGAGAGGAACCAGACTCAAAAGGGGAACCCATCCTCATTTGGGTGACATTGAGAGTTTGATCATAAATCTTTCAACAATACAGAACACTGGAGAGAGAGAACTAACATGAGCACTGGAGTATAAGATTATAAGTAATGTTTTTTCTACAGTCTTATACAGTCATTATGGTTAGAAAACTAGGAGCTACGGAGCTCAACATTTGTGATCATCACAGATCCAGCACCAGCTTCTCCATGCCAGAACAGTTTTCAGATTATCACTAAAATCACTGAGTACCTTAAATACTGCAAAATGCAAACTCTCACTTCAGGTTCAGAGACTACACATCAGTGCCTTGGGGTCTGTAGCGCCAGCCGGCGTGTGCGTGTGTGCGTGTGTGCGTGTGTGCGTGTGCGCGTGTGCGCGTGTGCGCGTGTCTACTGCAATCTACTGGTCGTATTTGTTAAACGCAAGCGACAAACAGGACTAAGTGGGCATGTGATCTTTACTCAAAACCCTGAGGGCCATCACATGCCAGTCCAGATGGAGATCAGAGCTTTTACACAACATGGAGAGTTTAAATGATTAGTTCTCTCTCTCTCTCTCTCTCTCTCTCTCTCTCTCTCTCTCTCTCTCTCTTTCTCTCTCTCTCTCTCTCTCTCTCTCTCTCTCTCTCTCTCTCTCTCTCTTTCTCTCTCTTTCAAGTCAAAATATATATATTTTTTTTAACACATGAAGTGCTTCTTATGATCCACACTGTCATAGAGCAGCTTTATAGAAATAAAGACCCAGACTTTTAATGAACAAGAGTGTGTCAGTGGGATGGAAAAATCAAGGTGGCATGAGAAGGAAAATGACTGTATTACCAAAAGGTCCTCTATAATTTCAGTGGCTGATAATGCGTGTCAGATTTTTAAAAGCTCAACTTCAGTATATAATTTACACATTCTACATTACATTTCTGGCATATATATATATATATATATATATATATATATATATATATATATATATATATATATATATATATATATATATATATATATATATATAAATTTTATTTTTGGCTATTGATGCCTGTTTTTATATTCCAAGATTTCCAAATTTGACATTTTGTTTCAGAAATAGCAAACCCCCAGTTCTAAATCAATTCATATTTGCTTACTACTTTGGGTGTAACACTATAATGTACAACAATATACTAACAAGTATTTGTTGGAATTTGCTGCTTGCATAGTATAATATCATTTCTTTTGATGATGCATTTTCATGTATACAAGTCATTTAGATTATAAAAAAAAGATAAATTGTTTTTTTTTTCCCGAACAAACTTGTGACTAAACCTGGTCATTTATTAGTTGAATTGAGCTCTATATTTTATATATATATATATATATCCCTGCTGATTATTTTGCTGGATGTCCTATGAGGATCCATTTTTTTTGCCATTGATTGAGGTTAAAACGTTCAGATCCTGATTATTTAGATTCATTTCTGACACTGTTTTACACCTTTAGCACTCCGTCCCTCCCTCCAGCGTTTTCTTTTCAGTCACTTGGCTTCCCATGTTTCCTTTTGTACATTAATTCAACATTTATCCAGCTTCATAAACTCTTTATACCCTTTTTAACCTCACTGTAAACCAGCAGTGGCGAGTAGCGATCAGCATTTTCCATCGACTGATCTCCCTCAGCCTCCATTTAATGTACAGCCCAATGAGAAACCTTTAAAAAGACGTCGATTCTTTACGATAATGGACGTCAGCTCTGGGCACTTCAGTATTTCATGCGCATTTAGAAAACATCAGTCCAACATACACCACCTCCCCCTCAAATAGAGCGAGCATGCCCTCGACCTCCTGAGAGTTAGCATGCTAATTGCATCGAGTTACGACATCGACAGAAGTAAATGGCAAAGAATGCTAAAAGGGGGACCATTATAGGTTGGGAAAGCAGGATCAATTAAAGTTGGCGTGGCTTTTAGACGTTCTGTCTTCTGACTCTTTCTCTCTGTCTGTCTGGTAGAGAGCACAGCTGGAGAGTTCTCAAAGACTCGACTTCCTGTTAAAAGGCCAGAAAATGAAAGCCTTTGGCTGTTTTAGCATTAGGTGCAGGGATTCTAGTTGTTAACATTCTGCAAATTTAATACACTTATATAACCAGTAAACACATTATGGACAAAAGTATTGGGACACCTGACTTTTCCAGGCATATTGTGGTTCTTTTACCACAAAGTTGGAGACAGACAATTGTATCGGACGTCTTTGGATGTTGTAGCAAAACATTTTCACTTCACTTGAACATGAAGGGATGACAATACCCCAGCGCACAAAGCCAGCTCAATATAAATCTGCTTTACATGAATTGGAGTGGAAGATCTCCTCATATAGAGCTCTTGGCTCAACCCTACTGAACACCTTTGGGATGAATTGGAACGCTGACTGCACCCCAGACCTCCTCACCTCATCTTCATCAGTACCTGACTTTACTAACACCCTTGTAGCTGAATGACAACAAATATCCACTAGCACACTTCAAAATCTAGTGATTAGCACTGTATAGGACATTTGCTTTTCTTTTGCTTCAGCTATGTGAGAAACAGTCAAAAAGCAGGAAATCTGGAAATAAGTCATTTTCCCCTTTAAGTGATCACCCACTTGTAGTTATAACATTTGAAGAAACACTGAATTTCTTTTCTTAAGTCAAAGTTATTTATAAAATTAACTCTTTAGAGATGACGCTGTTTTTTTTTTTTTTTACTTTGGAGGAAATGACGCCAGTAATGGAATGTTGGCTAAAACTACATAGGTATTAAATGGTCATGTGAGCATCATTTTAAAATCCCTTTTAATTGTATGTTTTCATTTTGGTTGTTTTAAATATTGTTTTGCTGATTTGTTGTCAAAAAACGTTTTGGTTTCCAGTTTTGTGCCTCAAAAGATTGTTTGTTTAGTTCACATCTTTTGTTTGGCATTTTAGAACAACTTTTTTTTTGATCAAGTTTTTTCTTTTTTGCTCGTTCTGATTGTTTGTATTCATGTCTTGTTTTTGGTGGTGGTTGGAGTTTGATTTGTGTTGTGTCTTTTGTGTTATTTGGAAAGATATTTTTCATCCAGAATTCTTTGCCTAAACTCCCTCGCTAGTTCAAACAGCCCTGTTCCTACACACATTCTTTTCCACAATGTACCACACTTTTGGCGCTGAAGATTGTTGGCCCGGCGACGTTGCTAAAGACTTGCTTTTATTTACCGCACCTGCCTTTGAAAGCCTATTCAGATGTAACCTAGGCTCTGGTCATTGAAGAGTAGTTCACTGGACAGTGGAGATATCGTTTATCAGCAGTGACTGTAAAGGGAATAATGCAACAATGAGTCACACACACACACACACACACACACACACACACACACACACACACACACACACACACACACACACACACACACACACACACAGAGACTGGGAGAATGCTATCAGGGCTCTGGTTGAATCAATGGCAGGATGTGTGTGGGTTGTGTTAGAACAGGCCTATATTTTATGCCAGTTATCAGCGTGTAGGTTGGAGCAGATGCTGGTCTGCTTTCAGTGCCCGTGCTCCACGACCGTTACAATGGGTACCGTTTAAAACGTGTTAATAGTCATGAGGTGCAGGTTGAAGCTTGTTGAATTTTTCTGACCAGCATTGCCTGTGCTGAAATGCTATCTTTAGCCAATGACGCCATGCTCGTGGTGCTGTCTGACTTCACTAAGATCAGACCTTCCGCCTGACTCTCCTCACATAAAATATTAATACCGTTACCATCTGTTTTCACTGTGCCCTCTGCATAACCTTGTATGAACCTACAGTATAATCACTTGTTTACACAATTATTTTTCGTTTCAAGTAAAAACATTAACCTTTATTTTTCACTTGCCAATAATCTTCAAGTTTTATATCTCCATGACTTTAAATGTACACCAATTCTGCAACCCTAAAAATAACCCTAAACCAAAATAACATATGTCAGAAATAGAAAATGGTTTTAAGTTACCTGCAAAGTGCCAATCCCGCAGACCAAGTGCGCACGAGACTATCGGACTAAATGCAGACGGGTCCTTAAGATGTTATTTAATCCTAATCAGTTTTAAAAGATCAAACGGAACCATTAAAGTTATTCTACCATCCACTCCACATCCTAGAGACTTTTATACAGGCTGAGACTGAAGGGTTTCTGTTAGCGTGTGGTAAAAACTGTTACCATACAGTCAAAGCTACAAGAATTTTTGACAGTTTGTTACAAATCATGTTGTCTTCATGCACGCATGACACCAAATGGGTTTTTTTCCCTCTAAATGTCAGCAATCTAAACACTTGCTGATGCTACAGAACATAATATATAGTGTGTATGTTGGGGCTAAATTACACTGTTATAGAAAACTCATAATCAACAGGCACATCTTAATGTTTTTCTCTCCACAAAAATTTGATTTTTTTTTATTTATCACGTAAGAAAAACAATCCATCATACTTTTTTATACATACTCTTAATTTATTTATAGTTTGTAGATGATTTGCAAAACAATTCAATTCCTTTTCGGTATATGTAAAGAAATATCTCTGTTGTTCCCTATTTTAACATTAAACAGACATAAAAACAGTTTCAATGTGTGAGAAAATCGAAAAGTCTTTTTGCAGAATACTTTAGGAAGTCATTGATTACCCGGTTATAGTAATAATAGTACCATGCGCAAATTTATTGCAGGCGTAGTTTATGCAGAGCTTTTAACATACAAGTTTTTGGGACTTATCAGTTACCAAAGAAACAATCATTATTAGATGTATTACAACTGGGGCTGTAGCTATCGAGTATTTTAGTGATCAAATATTCAACTGATTATTCCATCGATTTATCGAGTAATTGGAACCGAGGGTACTTTATTAAAGAGCAATTCTAAATATACAAGAAAAAATAAGACAGAACTGTTAAAATTAACAAGTAACTTTGTATCCTTTTTAGAAAAATCTACATTTTTATTGCTGAAATTGCATACAAGAATATCTGTGAAATCTGTGAAATCTGTGAAATCTAAACCCATTTAGTGCATTCAATTGCCTTTAAACATCAAAATGCAAATAATAAAAAATCTATTTCACATTACTCTAAAAAGGTAAATGCACTGTACAATGTTTTCTTTTTTAGTTTAGTTTTTTTTGTCGTTTATATATACAGTGGGTACAGAAAGTATTTCTTCTTCTTCTTTTTCTTTCGGCTGCTCCCATTAGGGGTCGCCACAGCGGATCATCCGTCTCCATACCACCCTGTCCTCTATATCTGCCTCTTTTACACCAACTACCTGCATGTCTTCCCTCACCACATCCATGAACCTCCTCCTTGGCCTTCCTCTTTTCCTCCTACCTGGTGGCTCCATCTTCAGCATTTTTCTACCAATATAATTCATGTCCCTTCTCTGCACATGTCCAAACCATCTCAATCTCGCCTCCCTCACCTTGTCACCACAACATCCTACATGTGCTGTCCCTCTAATAAACTCATTTCTAATCTTGTCCATCCTCGTCACTCCCAACGAAAACCTCAACATCTTCAGCTCTGCTACCTCCAGCTCCACCTCCTGTCTTTTACTCAATGCCACTGTCTCTAATCCATACAACATCGCAGGTCTCACCACAGTCCTATAAACTTTCCCTTTCATTCTTGCAGATACTCTTCTATCACAAATCACTCCTGTCACTCTTCTCCACCCACTCCACCCTGCCTGCACTCTTTTCTTTACTTCCCTAACACACTCTCCATTACTTTGCACTGTTGACCCCAGGTACCTGAACTCCTCCACCTTCTTCACCTTTTCACCCTGCAACCGCATCACTCCACTGCCCTCCCTCTCATTCACACACATGTACTCTGTCTTACTCCTACTGACTTTCATTCCCCTTCTCTCAAGCGCATATCTCCACCTCTCCAGGCTCTTCTCAACCTGCTCTCTACTCTCACCACAAATCACAATATCATCTGCAAACATCATAGTCCAGGGAGACTCCTGTCTGACCTCGTCCGTCAACCTGTCCATCACCACTGCAAACAGGAAAGGGCTCAGGGCCGATCCTTGATGTAGTCCAACCTTCACCCTGAACCAGTCTGTCGTACCTACTGCACACTTTACTGCCGTCACACTGTCCTCATACATGTCCTGCACCACCCTCAAATACTTCTCTGACACACCTGACTTCCTCATACAATACCACAACTCCTCTCTCGGCACCCTGTCGTACGCTTTCTCTAAATCCACAAATACACAATGCAGCTCCTTCTGTCCTTCTCTATACTTCTCCATCAACATCCTCAAAGCAAATAAGGCATCTGTGGTGCTCTTCCTCGGCATGAAACCATACTGTTGCTCACAGATGGTCACCTCTTCTCTCAGCCTGGCTTCCACTACTCTTTCCCATAACTTCATGGTGTGACTGATCAACTTAATTCCCCTGTAGTTACTGCAGGTTTGCACATCTCCCTTATGCTTAAAGATCGGTACCAGCACACTCCTTCTCCATTCCTCAGGCATCCTCTCCCCTTCCAGAATCCTGTTAAACAATCTGGTTAAAAACTCCACTGCCATCTCTCCTAAACATCTCCACGCTTCTACCGGTATGTCATCTGGTCCAACCGACTTTCCATTCTTCATCCTCTTAATCGCTGCTCTCACTTCCTCCTTACTAATCCTATCTACATCCTGCTTCACCAACTCCACCTCCTCCAACCTTCTCTCTCTCTGATTTTCCTCATTCATCAGCTGCTCAAAATACTCCCTCCATCTTCTCAACACACTCTCCTCACTAGTCAACACATTTCCCTCTCCATCCTTTATTGCTCTAACTTGCAGTACATCCTTCCCAGCTCGGTCCCTCTGCTTGGCCAATCGGTATAAATCCTTTTCTCCTTCCTTAGTGTCCAACCTCTTATACAGTTCCTCATATGCCTTTTCCTTGGCTTTCGCCACATCCCTTTTAACCTGCTGCCGCATCTCCTTGTACTCCTGCCTACTTTTCTCATCACTCTGTCGATCCCACTTCTGTTTTGCCAATCTCTTTCCCCTAATGCTCTCCTGCACTTCCTCATTCCACCACCACGTCTCCTTGTCTTGCTTTCTATTTCCAGATGTCACACCAAGTACTTTTCTAGCTGCCTCCCTCATCACTCCTGCGGTAGTTGCCCAATCATCCGGCACCTCTTCACCACCACCAAGCCCCTGTCTGACCTCTTCCCTGAACCTCACACTACACTCTTCCTCCTTCAGTTTCCACCATCTTATTCTTCTTTCAAACCTTACTTTCCTCCTCTTCTTCTTCGCCTCCAAAACCATCCTACAGACCACCATTCGATGCTGTCTAGCTACACTGTCCCCCGCCAACACCTTACAGTCTCCAATCTCCTTCAGGTTGCATCTCCTACACAGAAGATAATCCACCTGTGTGCACCTTCCTCCACTCTTATATGTCACCCTATGATCCTCCTTCTTCTTAAAATACGTGTTCACCACTGCCATTTCCATCCTTTTAGCAAAATCTACCACCATCTGCCCTTCCACATTCCTCTCCTTAAAACCATACCTACCCATCACCTCCTCATCACCTCTGTTCCCTTCACCTACATGCCCATTAAAGTCTGCCCCAATCACCAATCGTTCTTTCCTAGGTACACCATCTACCACTTCATCTAATTCACTCCAGAATCTTTCCTTCTCCTCCATCTCACAGCCAACTTGTGGAGCATAGGCACTGATGACATTTATCATCATCCCTTCAACTTCCACCTTCACGATCATCACCCTATCAGAAACTCTCTTCACCTCCACTACACTCTTACTGTACTCTTCCTTCAGAATCACCCCTACACCATTTCTCTTCCCATCCACACCATGATAAAACAGTTTAAACCCACCTCCAATGTTCCTGGCCTTACTCCCTTTCCACTTGGTCTCCTGAACACACAACACATCTACCTTTCTCCTCTCCATCATATCAGCTATCTCTCTCCCTTTACCCGTCATAGTACCAACATTTAAAGTACCAACCCGAACCTCTACTCTCCTACACTGCTCCTTTTCCTGCCGTCTCTGTAGACGCCTTCCTCCTCTCCTTCTCCTCCTTCGGCCAACAGTAGCCCAATTTCCACCGGTACCCTGTCGGCTAACGATACCTGTGGCGGTCGTTGTTAACCCGGGCCTCGACCGATCCGGTATGAAATTCTCATTTGTGATCCGCATATTTGATTTGGCACATGTTTTACGCTGGATGCCCTTCCTAACGCAACCCTCCCCATTTACCCGGGCTTGGGACCGGCACTAAGAGTACACTGGCTTGTGCCCCCCTAATGGCTGGGTTACAGAAAGTATTTAGACCCCCTTAAATTTTTCACTCTTTTTTATTTTGCAGCCATTTGCTAAAATCATTTAGGTTCATTCTTCTTCCTCATGAATGTACACACAGCTCCCCATATTAACAGAAAAACACAGAATTGTTGACACTGTTGCAGATTTATTAAAAAAGAAAAACTGAAATATCACATGGTCCTAAGTATTCAGACCCTTTGCTCAGTATTTAGTAGAAGCCCCCTTTTGATCTAATACAGCCAGGAGTCTTTTTGGGAAAGATGCAACAAGTCTTTCACACCTGGATTCAGGAATCCTCTGCCATTCCTCCTTGCAGATCCTCTCCAGTTCTGTCAGGTTGGACGGTAAACGTTGGTGGACAGCTATTTTTAGGTCTCTCCAGAGATGCTCAATTGGGTTTAAGTCATTGCTCTGGCTGGGCCATTCAAGAACAGTCACGGAGTTGTTGTGAAGCCACTCCATCGTTATTTTAGCTGTGTGCTTAGGGTCATTGTCTTGTTGGAAGGTAAACCTTCGGCCCAGTCTGAGGTCCAGAGCACTCTGGAGAAGGTTTTCGTCCAGGATATCCCTGTGCTTGGCCGCATTCATCTTTCCCTTGATTGCAACCAGTCGTCCTGTCCCTGCAGCTGAAAAACACCCCCACAGCATGATGCTGCCACCACCATGCTTCATTGTTGAGACTGTACTAGACAGGTGATGAGCAGTGCCTGGTTTTCTCCACACATACCGCTTAGAATTAAGGCCAAAAAGTTCTATCTTGGTCTCATCAGACCAGAGAATCTTATTTCTCACCATCTTGGAGTCCTTCAGGTGTTTTTTAGCAAACTCCATGCGGGTTTTCATGTGTCCTGCACTGAGGAGAGGCTTCCGTCAGGCCACTCTGCTATAAAGCCCCACTGGTGAAGGGCTGCAGTGATGGTTGACTTTCTACAACTTTCTCCCATCTCCCGACTGCATCTCTGGAGCTCAGCCACAGTGATCTTTGGGTTCTTCTTTACCTCTCTCACCAAGGCTCTTCTCCCCCGATAGCTCAGTTTGGCCGGTCGGCCAGCTCTAGGAATGGTTCTGGTCGTCCCAAACGTCTTCCATTTGAGGATTATGGAGGCCACTGTGCTCTTAGGAACCTTAAGTGCAGCAAAAATTTTTTTGGAACCTTGGCCAGATCTGTGCCTTGCCACAATTCTGTCTCTGAGCTCTTCAGGCAGTTCCTTTGACCTTAATGATTCTCATTTGCTCTGACATGCATTGTGATCTGGAAGGTCTTATATAGACAGGTGTGTGGCTTTCCTAATCAAGTCCAATCAGTACAATCAAAAATTTCTGGACTCAAATGAAGGTGTAGAACCATCTCAAGGATGATCAGAAGAAATGGAGAGCACCTGAGTTAAATATATGAGTGTCACAGCAAAGGGTCTGAATACTTAGGACCATGTGATATTTCAGTTTTTCTTTTTTAATAAATCTGCAAAAAGGTCAACAATTCTGTGTTTTTCTGTCAGTATGGGGAGCCGGGTGTACATTCATGAGGAAAAGAAATGAACTTAAATGATTTTAGCAAATGGCTGCAATATAACAAAGAGTGAAAAATTTAAGGGGGTCTGAATACTTTCCGTACCCACTGTGTATATATATATATATATATATATATATATATATATATATATATATATATATATATATATATATATATATATATATAATGAGTTGTTAATTGATTAAAATATTTAATCATTATTAATTGCATGATTGTCATGAGTTTAGTTTGTGATTAATCGCATCTTAAGCGCATGTTTCTTGTCTGTTTTAAATGTACCCTAAATTAATACTTTTAAAGTTTTAAGTTTCAAATATTGATGCTTTTTGCAAATGTATGTTTATTATTGGTCAAAACTAAATTCGCCATAGAGCCTAAAGACAAATTTAAATTACATGAAAATTACATGAATCATCAGGACAGCAAACAGAACTTTTGCTATGTTTCCACACGGACGGTTTTAATTGCCGGTTGTGTGCATCATGGCGGATTTTGGTGCTTGATTTAAGACTTGGCACGTCAGTAAAACAGATGTTTAGTGATTAAAAAATATTTTTCGCTGCAGTATATTTATTTATTTTTTATATCTTAAAGAAAGGACGTCGTGAAAAATGTGTGTTGCGTTAAATTGCGTTGAATTATTTAACCCCATATCATACAGCAGGTTGTGTGTAAAATGACTATTATTCTAGCTATTAAAGATTTGTAGCGTTCTTAATCCATACATAATGTGACCCTGTGTTAGCATAATTTAGAAATTCAATGGAAATTAGGTAGTTTATCGATACTGTAATGTTCAGTGCATGTGTATCAATGATCTGTGCTGCTGCCATCTCCTATCACAGCAATCCATATATCCTGCAGACTGTTATTAAATTCCACATGACTGGTTCTGCAGCAGTGTTTTGATGCAATGAATGAATATTTTACTAGCACGCTCTGAATATTGGATTTTGTTGTACATGGGAATGCAATTTCGACTGAAAGCATATAATCTGGGTTCTAGCAAGTACAAGTTCATGTATATACATTGTTTGTAAATGTACTTAAACAGTCATGTATTATAAAAAACTATTATTTGTTAACATTAATATTTATTTTGGAGGAAAATAGCAGAAGGTTTTTGGCAAAACTTTACCCAGGGGATGTCTGGCCTGTTAATTCTCATCAGTTCATGGATGGCCACAAAACCAGAAAAGAACAGAAGACATCAGGTTTATTGATGTGGTGAAGGTTGCCAGATCTTTGCTTCTACCTAATAACTCTGCTGCCAGACACATGGCACCGTTTTTGTATTCAGAGGCTCAGCCAAGTCCATTTCAACACAACACTGCTCTGAGATCAGCTTTCAGCTTTTATCCATATGAACTGTGGCCGTTCAGCTTCAGCATCCAGTCTGACCCTGTATCAGTTGCTGCAGCTCTTTTGCACTGCACTGACCTTGAACACTCGACAGATGAGAAGATTATAATTTGGTCAAGGATGAAGAAGCCATGTTCGATTAAGCCACACAAAGCTTGAAGCTTGGTTAAATAACAAGGTCATATAAAAAAGGATAAAAAATAAAACATCATTAAATTTTGTAACATTTGCAATATGAAAGTATAAAAAAGGATAAAACAGGTTAAAGACTAACTTGAATGAACTAACTTTCCCTTTTTGTCAGTTATTAAATGTTTTTTAATAGTTTTTTTATTATTATTTTAGGTATAAATTGAGTTATAAGTTAAGTGTAAAACAGAATAGCATAAAAAGTTAGCATGCATTCATTTAAATATCATACGTGGTTAATTAATGGAGCTGGCTTTGTGCACAGGGGCATTGTCCAAAAAGTGTATTTCCATATACCTCAATGTGTGTGTGTGTATGTATGTATGTATATATATATAAACAGTAATCCCTACTTTACCGCGGTTAAATCTCGTGCCCCCGGTTTATCGCGGAATTGCATTTGCCACATAACTCATTTGCCATTCTGATTTTTCCGGTGTTTCTTGGAGAGCATGAAAGACCTAAAAACTTATAGGGAATTGTTTTTATTAAGTTTTATGTTGAAATAATTTAATTTATAAATAAAAATAGAATTAATTATAAAATTACGTGAAATGTTAATACAGTACTGTATACATAAAATAGCATTTTTGGGGTGGCATCCGTTTATCGTGGTTTTGGAATGTAACCACCACAATAAACGGGGGATTACAGTGTGTGTGTGTGTGTGTGTGTGTGTGTGTGTGTGTGTGTGTGTGTGTGTGTGTGTGTGTGTGTGTGTGTGTGTGTGTGTGTGTATTTTTTTTGTTTTGTTTTTTTTTGTTTAGTTTTTACTTACAATTTTGTGGCTCTTCTTGCACACCATACCAATACAACTAGTAATTTAAAAAAAAAATGTCTGCCAGTAAGCATAAACTAATTTCTGTAAATTAATCTCCACCAGCTGTTACAATCGCAGCGCTGTGTTTACATCTTTAATATACTTTTAATCTCCCATCTTTCATATTTCATTTTGGTGATCAAGCACAACCAGGAAAACAATAGTGTATGTTTTGATTAATTGGACTCACTGTGTTATTATTTTTGAGATCTCATCAATTCATTGACTCGGTGTAAACTTATACACTGGCATATTCGCTCAGTGTGCCAATGATCTTCCATTAAATCAATAAATGCTCCTATTTCCTTACCGTGTTTTTATGTAAAACTTTGAACTCGGGTCGAACTTTAGTGAGTGTGTAATGTAATGATATGCACGATGTGTGTTTGTCAGGGTTTTCACAATGAGAGGCAACAAATCAAAAAAATTTGACGGTACTAGTGCTCGCTTTTTTTTTTCTTTTCCTCTCACAGTTCTTCTCTTTATTCATCCAGTCCTGCATTCTCACGGTTTCTAAGATGTTTACTGCACTAAGCTCAATTCCTAGTGTTAAAACCTCCGTTAAAACAGAACAGTGAGCAGGTGATTTGGCTTCTCAGCAGTCATTTTCATTTTTGCACACACAAGGTGTGAAAGTAACAACCAACACCTTGCAGATCTTCGGTGGTAGCCAGTGATCAAACATTTTATCTAGCACTTTTCAAGACAATCATTAAGAATGAAGGCAATGTGCCAAAAACTTGACCTTAACCCACTGTTTTAGAACTGAAATCTGCTCTCCCGTGTAACACATTTATTGCATGTTTGTTTCACTATATAAACACAGAAAATTAGAAAAATCTCTCTGAATCTTATGCATCTTTCTGTGAATTTAAATGTGCTTGCTTGCTAGCTCTTTGCAGGCTGGACTGAGTAAACTGAATATTTCTGGATATGTCCTGCCAGATCTGCATGATGAACTTTATAAATATGGATTTTTACTTTTGAGTTTGTTTGAATGGCGACACTTTTTGACTTTTTTCCTCAGTTTGAGTTTTTCTAACCAAACTTTCCATGAATATCAATATCATCTAGACTGTGGAAGTATGGCGTTTTATTTTAGTTACGCTTGTTGGATAAGCATCTTTGTGTTTTATTCAACTTGGCAAAAATCCCAGTACGTACACTGATCACATCCTGGAAAAGGACTATTTCACAGATGGTTTTTCGGAAAGGCCACACCAAAGCCTGAGGTGTGTGTGTGTGTGTGTGTGTGTGTGTGTGTGTGTGTGCGCATGTGTGTGTGTGTGTGTGTGTGTGTGTGTGCATGCATTAGCTACTGAGAGCGTGGGTGTGAGGTGAAAGGGCCACCATGCTCTCTTTGTGGATGTGTGTGCACTCAGATCTGGCAAGACTACAAGACGATTCCCTGTTTTACACCTTGTGCAAAAAAAAGAAGAGATGGATAGATACTACGACAGTGAGATAATGGACAGAATACAAATGTGCCCAGGCTTGAGCC
The DNA here is from genome assembly GCF_946808225.1 of Silurus aristotelis. NCBI lineage: Eukaryota > Metazoa > Chordata > Actinopteri > Siluriformes > Siluridae > Silurus > Silurus aristotelis. Next base: position 10,582,100 of record NC_139593.1, on the reverse strand, counting down.
CTGTCCCGAAAGTCCTCTAGCTGTGCAACAGGATTAGAAAGTGTCCTTATTGTCTTCCAATTCTTAGGAGTCAATAAGTGTAATAATTGATCTATTGGTACAATTCTGATTTTGTGATATGGTGCATTATCATGCTGGAAGTAACCATTGGAAGAAGGGTCAGTTGTGACTATAAAGAGATGGACACAGTCAGCATCAGCACTCAGATTGGCTGAGGCATTCAGGCGATGCTTGATTTTATTAAGGTATACAGAATGTGTCACTTTAATAGCAGTAGAGCTTTACCTGGAGATGGTGTGGAACAAACAGTCCTTACACCATTACACTACTAGTGGTTAGGATGCAGCGCTCTCACCGCTGCGGCCCGGGTTCGATCCCCGGTTAGGGAACCAACCCCAACCACTCTTAGTGCCGGTCCCAAGCCCGAATAAACTGGGAGGGTTGCGTTAGCAAGGGCATCCAGCGTAAAAACGTGTGCCAAATCAAACATGCGGATGGTCCACTGTGGCGACCCCTAACGCGAGAAGCCAAAAGAAAGTTTTTAATTTTCGTAAAAAAATCGATTAAGAATGGAGTCTCATCTTTTCTATGCAACCCTGATCTAAACTGTTTTGTTATGTACCAAGTATCATTCGTATATATATATATATATATATATATATATATATATATATATATATATATATATATATATATATATATATATATATATATATATGAAATAAAATAATTTTTTGTAATAGCACTCTCAGATAATGTCAGTATCACAAGGGGCTTGGGTACGATTTTGACAAAAGGATTTATAGAAAGTTTATTGAGGTCCCATGGTGGTTCTTTGAACTCTTAAGTGTCACTTCAAATCTAAAAAAAATCACAAATACTAAAAGACAATTAGTTCCATTTTCTTATGTTTAATTACCTGATTTACTTCCTCGGGAGAAAAAAAAGGAAAGTTTATCAAGCACTATTTCTTGGCCAATGAAATCTTGCAATCTTGTGAGCTTGTTTTTGTGTTTTTGGTCCCCAACCTAAGATATAAGTCCCTTATGAGGCCCCAACTTTTGATGGAGATGTTTTACAGTGACCCCATCGTAACTTAAAAATATTGTAAGTTGAGATATGGCCTTGATCAGTATGGGGGTAGTATTTTGTAATTTGTTAATGTCTTAACAAATGACAGTACATAATTTAGCAAAACAGAGCAATTTTCAGTACCGTACTGTATAAACTATACAGAATATATATGTACGTGGCAGCCGGCGTGTGGACGAACATCAGTTTGTAAATAGAGGGCAGAGAATATGCTCGTAGACGTAAAATATTTGTACAATTTTGTCATAGTTTTAAGATTGGAAAATTGTAAGCCGAACAATGGTAACTCTGGGACCATCTGTACATTTATGGCATTTGGCAGATGCCCTTATACAGCGCACCTTATAGTTCTTGTCTTACAGTTGAAGGTTAAGGACTTTGCTCGAGAATGGGCCAGCTTGGCAGTGCTGGGATTTAAACTCATTATCAGAAATACAAAATCCTACCCACTGAGCTCTCTCTTTCTTCCTGGGCAAACGTGCCAAGCCTGCTTTAAATATTTAAAATAATTAATGGTGTGATTGATGTTTGTTTAGTGATCTGATCATTTTTTTCTTTATAGGGACTGGATGATCTACTAACATGAATTGTGATGGTTTTTATTTTAATGCTTGTGTACTGGCATTGCAGTGATGCAATCACTAATTTGATACTAATTTGACTAAAGATGGTAAATAATTGAAATAGTTTTTAGTAATTAGCTTCCCTCAGCTAAATAATTCCCATAAATACAGCTAAACTAAAATGAGTGCACCGGTTTCAGGCTATAATAGGTTTTTTCCCACTTATAGCTTGCTGCCAGATTTTGTCTCGCCTTATGGCACCATGAGCTGAACATCAGCTTTCAGTCTTATACACAAGTTGTCAAGGAAAACCCCTCGAAATTTATTTGTAGAGTGTGAAGCTGTGAACTCGTTTGCCTTGTGTTTGCAGAAATATACCCTATACTGGCAAAAGTTTGCGGACACCTGGGCATAAGTATGTGCTTTTTGAGCATCGTATTCCACATTTAGTCCCAATTTGTTCTTATAATTCCCTCCACCCTTCTCAAAGATGTTCCACTAGATTTTGGAGTGTGCTTGTGAAGATTTGTTCTTATTTAGACACGGTTGGGTTAGTAAAGTCAGGTACTCATGTACGTTGAGGAGACCTGGAGACAAAATCTTCCATTCTAAACCATGTAAACCAAATCTTCATGGAGTCATTGCGCCAGCGGTAAGTGAGTAGAGGGCGGAGCGGGACGAGTCAGGAAAAGGCAGATGCTGGAAGCTGGATTGGCGTCCTGAACCGAGTGTGTGGGTAAAAACGAGAGTAAATAAATAAAGCTCTGCTTGGCGAACATTTGCCTATCTCTCTTTCTTACAGCACGGAACCAGTGAGTTCTCCACCGTCATCCAAAGACATAATATAAAATTGTATGCTTCCAACTTTGTGGTAACAGTTTGGCGAAGAACCACATATGGCAGGAAAAGTCAGGTGTCCCATTACCTTTGTCCATATATTGTTCATCTAGCCTAAAAAGAATACAACTAATAAATAAAAAACGATGCTTTTATGCTTATTTCTCTCAACATTCCTATGCTTGAGACCTTAGACTTAATTTGCCACATATAAAAATCTGTTGTATTTTTTTAAAAGAAATTTTTCAGAATGATATGGTCTGATCTGTCCAAGCGAGTGCACACTTTACATCCTTGCTACTGAGACACGGCCAGAATCCTGTCAGTGATTTTAAAAACCTTAAAGCAATTTGTAAAGCTTAAACTGCTGAGAGAGTTTGTCATTTTTTCATATACTGTAGTGACCTCTTTTCTCATTCCTTTCCAGAAAGATTGGAGGAAAGAGATGCTTTAATGTAAGCAGTGGCAGTAAGGGTTAGATATAGTAAACCTCACACAAAAACATTTCTACATGAAAAAACAGCAGCAAAAGATGACCACGCATGTTTGCTTTTGCCATGGGACTCGATTACACCCATCTGCTGATGTTTATATGTAACGCGATCCGCGTGGTTCTCGTCATCTTCGTGTTTTGCTGATGTAAGCATCTATAGTCTATTAGTAAATGGCCTGCTGTCTGTGTGTTAATGCATGTATGCTTGTGTATCCCATTTCAGCCATGACTGTCTGCTAAATGTGTTGTTTTGTTGTGTTTGGTTGTGTTACGGGAATGATGTCTCGATGTTATTTAGTGGATGTAAATGCAGGGCAATCAGTAGTTAGTACAGTAAACAAAATAGAAATGGAAAGAGAGAGAGACAGAGCGATTGACGCGTGTCCATTTTTACGTCACGCTTCTCAAACTCAATCTCAAGACCTTTTCAATTCTTTCCTGAATGAATGAAAACTCAAAGCAACTCCACCTGGTACTTTTATTCTCTTTTTGTAAAAAGGCCACACTGGAGCTTCTGACCGCTCGTCTACTGCTCGTCTACTGCTCATCTACTGCTTATCCACTGCTCGTCTACTGCTCCACCATAATCTAATAAAAGCTAAACAATTAACATCTAAAAAAAAAAAAAAAACAGGAAGTAAAAGGTTCTGACAGAGGTGATTTCAAGCATGTGCATCATCAAACGCTGTGCGTATTTGCTTTCCTGCTACAAATATGTATTTTTAAAAATGTGTGTGTATGCAAGCCTGTTTACACCACAATAAAACCCAAAAGTTTGCCTAATTAATTTCCTTACAATTCCGACCTTATTTCTCGAAACTTTTTACGTAATTTCTCACAATTCTGACTTTATTTCTCTTGCAATTCTGACTTTTATTATTCAATTGGGCAGCGTCACCCCCCTGTGGTGAAAGCTTTATACATTTAAAATGAAATCGGCTACAATTAATAGATCGATCTTTGAAACAATGGAAAAAATTATAGAGGACTATTTTAGGCATGGTTTCTCAAAATGCTCTGTCCAGCACCTGAACAAAGCAAATGCAACCATTGTAGCTTTAGCTCCAGCCTGCTATGTACGTGCAATTAGTTGTAAAATTCAAGCAGGTGCAGTAGTGATAGCTCAAACTAACTTTTGGTTGTTAAAAAGGAACTTACACCTGTGAGAAATAAATTTGCAATTAGGCAAACTTTTTAAAATGTATTTAAAACGGGCTTCTATAGTCTCTGTGTGGGTGTGTGTGTTTACTTCAGTGATGTAGTGAATGTTTTTAACTGGTTTATTATGCAGCACAGTTTATTACGATAGACTTGTGGTGTAACTGACTAAAAGATGAACTCTAAGATGGCAACGTGTGTGTGTGTGTGTGTGTGTGTGTGTGTGTGTGTGTGTGTGCATGGGAGGTTGAAGCGAGCTGGCACCCGAGAGGTGTGTAAGTTTAGATGCTCGGCTGGTCAGTTGGTAGGTAGCGTGTGTGTGTGTGTTTGGGTGAACGTGGCGCACGTGTAATCTGAGTGCCTTTAAAACTAGGGCATGCTTCTCCCACAAGACAGCTCCATTCCCGTCTCCAGATTAACCCCACCTTTTATTAGTGTGTGTCTGACACACAACATTTCAGAATTTTTGTCCTTCCTGACATCAAGCCAGATCACATCGTCACTGGAAATCTTTATAGCACTTTTATAGTCATGTTTTATTCCTGACTCAACTGACAGTCTAGTAACAGCTAACATCTCTCTGTTCTCATTGGTTAATATGCTTAACCAATCCAAATCTTCCTCTCTGCTGTGTAGCATTTTACTCTGCCAGTGTATCAGACTCAGACAAAACAGCATTAGACTGTCTGTGTAAACAATAAACATGTATGTTTATATGTGTAGGTGTGTGTGTATTTGTATGTCAATGCTTAGATTAAACCCTGATTATAAGGCTGGAGCCTCACTGACTAGATTTCTTTCATCAGCACACTTACATACACAAACATACACAATGCCTTGTATTTTATTAGTTGTAACCACTGTATCCTTAAATGTTCATCTCACATCACAAACAATGATGTGCATAGGACACACTGTTCCTGAGTCACTTCCTGTCCAGCTTTTCAAGCTTTTCCGTCCTCCTTTTGCGGGAATAGGGTCAAATAGAGTAATTTGAGAAACGTGACGTCGCTCAGTGAGGAAAAGAAAGACTGCGAATGACAGGAACTCAAATGACATAACCATTAAAATCATATAAGATTAATATGCAGGAGGACCGTGAAACATTAATTATGCCTGTTTCCCAGCATAACGTGCAAGTCTTGAGGTAAGCTCCACTGGATGTAGAGAAGAGGGTGAAGATCCTTATGAAAACCAATAGACAAAAAGAAAATCTTTGAGTTTTAGTGTGTAATCCAAATGGAGCTTGATTAGCTTGGAGTGTATGAAGTGAATGCCTTTCAAATTTTGCTCTGAATTAAAGCCATGACAATGAAGAATAGAACAATAGCCTTTATTTGTCACATATACATTAAAGCACAGTAAGATTTGTTCTTCGCATATCCCAGCTTGCTCAGAATTATCACCTTTAAAATAGTCCCAGCGTTCCTGCCACTTCTGGAATATGTCCTGGAAGTGTTCAGACATTCACCATTGATTGGCAGAGTTGTAGTCCCCTATTCTTTCCATTTCTTTAACAGTTGCTGGGGTATTAATAAGAACAGGTGTATTCATATTGAAGTCATGTGACTTATTTCTTTCCCTGCAATTTTCACCGACCTGGTCACTTCGCTAATTCCTGGCCAGTAGTTCTAGTCCCTCTCCCATAGGCTCTCCCATATCACACCTCAGCTTCCAACCATGGAGGTTGAAGTGTGATGTGCACAGGGCAGCTGAACGCACCGTGAAGAAAGTGCTATCTGCCCTCTTTTGCATACATGCACATGTCTAGTTTTGCTCTTTTGGGCCCCTTGCTATGAATGTCAGAATCAAACCTTGTGAACTCAACTGTAAGGAGGACACTTTTGTGTTTACTTGAATACTTTTGAGGACTATTATTTCTTTATAAAGGCTTTTGCAGAACACAGTTGGTACATGAATATTGGAGAATGTTTGTTTCATGGCATGTATATTCCCAGAGAAGGCATTTTTAATTATATGTTATAGGTTATAATTATCTGGTAATTGGGTGCTAGGGGGGTGTTGAATAGTAATGTAAAGCACTGCAAATCTGTCTTTTGTAATTCTGTATATAGTTTTGGTAAATCCTTATACTTTGTGCGAGGAAAAAATGTTACACAAGCATTTATGAATGGCGAAAGTACATTTGGAGTGCCACTGGAAAGGTCTGAGCAGCTGACACTGACTAGATTGTCAAGCTTTCAGAGACTGAAGTTCAGAAATAAGTGTCTGATTTGAGACCACCAGAGTCTTTAGCGAGATACTTTAGGGTGAATATACAAGAGGCATCAGGTGTGGCACTAAAAAGAGCACTTCAGAAGCAGTATGATTTAAATATAGCTTTTTAATATAATTAAGCACTTTGTTGGTAATTTGATAACCTCGGGCTTTTTTAGACAGAAATGTTATCCAGTCTTTAATTGGTTAAATTCTATTTTGTAGAAGTGCAGCTGTGTAGGTCAGAGCTTTTATTCCCCATAAGAGCTTTAAGAGAGTCGCTCTCAGACTGGGGAAGAAGGGAAGAAGGGAAGAAGATGAATGGAAGAAAGATCCTCTTAGCTACTAAGTAAATGAATAACCCTCTCTCTTTCTCTCTCTCTCTCTCTCTCTCTCTCTCTCTCTCTCTCTCTCTCTCTCTCTCTCTCTCTCTCTCTCTCTCTCTCTTTTTTTTTCTTTCTCTCTCTTTCTTTCTCACTTTCTCACTCTTTCTCTTTCTTTCCCTTTCTCCATTTCTGTGTACAGTGTGCAGGGGAGGAGAACTGGGTGGACAGCAGAACAGTGTATATTGGACAGAAAGTGCCACCCCCTGGCACTGAGGCCTACATCCCTCAGAGGTTCCCTGACAACAGAATTGTCTCCTCCAAGGTCTGACACAATATTAATCATTTGAACCTTTAACAAGATTGGCATAAGAATAGTCTGTTCTGTTCACAGATTAAATTTAATCATTCTATACTGAACACTGTATCAGTTTAAAGTATTTAAAAATCCTATCAGATAGATCCTGATGGGGTTTTTATTATTGTTGAAAATGAACTTGAGGTTTTCAATTTTTTTTTTTTTTTTATACTAAGATTGTATTTTTTGTGTGTGTGTGTGTGTGTGTGTGTGTGTGTGTGTGTGTGTGTGTGTGTGTGTGTGTGTGTGTGTGTGTGTGTGTGTGTGTGTAAACTTTGTGTAAATATAAGACTGCAGTTTAAAGGGTAAGTGGTGTAATGTGGGGACCAAAGTAGCGGGGTGGGTAAAATGGGAATGATGTATAAAATTTTGGTGGAGAGGTCATTTAAAATGTGGAAAAATTGAAAAATAAACTAAAAAACTAGTGTAATCTAGATAATCCATGTATATTGGGTATGTATATGCTAAAATAGTAGAAAGGGAAATGTAAAAGGGGGGATTCCAAAAAGTTTGTGCTAAATGTGCTAAAGGGTGATGTGTGGTAAATATTGAAAGTGGTAAAGGGTATAATATATATATATATATATATATATATATATATATATATATATATATATATATATATATATATATATATGGGTTAAAAAAAAGGGACAAGTTGTGTAAAAGTGGTAATACGTTTGTGTTGTGGTATTGTAATTAGAGGTAAAAGGCATATTTGTTAATAACGGTGTGAAGAAAAGGGAAAAATGTATGTAAATCAAGGTTAAAACAAATTACAGCAAAGTAGTATATTAAAATTTGTGGGAAAAGTTAAGGGCAAAATAATATTAATTGGATACGTAATATAAATGAAGGTTACATTTGTGTAAAATGCGTAAAAATGTAATGTTGAATGAAGTCTGCATTTGTCAAAAGAAATTTCAAGCATATTTCCCTGTATTTCCTTTAGGTTGCTTTACTGTGTTTAATCTGTCTTCCTATAGTACACCTTTTGGAACTTTATTCCGAAGAACTTATTTGAACAGTTTAGAAGAATCGCAAATTTCTACTTTCTCATCATCTTTCTGGTGCAGGTGAGTCTTAGTGAAACTGAGTCTTTTTGATAGCAGTGTCCTGTTTCACAGGTAGACTGAAAGCAATTGTCTCTTTGTCCTTTCTCTTTATCGCTGTCTGCAGTTAATCATCGACACTCCCACTAGTCCCATCACCAGTGGTTTACCACTTTTCTTTGTCATCACTGTAACTGCCATTAAACAGGTAAGCAAGTGAAATATTATTTATTTTAGATTGTATGTATAAGTTTTCTAGGCCCTTTGGCAGCAGATCTAAGTAATCTTATAAGTTATACAAGTTTTGTAACAACATATATTGTTAAATGTTCTTCAAGCATCATGATATCTATAGTATTTTATAACTTTTCTCAGAAAGCAGAGTTAAATAATAAAACCTATTGTTAGTTCGCCTGTAACTATTGTACACGTCTCTCTATGCATTCCAAAATTGTAATAATTGCATGCTTTTGTTATATTTTTTCCTCTCTCCATCCTTCCCCATGCAGGGCTACGAGGACTGGCTCAGACACAAGGCAGACAATGCCATCAACCAGTGTCCTGTTCAAGTCGTCCAAAAAGGCAAAGTGGTGTGCAAGCAGAGTCGCAAGCTCCAGGTGTGTTACCCAGAAGAAAGCGTGCACATTTTTACTTTTTTACAAAGGGCATTGACCTGTGCCACTGACATGCCCTCTTTATAGTCCTGTTTATAAAGGAAGTCATGATGTTCAGTACCGAAGCTTAGTGTGACAACTGATGCGGGCAAAAACTAGCCGCTTTTCTATGTTGTAATGCAATTCAGCTGACAGCATTGTCCCAGTTAGTGTTTGGCAGCAGAGGGTTGGCAGGATGACAGACTGAAAAGTGGTGTGCTCCCACATTTGAGGTGAAGGTACTGTAGTGTTATTTTTGGGAGCTTGCTATGCCACTTATTGAAGGTCTGCTTTTGGAGAGGAAACTTTCGAAAGCTTGTGCCATACCTAGAAATGTGACAAGAGGTATTTGAGCTTTAAATAATTCTTCTGTCGATTGTGGAAGGTGTTTGGAGTCGTTTTTCTCAGTACAATTCTTGGCGTTTGCTTCAAAGAATTAAAGGACTACTACTGTGTTTCATCTCTGTGTGACATTGTATTTCTGTGCAATGAAAGTCTGATGCAGCGGTTGAATTCAGTTAATAAAAACTAAGTGGAATAATACAGAAATTTTTGCATTCATAACATATTTGAACGGTTTAATATAAATTTTAGCAAACGTTTTAGAAAAGCATTTAACTGACAGAATTCAACAGTCATACATTATAGAGCTTTTTTGTTCTCCCTCAGTACAAAGAAACATGCACATTTTTGTTTGTGGGAATTACAAATTCACTACAGAACAGCGAATAGAGATTAGGTTGAAAAATACTGCCGTTTTCCTGTAGCACGTGTTTGACTATAATACAGATTACATTTGTTTTAAATTCCACATGAATGAACGAGGAAAATGCATCATACAGCACTTATATTTCTAGTCTGAAATCTGCAGGTTGAAACCAAAAACAGATAAAACTCAAGGAAGCAATTTACACGCAGTTTGTCGTTCATCCTCGTAAACCAGTCATCATCTGCAATCTATTACGTAACATGCAATCTCTGCCGGTGCCAAAAGCCCCTTGGATCGGCCCGTCAGCAGAATGATAGATTTATGTTTGTGTATGTATTTGTTTGTTCCGAAATGATGTATTTAGGACGTTAAATTACAGTGTTTAAACATCCATTGTCCATGTCATTCTCATTACAGCCGGCATTGGCTGCGTTCCAGAGTGAAGCTCTGTGTGAATAAGGACTGTGTTGGGCAGCACATTTTCGATGAGAGCGTGATAATGACATCATTGCTTTGTGTAGCGAGAACAACGAGTTATTGTTTCTTCATAATATGACTGTGGAGATGTGGTCGTGTGGATGTGTACATTAGAACATGGATTTATTTTTCGAACACGTTGCACCTGTATAACACTTGGTTTTTTTAATCCGTAATGCAGACTGCTGCGGGAACGGTGTTGACAACAGTGTCTGTTTGTGCACGGCAGGTGGGTGATGTGGTGCTGGTAAAGGAGGACGAGACGTTCCCTTGTGACCTGATCCTGCTTTCCACCAGTCGAGACGATGGCACGTGTTTTGTCACTACGGCCAGCTTGGACGGCGAATCCAGTCACAAGGTGATTAAGGCACAATGCAGTGTGTTACATTACTCGCAAAAGATCTAAGAGGAGGCGTGAAAAGCGACTCACTGCTGAGTCTGCAGGAAAATTTCATTTATTGTTGATTAGTTCTTTTTTGTCTCGTAGGTGTAGTTGTAGTTGAACTGAGCTGTAATTTGAGCTGTGTATTTTTTAGTTCATTACAGAGAACGTGTGTGTGTGTGTGTGTGTGTGTGTGTGTGTGTGTGTGTGTGTGTGTGTGTGTGTGTGTGTGTGTGTCTTGGCATGCTGACTGCTCACTGTTGCTCTGCTTGTGCTCTTCTCCCCACACAAAGACCTATTATGCAGTTCAGGACACCAAGGCCTTTAATACAGAGAAGGAGGTGGACCAACTGCAGGCCACTATAGAATGTGAACAACCCCAACCAGACCTCTACAAGTGAGTCATAACCCCTGCAAATACACAACTGAACCCTCAGCAACTGAAATGTCAAACATGTATGGTGCTAAGACAAACTATTTTTTTTAATATATCCAAGCCATTGTGCATGAGCTGATATTTAATGCGGGAGCAGCTGAGAGATAAATGCAGACAGAATGAATATGGTCATGTGCTCTAACATAGTAATAATACACCTTGGTTCTTACTAGTAACCTACGTACTATTAATCAATCAGAGTAAAAAAAATAAATAATTTTTCCTGCTTCTAGCGCATCAACTTTAAGGACAAAATGTTCACTTGCTGCCAAATATACAGTGAGGAAAATAAGTATTTGAACACCCTGCTATTTTGCAAGTTCTCCCACTTAGAAATCATGGAGGGGTCTGAAATTGTCATCGTAGGTGCATGTCCACTGTGAGAGACATAATCTAAAAAAAAAAATCCAGAAATCACAATATATGATTTTTTAACAATTTATTTGTATGATACAGCTGCAAATAAGTATTTGAACACCTGAGAAAGTCAATGTTAATATTTGGTACAGGAGCCTTTGTTTGCAATTACAGAGGTCAAATGTTTCCTGTAGTTTTTCACCAGGTTTGCACACACTGCAGGGGGGATTTTGGCCCACTCCTCCACACAGATCTTCTCTAGATCAGTCAGGTTTCTGGCCTGTCGCTGAGAAACACGGAGTTTGAGCTCCCTCCAAAGATTCTCTATTGGGTTTAGGTCTGGAGACTGGCTAGGCCATGCCAGAACCTTGATATGCTTCTTACAGAGCCACTCCTTGGTTATCCTGGCTGTGTGCTTCGGGTCATTGTCATGTTGGAAGACCCAGCCTCGACCCATCTTCAATGCTCTAACTGAGGGAAGGAGGTTGTTCCCCAAAATCTCGCAATACATGGCCCCGGTCATCCTCTCCTTAATACAGTGCAGTCACCCTGTCCCATGTGCAGAAAAACACCCCCAAAGCATGATGCTACCACCCCTATGCTTCACAGTAGGGATGGTGTTCTTGGGATGGTACTCATCATTCTTCTTCCTCCAAACACGTTTAGTGGAATTATGACCCAAAAGTTCTATTTTGGTCTCATCTGACCACATGACTTTCTCCCATGACTCCTCTGGATCATCCAAATGGTCATTGGCAAACTTAAGACGTGCCTGGACATGTGCTGGTTTAAGCAGGGGAACCTTCCGTGCCATGCATGATTTCAAACCATGACGTCTAAGTGTATTACCAACAGTAACCTTGGAAACGGTGGTCCCAGCTCTTTTCAGGTCATTGACCAGCTCCTCCCGTGTAGTTCTGGGCTGATTTCTCACCTTCCTTAGAATCTATGAGACCCCATGAGGTGAGTTCTTGCATGGAGCCCCAGTCTGAGGAAGATTGACAGTCATGTTTAGCTTCTTCTATTTTCTAATGATTGCTCCAACAGTGGACCTTTTTTCACCAAGCTGCTTGGCAATTTCCCCGTAGCCCTTTCCAGCCTTGTGGAGGTGTACAATTTTGTCTCTAGTGTCTTTGGACAGCTCTTTGGTCTTGGCCATGTTAGTAGTTGGATTCTTACCGATTGTATGGGATGGACAGGTGTCTTTATGCAGCCAACGACCTCAAACAGGTGCATCTAATTTAGGATAATAAATGTAGTGGAGGTGGACATTTTAAAGGCAGACTAACAGGTCTTTGAGGGTCAGAATTCTAGCTGATCGACAGGTGTTCAAATACTTATTTGCAGCTGTATCATACAAATAAATAGTTTAAAAATCATATATTGTGATTTCTGGATTTTTTTTTTTAGATTATGTCTCTCACAGTGGACATGCACCTACGATGACAATTTCAGACCCCTCCATGATTTCTAAGTGGGAGAACTTGCAAAATAGCAGGGTGTTCAAATACTTATTTTCCTCACTGTACCTCACCCACTAACAGGTGCCATGATGAAAAGATAATCACTGTCATTCATGCTCATAATGTTCTAATGTCATAATGTTATACCTGATTGGTGTATATTTAGATGTTAAATTTATATTTGGGTGTGTTTGATTCATTGCATCAAATAGTGCGACTGCTTAGGCTAAATGATATACAGAAGTAAGCTCTAGTTCTAGTCTTTCTCAAACATCAGCTTTCAGAGACTCACTTGGCTATGCATACACTACTTAGGTACCTCTAGGTTTGTTCTTTATTTCATTAGCTGGTTGAGTTTGATTTAGCTACTTTTGGATCAAGTAGGGCTACTACAGTATGAAGAAAAGCAGGGACTGTTCCACTTTGCAAAACACAGCTTCCTTTACAGCTGTAAGTCGAGTAGATTTTTGCACCTGAAATGTATAGCAGCTGATCGTAAAGATCCATATACTGGGTAAGAGCAGTTATTTTTTATTCAACAAGCAACATTTCTTTTGCCAAGCCAGTGCCTTTACTGCTTGTAATGAACTAGTCGTGTCGGGTTTTATGTCCGAGATGTTTTATGAGCTTACTTGTATCTTCGGGAAAGGTGCTTAAGTTCTTCCTCTTGACATTTTCGCAAAGCAAGGCTTGCAGTCTGCTCTGCATTGATTGCCATCATGACATCAATCCAGACTGCTGACATTTTCGATCGATTACCACAACATAACATAGTACACATAGTTTTCACTTACGTAAAACATTACAGTAATAACACACCTCTCATAGTGCAAAGCCTGACATGATCCACACCTCATACTGGTATCAGAGCTTTGTTTTTATTCATAGTTAACAAGCGTGCTATCAGACCAATAGTGAGACCGGTATCAGTATTGACTTCATACATTGTGCCTCTCTCTCTCTTGCTGTCCAGATTTGTGGGACGCATCAATATTTATTTGGACCGAGATGAGCCCATTGCAAGGTAAATCCATACACAGGAAGCTGACCCCTAATTAAAGGAGTGTGTGTGTGTGTGTGTGTGTGTGTGTGTGTGTGTGTGTGTGTGTGTGTGTGTGTGTGTGTGTGCGTGCGCATGCGTGTGTGTGCGCGTGTGTACAAGAAAGATTGAATGTGCAATATAGAATTTTGCAGAAACATTTTATAGCGTTCACGGAGCACATCTCTATTGGAGTAAAGCCTAAAGTTAACATATCACTGAGCCAGCACTTTGCCATCTGCTTTGAGAGATGCAATCTATTTCACTATATTCTCTCACCTTTTTAAAATTCAGGCCAAGCGCTTGTGCTGTGCGATGCTTCTACTGTACTGAATTTAATCTCTGCTTTTAGACCTCTTGGCTCGGAAAACCTGCTTCTCCGAGGGGCCACGTTGAAAAACACAGAGTTCATATACGGTAATAAAAATCACTACATCTTATTTAATCTCTCGGGAATAAAAGGTACTTAAGTAAACCAGCGTGGAAAATGTTGAGCTGATACTCTATTGGAATGGTGCACTTGATGGTAGATGTTTTCTACCATATTAAAGATTATTTTCCTCACATTGAAGGATTTTATTCCTCATATCCCACAGCAGTTTGCCAACGATCCGAGTAATGTTGTGGAATGTCTGTGCGACGAGTCTGTTCCCATCATTCCCTATAAAATGTCAGGCTTGTTACCTTGAACGTGTTAAGCACTCTGTCATGAGCACTTACCTGTGGCTGAAAACTTACTGCTACAAAGCACTGGATATTAGAGACTCGCTCCATACTTAATATTTAATTCATTTCAATTTTGTTCATTTTTATTTGTATAGATCTTTTAACAATTGTCTCAAAGCAGCTTTACACGGATAAAGCGGTAATAAAAGATGTATTAGTTTGTTCTTTATAACTGTGTGTTTATGCCTAATGAGTGAGCCAGTGGTGACTGTGGAAAGAAAAAACTACCTGAGATGGTATGAGGAAGAAACCTTGAGAGGAACCAGATCCAAAAGGAAACCCCTCCTTATCTGTGTGGCTTCAAATATCCCAGTTTACCAAAACACTCTATAATTATGATCCCTCCAGATCTGCTCCTTTACCCAAGAAAAACCACCTGACAAAAAGCTTGACGAAAATAAAGTTTTTTTCAACCTCGACTCGACACTGAGATGGTGTCTTAGTCCTGAACGCTATTTGGAAGGCTGGTCTATAACTGTGGGGATATTGAAATAGACATATATATTTTTTATTTAATGATTATTATAAGCCTTAGATCATATTGTTGTTACCATCGAAACAACAGGGTATTTGAACAATGCATTATTGTTAGAGCTGTTTCAGAAAATGAATGAACCAAAATCCACTGTTACACACCACCGTGATTAAAGAATTCGAAAAGGTAAAAGCGGTTTAGATGCACACTAGATTTAATTACACACAAATATATTGTATATCTCCTGTGGCTAACATTGGTACATTTTTCTCTGAAAGTCTTTGCCAGTGCTGTGTAGTTTTAAAGACATTTGTTTTTGCTCAAAGTGTGTTATGAGAATGAAATAGTCTAGCCACAGCAGAAATCTCAGTCAGGCGAAGAAGAAAGGTGTAGAGGGTGAGAAAGCCAGTACAAAAGGGCAAATTCTGAGTAAGAATAAGAAGCACTCAGGAGAGTAAAAAGGATAAAGCAAGAGAGTGTGATTTGGCTCGTTAGACTGTTCTCCTGCTCCATTCCCACTGTAATTACATGACTTTTTGAAGGAACTGAAAAGTCTGAATTAAGACTTTAATTGGTCTTAATTTAGAAATATTAGGTCTTTGTGGAAAAAATAAAAATTTTTTATTTAATTAATTTCAATGAAAAAGGGTCATTAAATGGTAATAATATTATAATATAATATAATTTTTATTATCCAGGTGCTGTTGATCTGGTATTTTCACACACTGTACAATGATATCTATGTATCTATGTTCTATGCAAACTAGCTACACATAAGATTTATTTATTTATTTATATAATATGGTTTGGAATGTGTGGCGATTTCTGTGTGACATATACAATATAAAAGAGGACTTTTAAAACTGATGTATTCATGAAGAATTTATTTTGAATGCAGTATAGATTTTCATCCACGAACAATCTGGTATAAATGATTTCAATAAAATCCTCAGGATATATTCACTACATTTGAGATCCAGCTTTTTTTGTGTTACTGTATGAACTACTTGGTGAACTAGCTGTAATGTGCTCTGACAGAATATTGTTGTTTTAATATTGAAGTAAATCTAGTCTAATCTAATTTAGGGTTAACCCTAAATCTTCTCTCCCCTAACCCTAAAATAGTCTAATTAGAAATTATGTTTAGCCAGATAAAGTCTTATCTTGAGGATTTAACAGCAAGTCTGAGGGAAAAGTTCAAATTCCTGACTTTTGTCTCATTTACACAATCACTAATGCTTTACATTGCCTGTTGAAGGACTCGACAGCTAGGCCTAACCTTGAGGGTTAAGATTATTGGCTTTACTGAAACCTAAGACTATTCTTGTCCTTTTTTTTTTTTTTTTACTTTCTAGCTAACCACTTATATCATGCATTAGATGTTAACTAGAGTTTGACATTGTTTTGTCATTTTTATTTTTATGGATTTCATGTAACATTAGGACATAATAAATAATAATTGTAAACATAAAGCAGAAGTAGGAAGAAATGTACTGTACAATAGGATCATTATCTCCTTCTTTTATGCTGAAATAGGTTACAGGTAATCATACATTGAGATATATGGAAATACAATATATATAACAAATGTATTGGGACACCCGGTTTTTGGAGACAAATGTGCTTCTTCCCAAAACTGTTAAAGTTTAAGGCATACCATTGTATGGGATCTCTTTGGGTAAAGCAGCAGTAATTTTTCCCCTTAAATTAGGAGACTCAAACCTATTCCCCTGTGACAATCCCTCTGTTCACAAAGCTGGCTTTGGAAAAAATATTGTTTACATGGGCTGGAGTGAAAGATGCGCTGAAGTAAAAAACATGTTTGTTCGGAAATTTTCCGGTAAAAGACTTTCGGCTCATCGGTCTGTTTAGTCTCTGCCTAATATTTAACCAAACAGGCATTTTATTTCAAATTGTTTTAAAAAAATGTAAACAGTTTTTTTTAAAACAACAAATGTTAATAATAATTATAATCTGTCTTAATACAAAACGAACACCCCCCCCCTACTGAAATTTAACCACACCATGACGTTAAAACCGAGGTACGTACCGAATCGTGATAATCAGTACCTAACTTAACTATTGCCTTAATGAGTACAAATCTCTACAAACACACTCACATTAACATTTAGAGGAGCATTTTCCCAGAAGATTTTCCGTGGTTTAGAGGTTGTTATAACGGGGACGATGGGGACGAAATGTTATATTAAGAAAGCACATAAAATCTTCCAGTCAGGTGTCCACAAACATTTCTCACATAGTGTATATCAAAAACTGTACAAAATGCTTGAGGTGGGTTTGGGGAAAATGGGGGGGCACATACAGGGGGTAGACTTTTGGGCAGAAATGTATATAAGATGTATATTATTTTATTTGGGTGTAAGCACAGGATCTCCCACCAAAAAAAAACAAACACTACCTTATTACAGTGTCACTCTGGATTTCACAACATGTTTTATTTATTTATTTATTTATTTTTATTCAGCCGTGGCAATCTACACTGGCATGGAGACCAAAATGGCCCTGAACTACCAGTCCAAATCCCAGAAACGTTCTGCTGTAGAAAAGTGAGATTTCATTATTTATTCTTCTTAATGTAGTTTAATTCCTATTAGTGTTTTCTGAGTAAACCATGCTTGACTGTGGTTTCTAATGCATGTTTTACCTTGTTAGGTAAGCACCGCAGATTGCCTACATAATGATTTGTAATTACTCATGCGGAGACATGCAATATCCAGTTTCACTCAGAAGTATATAGACGGCAGTTAAAAGTCTTTAAAATCGGATGGGACATCATTTGGGGACACTGAGATCTTTTTTTTTGTACGTGCTATCCGTTCCTGATTTCCTTAATAGCTCCAAAGATAACTGTTGTGATCTAATGAAAGTTCAAATCATCTGAGGTTGTACAGCAGGAGATTTATTAAAACTTAGTTAACAGTCTTTAAATCTGTATACAAGCACAAAGGGCTGTTTTTTTCCCCCTCTATTATCTTGCCTTTTACAATAAATCAGAGGAGCTCTCGGGTAATGGCTCATCAATTTTTCTGTGCTTGCAGGTCTATGAATGCGTACCTGGTTGTTTATCTCTGCATCTTGATCAGCAAAGCTCTAATTAACACTCTCCTCAAGTACGTGTGGCAGGCCGACCTGAACCGAGATGAGCCCTGGTACAACCAAAAAACCGAAACCGAGCGCCAACGTCATGTAGTATGTCCAATACAATAGAAATCAATTTGCTGTACTTTTAGGCAGTGTTTTATAATGTGAGGGATTAAAAATCCTCTGATTAAAAAATAATACAAATAAAATATTCTACTTCTCTGTTTATGTAATAGTACAACAGTACTTGCTTTTGAATGTACTTCAGCATCAGAATGACTTATCTGTAAGGATTTAAGTGCTAGCTAGCTAAATTGCTAGCTTTGTGTGTGTTTTTTTATTGTGAAGCACAACGTGTGCAAAAAGACGTTTCATTGATCAGGATATATATATATATATATATATATATATATATATATATTTTTTGTTCTCTCTTCAGTTAATACGAGCGTTCACAGACTTTTTGGCTTTCATGGTCCTCTTTAACTACATCATCCCGGTGTCCATGTATGTGACTGTGGAGATGCAGAAGTTCCTGGGCTCTTATTTTATCACGTGGGACGACGAGATGTTCGACGAAGAGCTGGGGGAGGGTGCGCTCGTCAACACGTCCGATCTTAACGAGGAACTCGGGCAGGTTAGAGTTGAGATAGTAGAAAGTATTTCAGTTCCAAATTTATTGCATTTTTGTTTTAAATAATACGAATAATAATCGATGAATGTAAATATTGTATTTCTTTTTATAAATAAATCTAGATTCTTTTATTGATCATTTCATATAAATCAAATAAATGTGTACTATCAAATTTTATTTTATTTATTTGTACAAACTTTGCAGATGAACCCTCTCATTTGTATACGTTTTTCTCAGGTGGAGTACGTCTTTACTGATAAGACAGGAACTCTGACAGAAAACAACATGGAGTTTATCGAGTGCTGCGTAGACGGTCACGTGTACGTCCCGCACGCCGTCTGTAATGGCCAGATCATGTCCGGAGCCGACAGCATCGACATGATCGACTCCTCCCCCTGCGCAGAGAGAAAGGTGAGCCTACAACCTAAGACTAGAAACGGGAAACATCTCACGCTTTTGAGGTTTGATTAGTTCAGGTAGTGTTATTTTCCAGTCTATATAAATCAGGCATGACATAGTATTTATTTATTTATTTAGAAATCTTGATGCAAACCCCCCCCCTAAATCTTTTTAAAAGGTTATAGTTCATATGTTGTTTTTTTTTTTTATTGCCTATTTCATACATTGACAGCTTAGGTGGGAGAAATAATGATGTCTCGCAGAAAATGTCGTGGTTCCTTTGTAATATATTTTAAATAAATGAAAATTTAAGCACATGACATTTTTCCTTTCCGAATCTTTTACATCCTACACAGAAGGAAAATAAAATCCACCTTTTATGACTTCCCAACTGGTCACGTTACGACACAATCCATTAAAGTTCTGAATCCTCCAAATTTCAGCAGTCTGTTTAAAAATAACGTGTTTGTTTTTTTTTGTGTGTTAAGATTTCAGCTCCCTTCTCCGTCTCGTTTAGAGGAACAGAAATAAATTGGCGCTCTCTACCACTCTAATTCCCGAGACGATGATTAACGAACTCGAGTGACGCATGACAAATGAATGTGTCTGATTAAGAAAATGGCCTATTGAAGAGCGCATTAATTACATCTTCTCCTTTCCTGTGCGGTTATACTTTTAAATGTAATTTCTCGCACCATCGTTACGTCTTTCAGCAGAACATAATTTTGACAGACTCGTCTGTTATGTCGCGCTCGGGTTTACACGCAGGGCATGCGTTTGGTAGTTTTAGCTAGGTATTGTCGCCTTTTGTTTTTCGAAGATGCATAATCTTGCTTAAACACTTTTATTTATTTCGCCACTGACAGCCTGTGTCCTAGCAATCGTGCATCATTAGGGCAAAGTATTGTTTACCAGAGAAAAATTCAGGCTCAGAAGATAGGGGGCGGGGCCATGGTGTCCTACACACTCTTTGTAATTAGACCCTACGTCGAGATGGTAATCTATTTTGGCTAAAACTGTTGGCACAGAGTTTAGGTAATGGAGGTAGAGAAAATGGATGACATTAGGAGGGAGCTAGTGGGTGGTATTGTTTATTTTCCATGTTTAAATGCATAAGATTTATCAGTCCTGCGAACAAAACCACTAATTCTACCTGTCGTGATTACACATGCCAGCCGTTTTGTTAGGAATTTTCGAATCATCCGGCATCCATGCAATGTATAAAATTTCAAACGGATATGGGTCAAGCGCTTCAGCTATCAGAAATTGAAATGGTGGGGGGATGTTTGAAGATCTTTGCATGAATAACTTTAAACTGTGATTTTGCATAGAAAATTGCGGTGTGATAATTCAGGTATACTAATATTTAAAAATGTGGTGTTTGTGTGTTACTACATATGAAGCTGGTTTTTAAAAGTCTTAATGCAAAAGAATTAGAAAAGAATAGGATGATAGACAACGTAAAAACACAGATTTTATCTGATTAAGCACAGCAATGCACGTTTATTACAGTACACCCTTTCCTATTATGGGCTAGTTTTATAAAGGTGTATTTGGTACACTTTCCAATGTAAAATTCATAAGCCATTCAGAGAGGTTGCAGTTTCCCAGGCTGCCAGGAACATACTGTTTAAACATGTTCTCTTTATAAGAAAGACCTTGTGCCAAATCTCATTTCTTCTTTGTGTAAATACATACAACTGTAGTGGTTGCAGGAAAATAAAGTTTCTTGTTGAAGTACGTAGTTAATTTGCTATCTTTAAACATGGAACCAGACAATCAGGGGTTAAAATATGAGTGCTGTCTGTGGCTTCTCCGGAGTCCATGGTTGGATCTTGAGCTCAGTTTCCTGTGAAAGTGATGTTTTTCACGTTCACTCTGTGTGTGTCTGAATGGGTTTATAAATAGGTTTATAAATCTGTGCCACTATATAAATGCATGTGTTGCTAGATCTCATGAACTCATGGTTCTTCACAAGAATCTCTATGTTGGTCTGACCTCAAGCATGCGGTTAGTCAACATAAAAACCTTTACAGGCTTCATATATGTTTAGCTCAGCCCACATTATTTCAGAAAGTTCTGGAAATATTTGCTTATTTTGTTCATATTGTGGAAGTGCATCAAGATCGAAATTTCTCAGCTCATGTGTATAATTATTTTGATTTCAGGAGCATGAGGAGCTGTTTTTCCGGGCGTTATGCTTGTGTCACACAGTGCAGGTGAAGGAGGAAGAGACGGTGGATGGCATTAAAAGGGGAATCCACCAAGGAAAATCTTCATCCTTCTACATCTCCTCCTCTCCTGATGAGGTGGCACTGGTGGAGGGCATGAAGAGGTGAGAGAACACACACACACAATCTGATGGAAAACGAAAATACAAACACAAGACGTTATAACACAGGATTTAACACTCACGCCACTTTTATCTCCATTACGTAAGAAATGACTGTGCTATAGCATTCAGACCTGCAGAGTACACTGATCCTCCTGAGGCCCTGAGATTAACTATCCACTTCATTCTTACCCTGCGCTCATACTAACAGGCAGCAAAGTGGGACGCAGCTGTTCACTTACTGTATAACTAACACAAAGCTGGGACTCCAGTGTCAGTGAAGAGCAACATATAAATAGTGATTTTCTCTAATTTATGTAGTTGAGTCATGTTATAATAAAGAAGTGATTGGTCATGGACACCCAGTTCTGTTTAATTCATTTTTATTTCATACACTTCATTTGGGTTCCAACTCCTTTATTAACCTGACAAGGTTGC
This sequence comes from Silurus aristotelis, assembly GCF_946808225.1. Lineage (NCBI taxonomy): Eukaryota > Metazoa > Chordata > Actinopteri > Siluriformes > Siluridae > Silurus > Silurus aristotelis. Next base: position 10,560,385 of record NC_139593.1, on the reverse strand, counting down.
GTTTATATTGTCAAAGCTATACTAATAATGCTGCTGCTGATAATAATAATAATAATAATAATAATACTGCTGCTGATACTAATAATACTACTGTAATCATGCTGTTGCTGATACTAATAATACTGATACTAATAATATTAATAATGCTGCTGATAATAATAATAATAATAATACTGCTGCTGATCCTAATAATCCTAATAATTCTGCTGATAATACTACTAATAATACTAATAATACTGCTGATAATACAGTGGAACCTCGGAGCTCACGGCCTCAGCGCTCGGGACCTCGCATGCTCGCGACTTTCATTCCGACCGGCCAGAGGTGGGAAGTAACGGAGTACAAATACTTCGTTACTGTACTTAAGTAGATTTTCAGGTATCAGTACTTTACTCCACTATTTATTTTATTTATAACTTTTTACTTTTACTCATTACATTTTTACACAAATATCTGTACTTTTTACTTCTTATATATATTTGGCTGTCAAAATTAAAATTATTGTAAACAGCACTAAATGTTATTAACGCGCCATCAATTCAGCATTTCTGTTTTTACCATTTTTATAAAAAATGTAAATACATAAATAAATTTCTAAATATAAAAGAGGCGAAATTAAAACCTTCGGGGAAAAAATACATTTATCTACGACGTCCTTTCTTTACTTAGATGTAAAATAAATGATTAAACTCCAGATAAAAATATTTTTAATCAGTAAACTTTTGTTTTATTTATGCGCCAAGTCTCAAATCAAACAGAAAATCCGGCATGTTTTACACAATTAACCCTCTAGGTGGCGTTTTGTGGGTTTTTCCCTCATAATGGCGACACAAACAACTTTTTACTTAAGTATGTCAGATCCAAGACTTCTTTACTTTCACTTGAGTAAAAAAGTTTAATCAGTACTTCAACTTTTACCCGAGTATTTTAAAAGATGAGTATCTGTACTTCTACTTAAGTAAAGGATGTGTGTACTTTTGCCACCTCTGCGACCGGCGACTCTCATTCAGATCGGCTCGTGAGCAACCGCGAGCTGCTCAAAACGCTAGTTTTAACATTTCTAATCAAGGTTTACTGGAAACTCCGAGGTTCCACTGTACTACGTACTACTACTAATAATACTGCAACTGATGATACTACTACTTATAATAATAATACTGTAACTGATACTACTACTACTAATAATAATACTATTAGAAATAACATAAATTATGTTAATAATACAAATACTGCATGCCTACGTGCAATGTACAGTATACTGTTTGTCATGTTGTAACACACTTCACACACCTGCACACTAAACCTGGGTCACTGGTCACTTCTCAACGTCCTATTTTCATATTACTGTCAGGCTGGGCTTCACCTACCTGCGGCTGAAGGACAACCACATGGAGATCCTCAACAGGGAGGAAGAGATCGAGAGGCAAGTTTCCCCGAAATAACACATTAAACTAATACTTAATACGATTCGACAGCTACTGTCACAAATACACTGGTGTGTTATTATCACTGCTGTTTGTGTAATAGTGTGATGTAGTGTTCCCTGTGTTCTGACTTGATGCGCAGACTTTAATGATGAAGTTGTCTAGACATACAGCTGCACCGTAGGTTAATTGGGAGGTGTGTAGGAACAGGTGTGCGTGTGCGTGCATGTTATGTGTAAGCCATGCAGACATAATGTGTGTGACCTTCGTTTCTTCCCTGGAGGACAAAGTGCATGTCTGAAACGGCTGTAATTAGTTCAGCAACATGATGCCATACAGAGAAGTGCGCAGGGGGATGCGCACACACACAACACACAAACACATACATTTGTGTTTGAATCATAGATCACATATATCTCTAAGGGCCTAGTGTACATTACCTATTGTTCTATGTGTGTGATGCAAAGCCTACAGTGTGTGTGTCATTTCCTTGCCTCCTTTGACTTAGGGATGTATATTCACACTGAAACCGTACTGGTGTGGTGACCATTTGCTCACGTGTGTGTCTGTGTGTGTGTCTGTGTCTGTGTGTGTGTCTGTGTGTGTGTCTGTGTGTGTGTCTGTGTGTGTGTCTGTGTGTGTGTCTGTGTGTGTGTCTGTGTGTGTGTCTGTGTGTGTGTCTGTGTGTGTGTCTGTGTGTGCACGCGCGCGTGCGTGTGTGTGTCCTTTTTCCAGGTTTGAATTGATTGAGGTGTTAAACTTTGACTCTGTGAGACGGAGGATGAGTGTTATCGTCAGATCCAGCTCAGGTAAAAGCACTAAGTATTAAAAATCGCATGACTAAAACAATTGTGATAACTATATATATATAGTAATATGTACTTTAGCTAACTAAGTGCTTGTAAAACCACAGTGAAGTGCTCAGATTTAATTAATTTGTAGTAATAAATATCAGGCAGTCTTTGCTGAGCTCACCATTGAATTAAATCCTCATTGAGGACACACTATCCTGCTGCCACAGATTTGTAAGCACACAGTTATACAGGATGTCTTTTAGATGTGGATGTGTTACATTTATTTTACTTGAACTACTGTAGGAGACCCAAACCTGTTCCAGCATAGAAATGCCTCTGTGCACAAAGAGAGCTTCATGAAGATATGCTTTACATGGGTTGGAGTGGAAGATCTTGAGTGGCCTGCTATAGAGCTCTGATCTCAATCCGATCAAAAATCTTGATAGGATTGAGATGAAGTCGAATGCCCTCTGCACCCCAGGCCTCCTCACTTCACCTACATCAGTACCTGATTTTACCAATACCCTTGTGTCTGAATGAGCACAAATCTCCACAATCACACTCCAAAATCTAGTGGAACATCTTCCCAGAAAAGTTAAGGTTATTTTAATAGCAAAATTGGAATAAATATGGAATGGAATGTTTAAAGGACATATAAATCTTGTGGTCAGGTGTCCACAAAGTTCTAGCTGATCTGTTTAGGTGAGAGTGCTGGACAGACTCAACATCTTCTGTCAGTATCCACAGGTAGTTAATGTACGAAACTGTTACCTGAAGTGAAACAGACCAACATGTAGAAATCTTCCTTCCATGATTAAGAATTCCTAGTGAGCTCTGTGCTGTGTGTGTTTGTGAGTGTGTTCCCCTGCCAACACACACACAAATCGAATCAGCACATTTTACTCAACTGGGTCAGTGTGTGATAAGCATGCTAATGTGACCTACATACTCCTGATTTTACACACAACAAGCTGTAAACAAAAACAACAGAACCCGTAGATAAAATCAGTGTCAATTCAAATCACTTGTAGTTTTGTTCCCTTTAAATGTTTTCTAATTATCTAATAATCACAATTTTTTCTTTGTGTTTTTTTCTTTCTTCACCTCAGGGGACTTCTACCTGTTCTGCAAAGGTGCCGACTCATCCATTTTCCCCCGAGTCATCTCAGGGAAAGTGGACCAGGTCCGAGCTCGGGTAGAGCGTAACGCTGTGGTGAGCAAAAAATGTTCCTCATTTATCATCCCACCTGAAGTTATTTCTAGCTAGAACACGTAGTAATGCAACTGCCTTCAAGAATCTTGTGTTTCTCTGATGTTTTTTTGCTTGGTTAGGATTTTTCTTTTTTTACTGCACCTTGGCATCAGGACTATAGGAAAATAAAGCTAAACTCCTATTAGGATTTCAAATGCTAGGGACTTTTTTTTTTAAATCTAGGAATCAATGCGCTTATATATTTAGCCATTTCATAACACAGGGTTATACTGATGAGTGCATTTGTTTGTACCCTTAAAGCTCCCATTATTAGAAAAATCTTGTACACATTCCCGTTGTTTAATTATGCAATCAGCCAATCATGAGGCAGCGTGAGTATAAAATGAAACTCATGATACCAATCAAGAACTTTAGATCATGCTCAGGATTTAGAACAGGGATTCAATGTGATCTCACTGACTTTAGATGTGCAGCCAGATAGGCTGGTTTGAGTATTTCAGAAACCACATCGCTTGAGAAATGTTCATGCAACACACTGTCTAGATTTAACACAGAATAGTGCAACAAACAACCCAATGAGCAACACTTCTTGATGTGCATGAACCATGTTGATGAATTCTAAAATCACTCCTTTACAACCATGGTGAGCGGAAAAGCAACCCTTGTTCACTGGTGGACGGTAAAGAAGTAAATGTAATTCGTTACTGTACTAAATTATTTTGTGTTAAGTAGCTTTTTTCTGTATCTGTGCTGTATCTGTTAGTATTTCTATTTGGGGAGACTTTTGTTTTAACTTCACTACATTTAAAAAAATTTGTTACCTTTTTTTTTACCTTTTTTTTTTTTTTTTTTTTTGATTTTGTGAAATCAGAAGTTAGGTCCCCTGGTGGTCTAGTGGCTAAGATGCAGCGCTCCCACCGCTGCGACCCGGGTTCGATTCCTGGTCAGGGAACCATCCCCAGCCACTCTTAGTGCCGGTCCCAAGCCCGGATAAATTGGGGAGGGTTGCGTTAGGAAGGGCATCCAGCGTAAAACATATGCCAAATCAAACGTGCGGAGGATCCGCTGTGGCGACCCCTAACGGGAGAAGCCGAAAAGAAAGTTTTTTTGTGAAATCAGAAGTTCCTTTTTAATTTTAAGTGAATAAAAGCGTAACTGGTCAAACATGCAGCAAACCTCCAATCAGTGCAGGGCGTGTGTTCTGTTTTGAACGGCACTTGATGGGATCTACTTATCACCAACATACAGTTCAGCATCAATTTAACAGCAAGCAGAACATTTAGAGAGGAATAAATGATGGAAGAAACTCCTGACTCGAACTCGCCACAACACCAGTATCCTTATTTTATATATCCAGTTTTTTTAGCTGAAGTAACTGAAAAGAAGGTTTTGGGCTCATAATAATTTTAATATCAATCGGTCAAAAATGATCAATAGGAACATTATAGCCGTAATAAATCATATTACTTTGGATACTTAAGTTGATTTGAAGGAAAATACTTTATTTTTACTCAAATGAATAATTTTTGCTCAGTGTATCTTTACTTTAACTCAAGTATGGTTCGTGTACTTCATCCACCACTGCCCTTGTTAACATTTCTCACATATTTTGATGTTTTATATGAGAACATTACCTGAAGCTCTTGATCTACATGATTTGATGCATTACACTGCAGACACATGACAGGCTGATCAGAGGCTTGAATGACAGTCTGCCAATAATACAGAATACACTTTCATTTTTGTAATTTGTAAAGCATTTTCAAACCTTATTGTCGACCGCTATTTTGGGTTTGGGGAAATCGGATCCCAAGTCAGATTCATTTTGTAAAGTATATTCAGGCTGACACTGAGCTGCTGGGATTCTGACTGTCTCTTTCACTCTACCTTGGTGATGACAGATTCACCAGGCCTGCAGACAAGAGATGTTGTAAATTTGGATGCTGTTACTATTATGAGTCGGATAAAAAAAGAGCAGTCACAGGCCTGAATAGTGTTGCACTAAAAACAGTGTCACATGTGCTGTAGTAAAAAAGGAAACACTCAAGCCCTAGCAGGTGCACTAGTGGACACACTGCTAGCAACTTTATTTTTAATTTTTTAAGTAGATTGTTTTTTTGTTTACATTTGCTGGGTTTGTGTGCTATTTATGTAACAATCATCAGCATCCAATGTTCAAAGAAAAAAAAGAGCTCCATTTTCTTTTAACTTTCTCAGAAAAAAGTTGAAACATAGCACACCACAATTCCAGTGTCCTACCTGAACCGAACTCTATCTCTTAATACCATCATCATGACCCCATTGCTTTATATTTATCAATATATGAAAGTATCTGCAAGTATGAAAGGGAACGTTTATAGGACTGTGGTGAGACCTGCGATGTTGTATGGATTAGAGACAGTGGCATTGAGTAAAAGACAGGAGGTGGAGCTGGAGGTAGCAGAGCTGAAGATGTTGAGGTTTTCGTTAAAATAAGTTTATTAGAGGGACAGCGCATGTAGGATGTTTTGGTGACAAGGTGAGGGAGGTGAGGGAGGTGAGATTGAGATGGTTTGGACATGTGCAGAGGAGGGACATGGGGTATATCGGTAGGAGAATGCTGAGGATGGAGCCACCAGGAAGGAGGAAAAGAGGAAGACCATGGAGGAGGAGGTTCATGGATGTGGTGAGGGAAGACATGCAGGTAGTTGGTGTGAAAAAGGCAGATGTAGAGGACAGGGTGGTATGGAGACGGACGATCCGCTGTGACGACCCCTAATAGGAGCAGCCGTAAGAAGAAGATCCAATCAAAGAACATGAAATGCTGACGACTTTTTTGCCTTCTAGCATCTAATTGGTTAAAGCAAGAGCCCACACTGTTTATTACCGTAGGCCTTACAGCAATACTGGATGTGACCGCAGAAATCTGATTGCACAAAAAAAATAATCATTTATGCAATCAAGCATTGCAGAAGGAACGTTCAGTATTGCTATACTCAGCCTTAATTATAAGTACCACAACTTAAACCAGTAAAGTGTGTATTTGTTCTAATGAGTTGTTTCACATTGTTTAGGCATTTAAATCTCACACTTGACGGATGAAAAATTCATAGATAGCACGCCACCTATAGATTTATAAATAAAACAGAAGCAGTATGAGATTTTTGCTTGGCTAGCAGAAATAGATTCCGATAAAGCCATACTCAATTTCTAACGTGATAGCTAGCTAGAACGCATTGATTGTACATTCCGGTTAAAGGTGCTTCATGTAGAATTGCTGTCCCTTCTTAAATTTTTATCTTCAATTGACAAGCTTTTATATTTTACGACATACCAGCAAACGATCTCAATGTCTGCTGATGACGATAGGTAGTGGAATTATACGTGGCGAAGTGATACTCCACTGCTGTTATAGAAAATATAGGAACCCTTAGGATGTGTCTCAGCCATCAAATCGATTGAGTGGACCAGAATTATATTATATGGGCAATTTAATTGTTTTTTTCTTCGATTTCTTCAGTCATATTTGGCTCTTTGAAAAACTGTTAGCACATAGGCACACAATTGTATATGACCTTGGAGACCCAAACCTGTCCCACACGCTAAAATGTAGCAAATCAATGTGGAATAGGATGTTTAAAAAATCACAAAAAAATCTTGTGGTCCATATCTTGTGGTCCAAACATTTGTCCATATAATGTAACTTTGCAGTTTAGACTTTTACTATCTTAAAAGGTTATTTAGTATATTGCCTATTTTTCATTTACTATTTATGTGAGAGTTTGACCTTCTTGCTTCCACGTTAGGAGGGTTTACGTACACTTTGCGTAGCGTACAAGAAGCTGAGTCGGGAGGAGTATGAGGAAGTGTGTCATCTCATAAACAGCGCTAAACTAGCTCTGCATGAGCGGGACAGGAAACTGGCTGAGGCGTATGACATCATCGAGAGGGATTTCATCCTGCTGGGAGCAACAGCTGTGGAGGACAGGTAAGTCAAAAGGACCCAAAAACAGATTGTAAATCAGTTTCGGTTTGACATCAGCATTATCGCTCCATCCTGTACATGTGTGTGGTGTATGTACTGGTGCAGCAGTCATGCGTGCTCAGCCAGTCGATAAAGTCTATCTGTTAGGCTCCGCTGTCAGCAATTAACGCAGGGCTAAAGTCATTAGAGGCCCTCTTGAATCAATTTGTGGCCAGCAGTGTGGCATCTTGATGAAGTAGGGAAACAAGTAATGCTCTTAGAAGTCTGTCGAACCGGAAGTCATGTATAAAGTTATTAGTCGAGCATATTAGAATTTATGAGTCAGTGTTGATGCAGTTGCACCTTTAGGTCTTATTAGTTGCTATACAAAGCATTTTTTTCCTCGACGAATAAGTTTGATAGGGTAAAAGAATACAATACATTTTCTGTATATCACATTTGTGGGCTAGAAACCTGAGTGTGCATTTATATAAACCCCCTCCTTCGCCCTCTGTGGGACTACACATTATATTTCTCCTCAGGCTTGGCAGCTCAGAAAATGTAAAAGTACATGCAGTGCTTGTTGAATGCCTTTGACTTTGCAGCGAAGGAATACAGCAAACAATTTCCCAATCCCCTTCTGGAAGATGTATAAACTAGATGAAATGTAGGGTTAAAGGGCGATGTAAAAAAAAAAAAAAAAAAAAAAGACTACCACACTTGGTTGCCTGAGCGCAAGTTAAATAAAGGCTTAAAATCCAAACTGCAGCAGCAGGAGTGTAGGATTGTGCAGGAGTGAAACGGAACCAAATGAAAGGCCTCGAGCCTGGAGCAGAATGAGTCCTGGCAGTTCTTGATGAGTCGCAGTGCAGTGGGCGATGCTCAGCGGGGGGTTTCGTGCAGTAATTGTCTGGCAACGGAGCAGGACTGCGACTCCTTGCTGCTGTGCGGCTTAATTATCGAGCGAAGCAGCCTGTGACAGGACGACTCAGGATCAGCTCCTTTCACCACTACTGAGAGCAGAGAACTGTTACTGGACTGCTAGTGATAGTGTAACTTCAGAAGTATTGTATACACTACCTGAGAAAGATATATTAGACGCCTTTTAAAAACAATGTATTTGTGTTAAAAGTTTGGACACCTGACCAAAAGATTTGTATGTAATTTATGAAGATCCCATTTGCTGTTAAATAGCCTCCACTTGAAGATGTTCCACTAGATTTTGGAGTGTGCGTAGAGGTTTTTGCTCATTCAGCCACAAGGGCTGTAAGTACATGTAGGCACCAATGTATGGCGAGGAGGTCTGGGGTGCAGGCAGCATTCTAATCCAATCCAAAGGTGTTCAGTAAGGTTGAGGTCAGAGCTCTATAGCAGGCCACTTAAGATCTTCCACTCCAACCCATTATTAAGCATATCGTCATAGAGCTGACTTGTGCACACTGGTATTGTCAGCTGGAACAGGTTTGGATCTCCTAGTTTAAGTGAAAGGATGGAAATGCTACCACATCCAGATGCTTTCTATACAATTGTATGCCTCTAACTTTGTGGTAACAGTTCAGGGGAAAAAGCACATCTGGCTTGGTGTCCCAATACTTTTGTCTATATAGTGTATAATTTGCTGATATAGATGATAAACCTCCTGTTATATGACGTTTAATCTTTAAGAAAAAAACATACTGAAGTTGTTTTTTGAGTCAGGTATATACACTGCTTTTCATTTGAAATGCGACAGTATAATCATAAAAACTTTTTTGGATTCTCGTTTCCAGGCTGCAGGACAAAGCAGCCGACACCATCGAGTCCCTGCACAAGGCCGGCATGAAGGTGTGGGTCCTTACAGGTGACAAGATGGAGACGGCGGCCGCCACATGTTACGCCAGCAAACTGTTCCGCAGGAGCACGCAGATCCTGGAGCTCACTACCAAGAGGACGGAGGAGCAGAGCCTGCACGATGTGCTGTTCGAGCTGAGCAGGACTGTACTGCGGCAGCACGGAACCATGAGTCGAGATACATTCTCTGGGTGTGCGCGCACAGACACGCACACACATAAAGCATAAAACCTGTCGATAGATTCCATGCTCTAAACCTACAGATGGGTGGACACACGATTAAGGAACTGCTACATCTTCTTCTTCTTCTTCTTTCGGCTGCTCCCATTAGGGGTCGCCACAGCGGATCATCCGTCTCCATACCACCCTGTCCTCTATATCTGCCTCTTTTACACCAACTACCTGCATGTCTTCCCTCACCACATCCATGAACCTCCTCCTTGGCCTTCCTCTTTTCCTCCTACCTGGTGGCTCCATCTTCAGCATTTTTCTACCAATATAATTCATGTCCCTTCTCTGCACATGTCCAAACCATCTCAATCTCGCCTCCCTCACCTTGTCACCAAAACATCCTACATGTGCTGTCCCTCTAATAAACTCATTTCTAATCTTGTCCATCCTCGTCACTCCCAACGAAAACCTCAACATCTTCAGCTCTGCTACCTCCAGCTCCACCTCCTGTCTTTTACTCAATGCCACTGTCTCTAATCCATACAACATCGCAGGTCTCACCACAGTCCTATAAACTTTCCCTTTCATTCTTGCAGATACTCTTCTATCACAAATCACTCCTGTCACTCTTCTCCACCCACTCCACCCTGCCTGCACTCTTTTCTTTACTTCCCTAACACACTCTCCATTACTTTGCACTGTTGACCCCAGGTACTTGAACTCCTCCACCTTCTCCACCTCTTCTCCCTGCAACCGCATCACTCCACTGCCCTCCCTCTCATTCACACACATGTACTCTGTCTTACACCTACTGACTTTCATTCCCCTTCTCTCCAGCGCATATCTCCACCTCTCCAGGCTCTTCTCAACCTGCTCTCTACTCTCACCACAAATCACAATATCATCTGCAAACATCATAGTCCAGGGAGACTCCTGTCTGACCTCGTCCGTCAACCTGTCCATCACCACTGCAAACAGGAAAGGGCTCAGGGCCGATCCTTGATGCAGTCCAACCTTCACCCTGAACCAGTCTGTCGTACCTACTGCACACTTTACTGCCGTAACACTGTCCTCATACATGTCCTGCACCACCCTCACATACTTCTCTGACACACCTGACTTCCTCATACAATACCACAACTCCTCTCTCGGCACCCTGTCGTACGCTTTCTCTAAATCCACAAATACACAATGCAGCTCCTTCTGTCCTTCTCTATACTTCTCCATCAACATCCTTAAAGCAAATAAGGCATCTGTGGTGCTCTTCCTCGGCATGAAACCATACTGTTGCTCACAGATGGTCACCTCTTCTCTCAACCTGGCTTCCACTACTCTTTCCCATAACTTCATGGTGTGACTGATCAACTTAATTCCCCTGTAGTTACTGCAGGTCTGCACATCTCCCTTATGCTTAAAGATCGGTACCAGCACACTCCTTCTCCATTCCTCAGGCATCCTCTCCCCTTCCAGAATCCTGTTAAACAATCTGGTTAAAAACTCCACTGCCATCTCTCCTAAACATCTCCACGCTTCTACCGGTATGTCATCTGGTCCAACCGACTTTCCATTCTTCATCCTCTTAATCGCTGCTCTCACTTCCTCCTTACTAATCCTATCTACATCCTGCTTTACTAACTCCACATCCTCCAACCTTCTCTCTCTCTGATTTTCCTCATTCATCAGCTGCTCAAAATACTCCCTCCATCTTCTCAACACACTCTCCTCACTAGTCAACACATTTCCCTCTCCATCCTTTATTGCTCTAACTTGCAGTACATCCTTCCCAGCTCGGTCCCTCTGCTTGGCCAATCGGTATAAATCCTTTTCTCCTTCCTTAGTGTCCAACCTCTTATACAGTTCCTCATATGCCTTTCCCTTGGCTTTCGCCACATCCCTTTTAACCTGCTGCCGCATCTCCTTGTACTCCTGCCTACTTTTCTCATCACTCTGTCGATCCCACTTCTGTTTTGCCAACCTCTTCCCCCTAATGCTCTCCTGCACTTCCTCATTCCACCACCACGTCTCCTTGTCTTGCTTTCTATTTCCAGATGTCACACCAAGTACTTTTCTAGCTGCCTCCCTCATCACTCCTGCAGTAGTTGCCCAATCATCCGGCACCTCTTCACCTCCACCGAGCCCCTGTCTGACCTCTTCCCTGAACCTCACACTACACTCTTCCTCCTTTAGTTTCCACCATCTTATTCTTCTTTCAAACCTTACTTTCCTCCTCTTCTTCTTCGCCTCCAAAACCATCCTACAGACCACCATCCGATGCTGTCTAGCTACACTGTCCCCCGCCAACACCTTACAGTCTCCAATCTCCTTCAGGTTGCATCTCCTACACAGAAGATAATCCACCTGTGTGCACCTTCCTCCACTCTTATACGTCACCCTATGATCCTCCTTCTTCTTAAAATACGTGTTCACCACTGCCATTTCCATCCTTTTAGCAAAATCTACCACCATCTGACCTTCCACATTCCTCTCCTTAAAACCATACCTACCCATCACCTCCTCATCACCTCTGTTCCCTTCACCTACATGCCCATTAAAGTCTGCCCCAATCACCAATCGTTTTTTCCTAGGTACACCATCTACCACTTCATCTAATTCACTCCAGAATCTTTCTTTCTCCTCCATCTCACAGCCAACTTGTGGAGCATAGGCACTGATGACATTTATCATCGTCCCTTCAACTTCCACCTTCACGATCATCACCCTATCAGAAACTCTCTTCACCTCCACTACACTCTTACTGTACGCTTCCTTCAGAATCACCCCTACACCATTTCTCTTCCCATCCACACCATGATAAAACAGTTTAAACCCACCTCCAATGTTCCTGGCCTTACTCCCTTTCCACTTGGTCTCCTGAACACACAACACATCTACCTTTCTCCTCTCCATCATATCAGCTATCTCTCTCCCTTTACCCGTCATAGTACCAACATTTAAAGTACCAACCCGAACCTCTACTCTCCTACACTGCTCCTTTTCCTGCCGTCTCTGTAGACGCCTTCCTCCTCTCCTTCTCCTCCTTCGGCCAACAGTAGCCCAATTTCCACCGGTACCCTGTCGGCTAACGATACCTGTGGCGGTCGTTGTTAACCCGGGCCTCGACCGATCCGGTATGAAATTCTCATTTGTGATCCGCATATTTGATTTGGCACATGTTTTACGCTGGATGCCCTTCCTAACGCAACCCTCCCCATTTACCCGGGCTTGGGACCGGCACTAAGAGTACACTGGCGTGTGCCCCCCTAATGGCTGGGTTAAGGAAGGAACTGCTACATATGCAACCAAAATAGTGATTTAATATCAAGCTCATTGTATTACTATTATTATAGTTAGTACTTTTATAGAAAATACATACACAGCTCTTAAGCGTGTATAATAAATGATTCTGTATGTATACGTGTGTTCCGCAGCCTGTCTAATGAGTTCCAGGACTACGGACTGATCATTGACGGAGCCACTCTGTCTGCAGTGCTGAAACCGGCGCAGAATGGCAGTACAGGAAACTACAAGGAGATCTTCCTGGAGATCTGCAGGAACTGCAGCGCTGTGCTGTGCTGTCGCATGGCCCCGCTTCAGAAAGCACAGGTAACCCGGAATGTTCAGTTAACGTGGACCTGGGAAACGTTCCTGATCCGTATCGCTGGAACAACTTGCCTTGTAGGCCCTTACTTTGATCTAAAATCATGCAACGAGTTCATCCTTTTTCCTAGGGAATTCTCTAGAACCAAAACTGCTATTATTTGTAGGTTGACATTTTAGATTCTAAAATTAAGCAGGTCTCTCAAGGCTCAGAAGTGGGAGGAGTCAAAGGCATAATGCCATTGTATTGATAGGACTGGATGAAATGGACATTATTGTAGAAACAATAAAGACTCTGTATTGATCACAGATTTTCCACTTTTGGAAATAATCCAGTTTTTGTGTTCCATAGTTGGAGGTGAGACACTGTATTACTTCCTGTGCAATAAGACCTTGTTCAATTTGGTCCTGGTTATAGTCACTCTCTTTAATGGCCACTCTGAATTTCTTTTACCGATCTTTAGTTTGCTTGGGTGCATACGAGATTCTGCTCTTACAATTTTAAAGTAAATAGATGTTTTTGTTCTCTTCTTGTCACTTCATCATATCCAGTGACCCCAATCCAGTCTGTCACATAGAGTTTGTTTTACCAACTTTTCCTTATAGTGTTTCACTTCAAGCTGCATCCGAGTGCCTCGTCTACTACTGGTGTTATATTTGATCTTATACAGTTTTACAGTGTGACAGTTTGAATTGGCCCAAACTTATGAGAAGTACATCTCATTTCCTAGAATAAAAATATACTATCATGTTAGGACTTGATACGGTTTTGTTCTTTTAGATCGTTAAACTGATTAAAACGTCCAAGGAGCATCCCATCACTCTGGCCATCGGAGACGGCGCGAACGATGTCAGCATGATCCTGGAAGCTCATGTGGGCATCGGTAAGAACCCACCCTTTCACTTTTAAACACCGTTTCAGTAAATCTACAAACCTTAACTGGGCTTAACTGTTAAATGTTACTTGTTGCAACACTGCTGGGCATCCAGCTTGCCACTCAGCAGCTCCTCCATCAGCTTTACTGCTGATTTATCTGTTTGCCGTCGTAATTTTGTGTGAAGCAGGGCAGAAGGGAAAAGAGCTCCCTGTGATCAAAAAGTACTTACTGTTATGATGCGGCCCCTCATGACTTTCTGCTTTAAATTAGGCATCGTATTAAGTTACCATACGGTAAAACAGATGGTTATAGGTCTCTTAAACACACACAGTAAACTCTGTGAGGATGTAGTGCTGGAAAAGTAAATAATGAGTTTATTTCTTAAATGATTTATGTGCATTAGAAGAGCAAGTGTGTTAAGGTATTATTTTTACACTGCTTCTGGCCTGGATGACTGCACAGTACTTTGGGATTGTTTTATATATTTGTGTTCTGCCTGATTTATTAGAATTTACAACAAACCTTGCTCAAATTTTATATGCAATACTGTACCTTGAATTTAAAAAATGTATTTAGAGCGTAATTTATAATAGCTTTTTAGGTCAGCAATGTACATTTTATATGTACAGTAATCCCCCGTTTATCGTGGTGGTCACGTTCCAAAACTGTCCGCGATAAACAAAAAAAAACGCGATAAACGGACGCCACCTCAAAAATGCTATTTTTTTTATTGTTTAAGCCGTAAACCATCCTCCTACACACTTTAAACACTCACAGAAAACATTTGCAAGAATATAGCGAGATGAATTTTGTGTAAATTTGTAGAAATACAGTACACTGTATCCCATTTATAGTGAGTACATATACAGTATATACATGTACAGTATACAGTCCATAGATTTTTTTTCTGCTTGATTATTGGTTGAAGTGTCCTATGACGTCCAAAAAAGACTGAGACAAATTTGTGTCAAATGCAATTCCGCGATAACTCGGGAGCGCACGATTCGATTACTGTACATCTTCAACATCCATTATAAGTAACCTTGAGCACATTATTTTATTAGTTGCTTGGTTAATACACAACTTCGTGGACACCTGACCGCAAAATTCGCATGTGCTTTTTGAACACCTTATTTCACATTTAGTCCCCACTTGCTGTTATAATAACCTCCACTCTTCTGGAGAGATGTTCCACTAGATTTTGGAGTGTACTTGTGGAGGTTTGTGTTCATTCAAACACAAGTGTGTTAGTAAAATCAGGTACAGCTGTAGGGTGAGGAGGTCTGGGGTGCAGTCAATGTTCCAGCTCATCTCAAAGGTGTTCAGAAGGGTTAAAATCAGAGCTCTATAGCAGGCACATAAGATCTTTCACTCCAGTGTAAAGCATATCTTCATGGAGCTGACTTGTGCACAGCTGCATTGTAATGCTGGAACAGGTTTGGGTCTCCTAGTTCAAGTGAATAATAATTGTAATGCCTAGTGTGATGCTCAAAGCTGTCAGTTTGCTTCTTTACCTATCTTCTCTGCTTTGGCCTCTAAAGACTTGTCTGTTCATTCCATTTCTAGGCATCATGGGTAAGGAGGGAAGGCAGGCAGCCCGCAACAGTGACTATGCAATTCCAAAATTCAAGCATCTGAAGAAGATGCTGCTGGTGCACGGCCATTACTACTATATCAGAATATCTGAGCTGGTGCAGTACTTCTTCTATAAGGTACAGCATTTTCTTTTATGTAGTAAATGCAGCATTTATTGTTGTATATTTATGCGTGTATGTTCATTGTTGTGTTGCTCTTACAGTATCTCAAAACTGAACACTGTATAGTTTCAGCAAACATTTATTATATGTTCGCAAGGGACAATACAATAAAAATTTAACTTGGACATATTTTAGGGTTGTCAATGTGCAGCTTGTGTAGCAGTTCAGATTTACTGTCCTTAGACAATAACTTAACATACAGCCATTATTGTCAAAATAACTGCCAACAAAAGTGAGTACACCCTAAATGAACATGTCAAAACTGTGTCCAAAGTGTTATTATTTTGTGTGAGCACAATATTGTTATCCAGCACTGCCTTAATCCTCCTGGGCTTGAAATTCACTAGAGCTGCACAGGTTGTCGCTGGGATCCTCTTTAACTCCTCTATAATGACATCACAGAGCTGCTGGATGTTAGACACATGGCGGTGCTCCACTTTCCGCTTGAGGGTGCCCCACAGGTGCTCAACAGGGTTCAGGTCTGGAGACATATTTGGCCACTCCATCACCTTCACCTTCAGCTCCCTCAGCAAGGCAGTGGTCATCTTGGCGGTGTGTTTGGGGTCGTTATTATGTTGGAAAATGTCGGATCATTCGACATGTTGGAATTCATGTTTCCTTTAATGAACCGCGGCTCCTCAGTACCAGCATCACGCATGCAACCTCAGACCATAAAGCTACCACCACCATGCTTGACTGCAGGCAAGACACAATTTTCTTGATACTCCACAGAAAGGCGTCACCACTCATGCTGGACACTCATGCTAGTCTCATCAGGATATGGTTCCAGTAATTCATGTTGTTAAACAGGTTTTCTTCAGCAAACTGTTTGCAGCTTTTCTTATAAACCAGCTTCAGAAGAGGGTTCCATCTGGGACAACAGCCATACAAACCGACTTGTTGCGGTGTGTGGTGCATGGTCTGAGCACTTATAAGCAGACCATCCGCTTCTGCAACTTTTAGAGCAATGCTGCAGCACTCATGCCTCTGTTTTTTTTTAATCCAGCTTCCGCACCTGGCGTACTTTAGAGGACTCAATTTCTTTGCGAGGCCTGTTCCAAGTTGAACCTGTCCAGGAAAACCTCAGTATGACCCTGACCACTATACTGTAACTCAGTTTCAGGGTGTTACCGATCTTCTTATAGCCGAGGCAATTTTTGTGGAGAGCAACATTTTTAATCCTTAAGTCCTCAGAGTTCTTTGCAATGAGGTGCCATGTTGAACATCCAGTGGTCAGTATGAGAGAATTGTACTCAAAGCACCAAATTGTAACTGCTTTAATACAAGATACCCAAATCTGTATTGTCCTGTCAAGCAGACAAAAACATTAACATGAAGAATATGACATGGGGCTTTACATGGTTACAGGACGTACAGCTGTTATCACTTAGGGTGTACTCACTTTTGTTGGCAGCTATTTGGACAATAATGGCTGTATGTTGAGTTTTTTTTAGAGGACAGTAAATCTATACTGATATACAAGCTGCACGTTGACAACTCTATAAAAAAAAAAAAAAAAATTATATCAGTTTCATTTCAATAGTATGGTTCCTTGAGAAAAAATTATAAAATGGTTGCTGAAACGTGAGGGGTGTACTCACTTTTGTAAGATACTGACTGTCTTTGATTTAACATGTACAATGCATTTCTGTGGTATGGCATTTTCTATATGTTCTATTATGAGAAACACAAGGTAGGAAAATTTACACCATACAGTCTTGGAGCTATTTTTAGTCTGCGAGTTTCACACTTGATAATGTGTGGTGGTGTTTTTTTTGTCACTAGGGACTGCAGCAAGAAAAAAAAATTTCGATAATTTTTTTTTTCTTTCTTTCTGTGTTTTTTCTCCTCAGAATGTGTGCTTCATCTTTCCTCAATTTCTCTATCAGTTCTTCTGTGGCTTCTCCCAGCAGGTATGCATTCAACTCAACCCAATATTTACTGCTGAACATCCATGTTTCCATATCCATGTGACATTTCTTTGCATTTTGTGGTTTTTTTTTTCTCCTTTCCACTTACAGCCACTTTATGACACGGCATATCTCACACTGTACAATATCAGCTTCACCTCGCTGCCCATCCTGCTCTACAGTCTGATCGAGCAGCACATCAATATGGACATTCTGAAACGGGATCCTTCGCTTTACAGGTTAGTGTTTACACACCAGCGTCGCTGGACGATGTAGCGACATTACATCAGCACTTTAGCAGGTAAAGTTATGTGTATTCAGAGTTGAGTTATGCACATTTTGTAATTTACACCTGCATGGCTGGCAGATGTTTTTACATGGGAGGATACATAAAATTTCTCGGAAGTTTTCAGAAGTTTCTGGAATTAAAATGCATACTGAGGACACATACAAAGACACACCTTTTTTTTTTTCTTTCTATCTAATGGCATTTGAACAGCAGGAGATGATTGAAGACTATATGAATATAAATAAGATATATGAATGAATGAATGAATGAATGAATGAATGAATGAATGAATGAATGAATTAAATAATACGTTGGAAAAATAAACATATAATTGGTGAGATATATATATATATATATATATATATATATATATATATATATATTGCTGCTCGAATAGTCATAGTTGGGATTATTACATTAATGACTGCAAATGGGTTCAATAGCACTTGGTCCAGCATATCATAATGTTTAGCATGTTTACCGATTATTTTATATCGCAAACTGACATCACACAAACGAATGTAGCTAAAGGATAGAAAATCAAGGTCATGCAATGTCCAACTTTGCATAGAAATGTGGATAGAAGCTTTTCTTTTGTACTTTTTGTGATGGTAAAGTGATTCGCTCTGCAACAAAGAAAACTTTAAAACATTGGCACTATGGTTTAAAGCATAATCTGGTTATTGATTTATCTGATGCACTCACTTAAAGTACATTCATAGATCCATGTTAGTAGAACTGGGGTAAAAACTAAACCCTGGTAAACAGGTTAAAGCCCTGAATATCCATAATAGGCCTCGGGCTTCATTGTGTGATGTTAATTGTTAGTTAGGTGAGCTGAAATATTGGGAAATTCCTTTAATATGAGAAATACTGAAATGAAAGCATTTATTTGAGGCTTTGATATGGTCTAAAATGGAAAGATTAGTGGTCAGGAATTTACTAAAAATTAAATAAATAGTGTAGATCTCCTTCTGCCTTATTAATCGTGGCTCTAATTTTGAGCTGGTTATCAGGCCCTTAATGTTGCACATCAGGTCGCAGTTAACCGAATAACAACTGAAAAGAAGTTAGCTTTTGGAAAACTTTGTACACCCAGATGTGTTAGTTTGTTTTTTGTTTGTTTAGTTTTCATCAAATATTTTAATTTATCATGATTCTACATATAATTTCCCCTCAAAATGGTTCACTCCAGCAAAAGTGGCACAGGAGCCCTCAGATTGCATTTGTTTAATTTGTTGTAAAACATTTTAAGCTTGGCTGTTTTTTTTGTTGTTGTTGTTTTTGTTTTTTGTTTTTGCACTGGAGCGGATATAACGTTTGATTCTGCAGGTTAGTGAACATTGAAATGATTTATTTTTTCCTAATCATGTGAAGGCTTTTGACATTTTATAGTTGTTTTGAAGAACTATATATAAATTGTGTGGTAGATCCTGGCTATTTATAGTATTGGTTGTCTTCTCACGCTCACACACAACACACAACACACAACACACAACACACAACACACAACACACACACACACACACACACACACACACACACACACACACACACACACACACACACACACACACACACACACACACACACACAGAGCTCAGAATTGACCAGAGGGGGCAAGCAAACTGTCCAGGACAGGTTGAAGAGCAGATCTTGGCTGACTGAAGCTGGAACACCAATAAAGGGAAACACTGATGAAAGGTTTTATAGCCTCTTAGCCATCTCACGTCACATTAAACTATACTTACAAAAGACTTACTCATGATTGTGTGTCATTAAACAGCACCGATTAACTACTTTAATTCACTCATTCTTTTTGCTGAGGCTGGAATTATTCAAACTACCAAAAATGCTTGGATTAGCACAATAATAAAAAAAGCACCATCTCAAGGGTTCGATTTCCCCTCCGTAAAATATATTCAATAAAACTTTATTATTCCTTTTCTATTTATGGGGTTTCTGCTTTTTTTAATGTGCCTCTCTGGTCTGATACAATCTGAATTCTTGCAGCCAAAAGGAGACAATAATCTCGTGAGCTTTGTCACACCGCTATCATCTCCCTATTTCGGGGAAGCGCAGCTCTGCAGAAACGAACCTGGGCGTCTATTAGATTAGCAGTGCCAGTGCACACACTCTATAAATCCCTTCCCATAAATAGACTGCAAGAAGATGTGGGAGGAAAACAGAGAGGTACAGCTAGGACAGGAACAGTAGTCACAAAGCAACCAGTCACACTATGACTCAATATTATAATAATAATAATATAGTAGTAGTAACTCATGATGCCGAAATGTTTGCATTACCAATTTATATGCTGCATTGAAATAGAACTGTCCCAACTGTCTATCACCCCCATGTCCCACTCAAGGATTATGCAACCTTAATACAATATTTGTTTGCAATAGAAAAAAGGAACCCACTGTTTTTCTCTGGTTACATGATAACCAGTGTAATATATCAAAGACAGATGTATAATTTTTGCCATAGTAAATTTTTCTGCAGAGACTTTTTAGATGGGGTCCAGTGGGTGCGTTTTTGTAATGCCAATGGGAAAGTTTTCAAGTGTAAGATGTTTAAAGTAATGGTTACCAATACTACACCACCCTGGCATTATGATGTAATATAATAGATAATCCAAATAACTATTTATTATAATTAATTTCATTAATGAAGCATAAAAGAAGTGCACTGATTTATTTCTGTGTATGATTCGGATCGGACTGAATTCTAGATCTAACTTCACATACAGTGGGATAATTCACAGCTAGTGGCACAATATTTATGCAATCCCCAGAGGCCTTTTTCTCCGCAGAATGCATTGGAATTGTGTACTACACTTAGTGAGGACTTATCCCACTTATACCATGGTCACCTGCCAGCACTGACATGATAAAGCGGTAATTTTCATTAATTATTGTGTTTATGGGTCACGTAGAATTCAGTCCATGCTAAATCATACACAGAGATAAAGAAGTGTAATAAGATTGCATTTATAAATAACTAAAAATAAACGGTTATTCGAGAGGGAAAGAAACAGAAGGGAGAGTGGGAGAGAGATTTTACAATTGAATAATTGAAACTGTTGGTGTTTGAAGTCCTTGTGCTGTTTGTTGTTTGAATTCCCAATTTAACATAATCTCCTCCACTTCATCAAATTCATCTTGTGCCTCGTCACGCTTTTTAATCTCAGCTGGTCGCTCAGTGGTTAAGATGTTAAACTTCTGATCGGAAGGTCTGAGTTCAGATCCCATCACCACTAAGCTGCCGCTGCTGGGCCCTTAAGCAACTGTCTCACTCTATATGAAACTGTATGTTACAATAATTTTTGGGCAGAATGATGACACAGACTGCAACTACGTGTGCTTTTAACAGTTTGAATGCACATCTTCCAGCCAATCAGACTCGAGTATCCAATGAGACCATGGCGTCATTTCCTATAACAATAATTTTTTTTTAAACCAAAATTTAAAAATAGGTGTTAATGAATAATAAGAGCAATAATTGGCATCAGTGAAATGCTTTCAGCTTGCTATTAGCTATTCAGACATGGTTCTCAGCTGTATTTTATTAGACGTTCTGATGCTATAAGGAATTGCTCAAATGTTGGTGTGAATCTAAACTTTGAACGTTGTTATAGATTATATTTCTGCATTTCAAACTTTAATCGAATGCATTATTGTGTTGCGGCTCAAAAACCTCTGGCCCTCGCAATTTCAATTTGGCAGCGGATGACTTTGTTTGTTCAGCTTTTTTCCATGTTTTTTTTTTTTTTGCTTTGTTCCAGTAATCGATACTCTGTTTTTCTCTGGCTTGTGGATGTAATTGCACACAAACTATTTTTTACATGGAGCCAGGAAAAGCAGCGTTGGCTCTCGGCCTTGTTTGGATCGTTGCGTTGTAGCGATACTGTTAACTAAGTGCTTAATCAATCTATAGTTGTGCTTTCAAGAGCACAGTCCCGAAGGCTTTAAGCCTACACAGCTATATTAGGGAGCATATAGTTGGACAACATTTAAGAGTGGTTAGGGGTTAGGAGCCTGGTGTATTAAGGGGTTTAACAGGAATATAAAAAAAAGTCTCGGTGCTGTAATGCAAGGCCGAGGGGATGTAAGCAAGAATCCATTCCAATGTTCAATTAAAGGAATATGTCAGAGTTTTTGTTTTATTCATTTATTTATTTATTTTTCAAAATTAAACCCAGAGTTTATATAATGTGTGCATACAAGAATAATAAAAAAATAAATACAACTTATAATTGAGGTCTAAGGGCAAGGAATAAATAAATCAAGGAAAATAAAATTGAACGAAATAACTTTTTGTAAGAAAAAAAAAAAAAAAAAAAATTTATATGCAAGACCAGAGTATTGTATCTGAAAGACTTTCCTCGTGGTGGACAATCTACTGACTGTCACAAATCTGACACTAGAGAATTAATGGATATGTGTTGGCTTGCCAAAAAAAACCAACCACTTTAAAAATGTATGTCTAATGATATTAACTGTACATGTTTAGTGATATTTGTGGTCAGTCATGTATTGATAAACACAAGGTTGTGTTTTTGATTTTAGAGTTTGCTCTGAATACAGGCATTTGCAATATGGTGCAAATGAAAGTGTAAAACTATTTATTTCATTTATCTAAAATCATGCAAATGTAATGATTTGAGTTACATTATAACCAAATCTTTCATTGTTTTTTCTTGTTTTTCAGAGACATTGCGAAGAACTCTCTGCTCCAATGGCCTATTTTTATCTACTGGACATTTCTAGGAGTCTTTGATGCACTGGTCTTTTTCTTTGGTGCTTTCTTCTTGTTTGACAACACCAGCTTTACCAGCAATGGACAGGTACCAACCTTCATCACATCACAATTCACCAACCGGTGTATTTTCTCATGTGTGTCTTCTCTTTCTTTTTACACACCATTGTTTTCATCATTAAGTTCTTTTCATTCATTGAGTAATTTTAATTTAAAAGGCAGAGCAAGAGAGACGAGTTTGTGTGTGTGTGTGTGTGTGTGTGTGTGTGTGTGTGTGTGTGTGTGTGTGTGTGTGTGTGTGTGTGTGTGTGTGTGTGTGTGTGTGTGTGTGTGTGTGTGTGTGAAGTGGTAAAAACGAGTCACACATTTTTAACCATTACAGGTGCTTCTCCATTCATGTATTGCACAAAGCATGCTGGGACATCTTTCTCTGTGCCATCAAGTTTGATCATTTTAATCTTTTCGGATTGCCTGTTTCCTGTTTGATTTGGTTTCGGGGATTTTCATTTGTGTTGTTATAACATCCTAATTTTTTCTTAATTTTTTTGCCCCTCCCCTTTCTCCTTTCTCTGTTTTTTTTTTTTTTTTTTTTTTTTTTTTGGTTTTTGTTTGTTTTTCTATTTATTTTTCTCTCTTTCTTTTTCTTCCTCTTTTTTCTTGCTCTCTCCTGTCTCCCTCAATTTCCCCCCTCTTCCCTTCCTCAGCTAATGGCCACAAACACGCAGATGGTAAGCCTGTCCCTGTCTGTCTCTCATCCTCTTTTTAGTTTTAGTTTGGTCTGTTTCTACCCTTCTCATCTTCCTCCTCCAACACTGACCCTCAGTCACATCTCATTTAATCCTAAAACTATCCCTCTGTTCACTCGTTCATTAGGCTCGGGTGCTTCAGGATTAATCCATCGCCTCCTCATGTTCCCCCTCTCATTGTATAGTGCAATAGAGCCTGTTTTTGTGTTTGTGTTTCTGTGTGTTATGTCCAAAAACATTCCCAGAAAGGTGGCACTGTAGTCATCCTCATAGGTTTTGTTGGACTTCCTGTCTGTCATATTGCACCTCACTGCAAGGGCAAATAGGGAAACTGGAAGACTTGACCCTTTTGGTCATGTGACCCAATAAACATAATGATCATTAAATAAATGATTATAATATGCTATACATTCAGGCTGGGCAATATGGCAGTAGAATATATCTTAAATACTGACGGACACTGAGATATGATCATTTTTACAACTTTACAACAAAACTATTTTGATATAATATTTAGTTTTTAATAAATATACATTTTAATTTATTCCAATAACTAAATTTTTTTTGTTGTTCTCTTTTTAAAATCATAACATATATTATACACAGGTTTTATTTTGCTTCTGTTTACCAATGTACTCTATTATGTATTTGTTTTGTTTTTTGTTTTTTTTTGTCAGTATTAGTAGTTTTAAGTTTTAATTGAAGTGTCCTCAAACGCCTCCCATTTTTTTAAATTACTATGTTTTTAATTTTATCATTTATTTATCATTTATCAATTATTTTTTTGTTTTTTATATATATATATATATATATATATATATATATAAAATCTTAATGCATATCATTTATCATTCAAATGTAGGTATGATCTTTTTGCTATATTGCCCACGCCACTATACATAACCATACACACAACGATACTAATAATTTAAAGCAACAGTGCTTTTTTTGTAGACAGACTGTGCTTTCAGTGGTTATAACATTGCATTTTTGTCCTCTCGCAGTGTGGTTAAGTTCACCATATGCCTGCTTTGGCATTTACTTCGTGCCTCATATGTTTTACACCAGCATTAGCAACTCATCGGCATCATGTGTTCATTAAAACGCTAAACATCACGTTGCATTTCTCCATGTTTGCTGTTGCTTGTTTTTCATGTTTATTAACTTTTGGAGTCTGTAGTTAGAATTAGAGAACTGTTAGTAAATAGATGCCAGATAAACATATTTAAGATGCATATTACAGGTGCAATTTTTGCTGATAAGCTGATTATTATTCTAGTAATTCTAATGGTGGTTTGTTGCTTCCTGTTTTACCAGTTTGTAGCAGAATAATTTGTATAGTTTTTCTGGTTTTGTGTTTGTTTGCTGCTGTTGTAGCTTGTTGAGGTCAGTTTAGTTTTGTCTGGCAAATATCGTGCGTCTATAACACGGGTAATCAGGTTAGCTAGTTAGATAATGGGCCCTGGAGGTAATGACAGTTGTTGAGGTAAATCTGTGTGAAAGACATAAATCACTGAGTAATATATAAATATTTTATATAATATACATATATATTTTATATATATTACTCAGTGATTTATGTGTTTCACACAGATTTACCTCAACTGGCCATTTCCTGGTTTGGCAATGGCAATGACACGAAAATTTAATTTATAATGAGTATAAATAAGACAATATTGGTTACAACCCAAGCTTAATTTTTTTTTACATTTGTGTTGTTTATATTAAATTGGTTTTATTGCTGTATTACTTTGTTTCTGATCCAGATGTTTGGAAACTGGACATTTGGAACTCTGGTGTTCACAGTGCTGGTATTTACAGTCACATTAAAGGTAGTCCAACATACACGCTCACAAATGAAAATGATGTAATTTTATCTTTTATTGCATATGGTTAATATTACCTGTGTGTTCATGTTCTGCAGCTCGCTCTGGACACACACTACTGGACGTGGATCAACCATTTTGTAATATGGGGATCTCTGCTGTTCTATGTGATCTTCTCACTTCTCTGGGGTGGCATCATATGGTACGTCTGGCATCCTCTCAGGAAGTAACGCAGTACACTTTAGGAACATTTTTTACCAAATTAAAAAAATGGATTAGTCCTCGAAGATTTGAAAGAAGCACAATGTTTTAGATGAAAGTCCTTTATCACTAATATGAGTAAAGGTTGTGTCTTAGAAGCACTTTTCTTGATGAAGGACCTGTTTCTCTTGCTCATTTTAGATTTTTTGAGAGATGATTTAAGACTTTTTTTCTGTTCCAATGCAAATTTCATGCAATATGTTTGCTTTATACTATATTATAGATATTTAGAAATATTAAGTTGGTTGATCTCCTGTATTAAAAATATTAATACCTCAATAATTTTCATTGATTTGAAGCTTCTCTATGTTTAACAACTTTATTAACTTGAGTGTACGTGTTTGTGGTCTCCCTACAAAAGGCCGTTCCTGAACTACCAGAGGATGTATTACGTCTTCATGCAGATGTTGGCCAGTGGGCCCGCGTGGCTCAGTATCATTCTGCTCATCATGGTCAGTCTGCTGCCCGATGTGCTTAAGAAAGTGCTGTGGAGAGCGCTGTGGCCCACCACCACTGAGAAAATACAGGTACACTTCCTGCTGCTATATTCACCTCTTCTACTCATATTTTGGTTTTCAGATTTTTTTATGAAGGAAATTGCAAAAACAAAACAATTCATTTTACATATCCTGCCAAATTACACTCAGTCCATTGACCGGACTGAGTTAAAAAAATAAAAATAAAATATAGTAAAATATAGTATATAGTATTCCAGTTTTTCAAACAATAACACCAACACTAATGTCTTCAATGTGTTCATTTATCAGTTTTTAATGGTAACGGTACATTCTGAGCACAGAAAAATACAGAAATAAACATATAGGATCTAGAAAACATTAAGGTTTAATTAAATATACAGAGTAACTTTCCTTCTTTTTAATTATACAAAATATGTTGGGAATTTACACAAAATTGTCGACCGGTGGACAATTTACTATTAAGTCGATTATAAAAATAAATTAAAATAAATAAATAAATGTTGTAATTGTATAAGTATTAACCATCGTTACAATTTCAACCCAGCCATTAGTTCAGTCTGGAAAGAGACACATTGCTACAGAGCCAAATTTTCTGGTTGCTCAATGAAATTGTTTATTGCTATATTTTGCCCCTAGTGGAGTCACGTTATAGATTTTTCCACATAGCTTGTAATTCAATTACAGTCCACGAGCTGATTTTAGAATAAAGTGCAGTCGGATTAATACCTGCATCATTGTGTGCTTTGCCACCAATTTGAAAGCTGGAAAATGAACACAACTTGATCCCTGTTTTATAAATAACACATTTAGGATTTGTATTTGTATCAGATAGACAACTGAAGTTAAAAATTAGCTCAGTAAATAAAATCAGAATACTGTATTGATCTCATAGGGAAATTGTTCAGTTGCAGTTGCTCACAGTACATTTTAAGTAAAACAATTTATTTAAATAAAATATTCATTTTAAGTTATATTTTAAGTGAAATTTTATTAAATGTGTAGCAGCGAAATAAAACAGATGTCAAATAAGTCGGACTGCATTAAGTAATATAAAAGTTATTGCACATTTATAATCAATACATAATTATAATATAATTATAATAAATAATGAATAATAATGAACAAGTTTTACTATTATTTTTATTGCACTGAAATTATTGCACTTAATTATCCAAGATATTAACATTATTTAAGTGTGGCAAGAAAACCTATAACTATATATCGTCCCTATCTAAATCATGGACCAGATGTTGAACACATCTGGGAGTGTTATCTTAAGATAATGCTATTATTATATTACTGTATTTATCTTACTAGTAAAAGAGCCACTAGACTAGATGACGAGTTTAGTGATGTTACAAATTACCATCAAAGACAGCAGGTGACCTGAACAAACAAAACAAGAAAACAAATTATTTTATATATATTTTAACATTCGACCAAATAAATCTTAACATTAAATTAATTCTTGAAGTAATTTTGTAAATAAAGCAATTAGAATAATTAATTAGGGAAATATGATTATAGAAATATGATTATTGTCATAACATCTGAATCATAGAGAAACGGGTTACTATGGCAACTTTGTCATAAACATTTAAACAGATATTTTTGTAGATAACAACCTACTGTATCTATATCATTTTTTCTACAGCAATGTATTGTTTGTGCTTTTTTCCGCCTTTGCATTATAGTGGCCTAAAACAACCCATTTGAGATTTTATTGTCCTAATTTATACCTCCATTGTGCCACTGAACATTGTATTGTTATGACTTTTTTGACCACATTTATGGTCTTTAGATTTGCCTTTCCTACGGATCAGTCTCGAGAATGCTGGATGTAAGTGAATATAAGCGTATGCAGCTCGGGAGGTCCTCGGCTGCAACGTTCTAATCCTTCTTGCTTCCCTCTTTTCTTAGAAGTGATGAAAGATTTTTTTTTTTTTAAATGTTCAGTTTGTTGAACAAAAAGCAAGTGTTTTCTGCTTGTTTTTTTTGTTTTTTTTGTTTGAATGCTCCTGAACTGAAAATAAGT
The DNA here is from genome assembly GCF_946808225.1 of Silurus aristotelis. Lineage (NCBI taxonomy): Eukaryota > Metazoa > Chordata > Actinopteri > Siluriformes > Siluridae > Silurus > Silurus aristotelis. Next base: position 10,532,471 of record NC_139593.1, on the reverse strand, counting down.
GTGCTGGCGTGTTTTGAAACAGAGAGGATGTACAGTACGCATCTGTGAAGCAGCAGCAGTGTGTGTGTGTGTGTGTGTGTGTGTGTGTGTGTGTGTGTGTGTGTGTGTGTGTGTGTGTGCGCGTGCACGTTTTCTAATAAACCTTTTACTTGAACTTTTGCAGCTTCGCATTCCACTTGTCTGTATGCTATAAGGGAGGATCTGGCCACCGCTGTTTGTAGCTACTAGGGCTGATAAAGATGCAAACTCGTTTAATTACTGAATAAGACTCAGGATTGTATTTGTCACAAACATAGTTATATACAGAATACAACTTGCAGTGAAACCTGATCCGCTGCTCAGAACAATGTGCATTACATAAAAGGGTCTATAAATCTAAAATAAGATGAAATACATCTAAAAATGAAATATTTCAATATAGTTTCATTTACAAAGGAAATCTCTAGGAGGAACATCAACATTTTATCAGACTCGTCCATGTTCAGCATTTCAGATTGTTATAAATGTATATACATGTATATAACCGTATATGGTAACTACATGAGCTTTCCAGTGGCATTGGTATACTCTATATAGTACACTTGATGATCAATAGAACACCTTTAGGACGGAGTTAACTGTTATTTATAAAATGAATTTTAATACACATAGATTGTTCCTTTAGGTTTTAAATCGATTCAACATATACAGTATATACACCAATAAATGAGGGATATTTGAGGGTATAACCTGTAAAAAAAAAATAAAAAATTAGTTTTTAATACCAGACAACATTAGTTTTCTCATGTTAGATTAGACTAATGCAGTAATTTTTACACGATTACTCGATTTTACACAATTCCATGATTAAGTTGGTGTTTGTTTTGAATACAGAACCAAAGGGTCAAACGTTAGCTATACAATGATATCAAATACCAACCTTGTATATCGGTTGGAAGCACCTAATCTAGGTTCCAGGATCAGCTTTTAATAAACTAGAATTATACAGCAAACATGAACAAGGCTGTGCAGCTTAGCTCTGATCCCTCCCTCCATGTTCACTGTTCTAAACCTGTTTTGTCTTTTTCCTTTTCTCTTCTCTCCTCATCTGCCTCCCCTCCTGTGATGTATGACAACATCCATGAACTTGCCCTTTTCCCTGTGACTTTAACCCCTGATACTTCACCTTTGCCCTCTGAACCCACGTGGCCGTGGTAACGGCAGACAAAGCGCCAGTGCCTTACCGCCGAGCAGTCCACCATCTTTATGCTCTCTCAGACCTCCAGCAGTATCAGTTTCTGAACTGGGCAGGAGGTGATCCTTCCACTCTCTTCGCATGTGTGTGTATATGTGTGTGAACGACTGAGAGTGTGTATGGAACTTAGTCACTGAAAGGTACCAAGAACTTCTTAGTAGTCGCTAATTTTTGTGTGTATGAGAAGTAAATTGGCCAAAGATACAAAAAGATTTTTAAAAATAAATATTTGAAGTCAAATATTTATATATGTGTATATGAGAGAGAGAGAGAGAGAGAGATTCTTTCTTTCAGCATGAAAATTTGAACCGCTTAATGGAAATCACTTGCGGTTTACTAACACATGCATATTTAATTGCGCTTGCATCACTCTAAAAGCCGTGTTCTTCCGCGCTGGGGATGACGGACAGGGCTTACTGATTTATCGGAAAGGCATTAGTTGAAGACATAAGCCTGCTAAGCTCCCAGTGATGACTGTAAGAAGAGCTCTGGTACTCGAGAGTGACGCACTGTTCCATTTCTGCTCCCGTGCCTTGTACAGTAACTGCATGCGCTGCTACGTGGCCTCACATGCATGAATGCGGACGTCCGTGTTTGTGGGTTGGATGAATGTGAAATGCGAAATGCCTCTATTGCTCCATGCAACACAGGGCTGCATGGTTTGTTACGTGCAATGTTTTATGTGTCACTTGTGTCCTATTTTTTTGTTTGTGTTTTATGATTAACCTTTCTGAACAGGAACCAGGTGATGTGAACTTGTGTATCGAAGAAACACTGAACAAGCAATGAGGGGGAAAATTCTCCACCGTACACATTCATTTCCTTTAGGCTGAGTCTGTGTGTCTGTGTGTCTGTGTGTCTGTGTGTCTGTGTGTCTGTGTGTCTGTGTGTGTGTGTGTGTGTGTGTGTGTGTGTGTGTGTGTGGGGCTGTCCACAGAGGATGAAAGCTGATAGGACCTTTCTAGCGCATGGTGAAGACTCCTTGTTACATGGGGTTCAGACCACCACTGAGGCTTAACAGCAACATGGTAAAGAGAACAAACAGGGGCTTGTACTAATATCCAGTCTACCATCAGACAGATCAAATCTAAAATTTTCTCCAAGATAAAGCAAGAAGAACACTTCATTTAACACCTGCAGTATTTACTTTGTATTTCAGTACATAGATCTGGAATGACATCTGGTACACACATTGCAGGATTCAGGCAGGTCGAAAATGTAAGGTGTTTGGTACGTAGCAGCATTACGGAGGTATGTCTTCTATATGGCTTGTGATGTCACACCTAGGATGGGAAGCAAGCAGTCATTCAACAGATAGAGAACAGTGGATCCATTTTGCATATATAATTATGCAAAACATTAACAGGCAAACCAGTTGCTACTTGACTTATTCCTTAATAACTTCCCTATTCGATTTTTAATATACAGAATGTGCAGAAAAATAAATTTCATATTCATTTTATCCTGTAAGCAAAAAACAAGCTATTTCAAATTTACTTTATTAAAATACTTTCCATTATAATGGTTAAGAAATGCTTACTCTATTGGGGGAACTTTTAAGGGACTGTGTAAAAAGTGCACTGAAACTGAACACCAGGGTTAATTCATTTCTCTTACATTTGCTGAAAAAAAAAATCTCACACTGATTAATATAAAAAATGAAAATAATGTAGTCATTTATAGTCATTTATATTTTGTTACCTGTTTGGATTTATTTCATGATTTTATGGAGTCATGATATCATGCACTTTTTAGTCTGTCTCTTAGACAAATTAAATATATATTAATAAATATATATGAAATATTTCATTTATTAGAAATAAATAAATAAATCTATATTAAAGTAAATGTTTTCTATCGATAATTTGTTTTGTGAGGACACTTATTTTAATAGGAGTTGTTCATGTCAGAGGTAAAGCTACCCAGGAGACTTTGCTTTTTTTTTGGCCTTATGGCTTAAAAGATTGAAAGAAAAAAACAAAACGGGTGATGGAGTGAAGGTACAGTATAAAGCTGCCATAAGTGATAACAAGAATTCACTAGTTTTACATACGTTTCACAACATTAAATGTAACCATGGACCATAAAGAACTCTAAAGTGCCATTCTTCAATGAATAGGAAATAGTAATTGCTGGCAAATTGCTGTGTTTGTCACGGATTCATTTCCTAAAACTGCACAACCTTTAGTGTGAGATTTCATACTTACATATACAATTGCCAAATGTTACTTAATTTAAACCGATTTTCATTATATACTTTGAAAGTCCAACATGCAAAGTGTACCAGAAGCGATGTTGACGTATTGGGCATTTACCACACTGTCAAACCAAGTTCCTGTAGAATATTCTAAAAAGGGAAAAGTGATGAAATGTCTTCTTCAAAAGAGTTTCTTTAGCATCTCTATGAAAGCCCACATTAGCATTTATAGCTGTTGTTAATTATAGATTTGATGAGTCTGATGGTGACGGTAGTGAAAAGCCCCTGGTGTGGCAGCGTGCTGTGAGTTCTGCTGTGAGAACCGAAGGGCTGCGGTGTTACGGAGACTTATTACTGGCGTGTAGACTTTACAGAGCGTAACTACTCTGATGTCACTGCGCACTTGTGTACACACAAATACACTCACACACTTTTCCCCTTCCACTGATAATATTTCTCCTAAATTTTTTCATGGTAATGCATCACTGTATAAATAAAAGCCTGTTCTGTTCACCAACCGCACACAGTCCTAGAGGGTCCCGATGATCAGAGCTTCAATATGAGAATTTTATGAGAAATATGAGAAATAAAGGCCATCATTTCAAACATTTTCTATTTATTAGATATAGGAGATAGAGTGCAGATAGAGACCTTGTGTATCGTGAAAATATAGCAATCTGTAATTCAGTTGGTTTGAACTTCTCTGAGGCACTCTAGTGTCGAGATGTGGAACTGCAAGGTCCTCTAAAATGTCTTCTTATGTAACAGGCCAGTTATTTTATTTTATTATTTTTTTTTTTTCTACCGCATGCATGCAGTGCGATATGCTGCCCTGTAGTGCAGCAGAACCAGAGGTTTGAAAGGACTCACATCTTTCTGAGAGTGCATGTGTAAGGCTTCACATTCTTTGCTTGGTAGCCATCATATGATAGGGGAGGTGTGGGAATTGGCAAGACCTGATGGGTGAAACAATACCCAGCAAGAAAAAAGATGAATTTCAAAAGGCAGAAACTAAACCAATACAAAAAGAAACATATGTAAATATACCCTTTTCATCACATAGAGCACTAAAAAGGAAGGAAAAATAAATAAATAGTTTTATTACAAAAGTCACTGGAAATTCACCAGTGAGTAAGTCTACAATTTTAACCCTGAGCTGCAACTTATGAGCCGTTGTAAGAAAAGCAGGCAGCTTTCAGATTTTTATAGTTATAATATAGTTCGTGTAATCTAGATGTTTTTGTGCATAATGACATCAGAATTGCTACGGCACGACTGAAGTGATTTGTGTCATTATATCTGGATGTGTACTAATCTCACTGCATAGAGCTCACTGGCTCAGGTGACAACTTGAAAAAATCTGTCACAATCACGTCCACTTTTTACTTTTCAGTGTTTAAGCACGCACGCGCGCACACACACACACACACACACACACACACACACACACACACACACACACACACACACACTGATTTGTGTGCAAGTCTCTTTCCCACGGCTCTCATCTTGCTCCTTTTTATTTTTACTTCTCGGTGCTTTCGGCTCCACCCTCCATTTACAAATCAGAGCTCAACCACGCCCCCTCCTCCACGTTCACAAATTGCCACAGTGCCACAGTATTCAAACCACAGTAACAAAAATAAATAGCCTGAAGAAATACTTGGTAATAGGTAAATAGGTTTAGTTACCCAATATAATAAGCACAGGAAGAGTTAGACACACAGGGAAGCAAGAAGGAACTTAAACAATGATGTTGCAAAAACAATTTGCAAAAAAAAAAAGAAAAAAATGGATGTCATAAAAGATGGATACAGTATAACCAATCCTAATGGTTAAATAAGCATTGACACATATCAGTACCTTCTAGGACTGTACACTCGAACCTCTCGGCTACTGAGTTTCATCACTGCATGTATTTTGGCTTTTGTTTTTGCACGTTCACATTTACAGAACTTGTGTTCGGGGCCTTTTGGGTGTTTTTGATTTAAGTTGCTCTCGTAAATGATACCGTGTGTTTGTTCAGTGCTCGTGCATTTTGCGTTCCGCTGTGACAACCCGCTGCCATGTCTCATACATTTCTCTTTTTGTTTTCTATATTTCTCCCCTGTTCCCCCCCCCCCCCCCCCGTTCACTCTACAGAATGCAGACAAGTTGTATAAGGGTCAGCTGTCGGAGTTTACCCCTCTGTCCTCTACCCGCACTCCACCTGTCCACAAACGGGGCGGTGATGAGGATCAAAGCCACGTCCATCACAGGTCTGACTCTTCCCCTCGTAAAAAAGTGATGTACACTCGCTGGGGGGGTGGCCCCGACTACTGCACTTTCCGCCCTTTCTTCCGAATCGGGGGCAACCCCAGACTGTCCGGTATGGCGTACGCCTACGCACCCGGGCGCGAAACTTCCATCTGAAATGAAAGTCTAAGCGGCTCGCACGCACTGATCCCGAAATTTAAATTGTGAAAGGCTTGCTAAAGTTTTCCCTCAAAATACACACTCTGTTCGCCAAGGCAGCACACAGCATCAAGGCTGCGTGTTGGTTGGTGGTCTGGAGCCAGGCTTAAACGGGTCAGCAGATCCATAGGAGTGTTCAAAGTGCTGTGTTCAGGGGCCTTTTTTAAGCCTCGATTCCCCTGCGTTTGTGTTTGTATGTGTTTGTGTTTGCTACCCTGAATCAAAATTCCCATGTGAAAAAGACTTGAAATTAACATCCTGGCACTGAGCAGCTATAAAACAGCATACAGCGTTCCCTTCTTCATGGAAAAAATCTGAATGTGGATATCTACACACCACTCACTACTTTATTAGGAGTACACCTGCTCATTCATGCAGTTCATCCAAACAGCCAATCACATGGGCAATCACTGGGAAAAGACCAGGTAAAGTAAGTTATTTGAATTGCATCATTTTCCTGTCGGCTCCAACCAGCCTGGCTATTCCTTTGTGTGTGTGTGTGTGTGTGTGTGTGTGTGTGTGTGTGTGTGTGTGTGTGTGTGTGTGTGTGTGTGTGTACACACTAGAGACTGTTGCATCACATTCATGCTGATGTCTGATGTGAACGTTAACCAAATCGTTTCAACCGTATCTGCATGATTTGATGCATTTCGCTGCCGTGCGATTGGCTGATTGGATTATTGCAGGTGTACATGTCCGGTGATTGTGTCTGACATTTTAACATGAAGTTGCATGTTCTGTATGCAGATCCTCACTCTTGTTTCTTCCTTTTTCTCTTGAATTTTCTTCCCTTCCCTTCTTTCATTTATTTATTATTTTTTTTTTTTTTAGAACAAACCGGTGTTGCTTTTGCGCAACTCTGTTTTTGAGGAACACTCCGTAAAGACGCCGTTATGTTGAATTGTAAGTGGCTGAACTTTCAGCCATTGTTGCATCTTTACTGTATTAGATAGAGCTTGTCTACAATGCCACCTATGAGTGTGTTTGTGTGTGTGTTTGAAAACCTGAGACAAGCTAGTACTTGGGTACTGTCATTTGTACTATAATTGCACCGGTAGAGAAGTTTGTTCACTCTTAATGCTAGAAAAAAAAGTAGTCCAAAAACCAGTGGTCATGGCTGCTTGGTAGTCTGGTGTAGGTGCTTTGAGATGTGCTATAGCTATTTATGTTCACAATTCCCTTCCTCCCAACCCATTAATTTAGCTTTTTTATTTTAGTTCCTAAAGCTTTGCTGACAGATCAGATTATCTACCTTAGCATCCATGTTCTTCTGCCTTAATGCCATAACATTTCCAATGCTTCATACTGTGGTCCGGACACCAAAGGTTGTAAAATATGAGATAAACGGAGTAAACTAGTGTTTTTCTTGCCTTACACTGTTTTGAGGGGGGCGGAGACCAGGGTGCATGACGACGGCATTAGATGAATCCCACCGCACTGCCTTAAGTTCACACGCTGCACCAGCAGATGGCTATATAGTGTAGACGGTTCCCTTTTAGGCTGATTCCAGATCAGTTTTTCCTCTATTACCGTTCGGTTATTTATATAGATACAGTATCACCATATTTTTGGTATAGGATAAAAATCTGGGCTTGGATTGGTAAATGGAAAAGCTGGTTAAAGATCAGTGTAAAAACAGAGACTTTATTATCTTATTTATTCATATTTTTTGTGAGATTGATAGCACTAATGTGCTTCTCATCACATCTGCTACAGCCAGCTAAGCCACACAAGACTCCTCAAAAAATCTTCTTGAATTTCTTTCTCTCACAGTGACAGCAAGCAACTGTTCGTTTGGCCACTACCTAACATATGCGTTTGGCACTGTAATTCGGAGTTGAGCCCGAGTTTGGAGCCTTGTGTCATTAAGCTAGCTTCATATAGTCATCCTTAAATGTCTGATCATCTCTCAGAGTCTTCCTCTGTTTGTTGATTGTGTCATTTAATCTGATGGTTCACTGGCAACATATCAGATGGCTCCTGTTCACTATGTAGCACTTCCCTTTAATTCATTTAAATCATAGTAAGCAGCCATTTTGGATTTTCAAGCATCCAGCAAACATATGATGATCTGATGGATAAAATAGAGTGTGAATGTTAATATTTGAACAATAGTTGAATAAAGGGTCATTTTCAGTGGCAGGATTTAAATTGAGTAACAACTGAGCATTACGGTATTGTTGTCTTTGTAAAACTTTGACACATACATAAGGCTTTCATGACAACTGATATAAAACAGATACAACGGCTAATTCCATGTGTCAGGTGTCCGCTTATATAAACTTATTAAACTTCAGTTCTGATGTCGGGTTCACGCCTGAATTGACTTATCTGTTTAAAAGTCATTCACAGTCAAACAAATCACTTTGTAGCTCAGTCTACTTCTGCTTAACATCAATCCAAAGGCCTGAAGAAAAACTGTAATGTAAAAGACATAATTTTTTCCTGTGGTACAGCAATGAATATAACACAATATATTTTAAGAGTGAATGCTACAACGCAGGCAACACAATACACGGCAACACCATGTATGCATTTTGCACAGAGATTTTACATTGTAATGTCAGAGTACACTGCTTACTTATCACCTAAAAATCACTCACAAAAACAAAGTACAGTCCTCTTCCTTTTTTCTCCACAATAAGAACACACTCAACATAATAAATGTAGAATGATTGACAGCTAAGTGGGTGCTACAAGTCAATATCTTTATCTTTTATGGCCTTTGGAAGCCCCACCCTCTTTCCCAGCCCGCTCTCACATCTGGCCTCCATTCTGCACTTCTCATTTTTGCATTTAGATATTTGTGTTGAAAATGGTCAAAAAATAGCTTGAAAGAGAAAATAAATTAACCTGACCGTCAACAATGTATTTAACAATTTACTGAAAGTTATTTTGATGTTATTGATAGCAGGTAACATAGGAAAAATGGTTGCCATTTATTTATATATAAATGTATATATTTAAATGTATATACAACATTGATATATTATATTATATTATATTATATTATATTATATTATATTATATTATATTATATTATATTATATTATATTATATTATAAACATGTATGCCCTTTAGATAGACACCCTTATACAGAACGACTTTAAAACAAAGCTTGGTGGTGCTGGGATTTAAACTCACGACCTTCTGATCAGAAATCCAGTGCTTTAACCACTGAGCTGCCACTTTTCATGTCAGCGTTATATAATAAACATTCCTTATGCATCACTCTTCTTGATGTTTTTTCAGTCTGACATAACAGACAGTACACTTAGATACAAAGTCAGCTGTCATGACAAACATATATATTATATGGTCAAAAGTATTGGGACACTTGACGTCTTCACCTATATGTAGTTCTTCCCCAAACTGTTACCACAAAATTAGACACACAATTGTATAGGATCATTTTGGATGTGGTAGCATTAAATTTTCCCTTGAACTAGGAGACCCAATCCTGTTCCAGCATGACAACGCCCCTGTGCACAAAGCCAAATATTTGAAATTTTGGTTTAACACATGGGTTGGAGTAGAAGATCTTGAGTGGCCTGCTATAGAGCCATAACCTCAACCCTAATGAACACCGACATCACTACCTGACTTTACTAAAACCCTTGTGGTTGAATGAGCACAAATCTCTACAACCACACTTCAAAATCTAGTAGACCATCTTCCAAGAAGGATGTAGGTTACTCTAACAGAAATAAATAAAAGCAAAAATCTTGTGGTCGGGTGTCAACAAACATTTGTCCATGTTGTATTTCAACATCAAAAACAGCGCTTTATGTTTTCACAATGATAATGCTTGGCAGAAAATAGGAAGAGATTGTATAGATTTATGTCCTTTGTCATGAAGGGTTTATATACAGTAGGTGTCATGTAGCTCAAGGACCACTGCCTTACACTGTACAATTCTAATCCAAGATATGTATAGATGTCACTTCATTCTTATATATTGAAATGCTTAGAGATAATTCTTGCACATTTCTCACATCTCAACACTTTCTATTGACTCCTTTCCTTTTACATTCCTTTTTTTTTTTGTCTTTTCTCACATCAGACTCAGACAGTGTCGGAATCACAGCCTCTCATCTACTTTCTCAACGCACTTTTACTGTCTTTGTGTCCAAAAATTCTCATGGCTGTTAATCAATCTCTAAGCTTTTAACCGTTACCCATGACGGAGTTAGAGACCGAGAGAGATATATAAGAAAGAGAGAATATATTGATTGCTTTGAAGACCATTGTTAAGATAGTTATCCTATTATTATTAAAAATCAAATATTATTTGGGTGTTGTATATTTCTGTGTGTAAAATTGTCGCTGCTTGTGAGTAGGTGCCTTGTGGTTGATGCTGATGCACATCCATTGTGTTAGAAAGATTATAAAAAGAGTCCAGGATCCTTTGTATATATATATATATATATTTTCCCTCCAATCTCTTAACAACATGCTATAAAGGCCAAGGTCAGTAAGTTATTTATTGGTGTCATATGACGATATTTTAGAGACACGCAAAAGTTGCCAGGTGTTACTCTGGAAAGATGTCAGTTTTTCTTTTCCTTTTTTTGGGGCTTTTGAGAGTTTAAATAAACGTCATGCAACATCAGAATAGAAATGCTATTTATGAATGTGTTTCTGTGATATTGGTTTACATTTCTCGAATGAACTTTAGGAACGAATGCACTAATGAACAATCTAACTTGATGAATGAGTCACTTTCACTTCTGGTCCAAAGCTGCATTGCTCTACATGTTCTGAATGTAATTTTCATTCATTCTTTCATTACTCAAAACTCCGAGCTAAAAACACACATCATGATCAGTTATTTTAGAAGGGTTGCATGTTAACGTTGTCTACGCTTCATGTATCTTTTTTTTTTTTTTTTTTACATTCTGCTAATTTATATTTGTATATTAGCGTGTATGTGATGCTAGGTTAAGGGTTAATAGGCGTTTGCTCAGTGATTCTGTGGCAGTCCTGTGATTAGACCCCACACCCGAGGTGTAAACATCGAATTTACTGTATATATTGTGATGCATTTTCCTTCGTTTTAATTCATCATTCCTAAACATTTTTAAACAGAAAACCTGAAACCAAACAAACTGCATTCTGAAAGTTTTGTCCCATTTTTGAGTTGCAATTATACGGGTCTGTTTTTGCAAACACTATTTCAGACGTTGATCATTAAGAAACCACTTTGATTCATTTGTTACAAAGATTTTGAATGTATTAATAAAGAAGTGAGGTCTTGGGGGGGGGGGGGGGAGCTCAAAAGGTTGCTGATGAGGCGTGAAAGGAATATTTAGGCTGATCAGTCATTTATATCTTCCCCCAGTAGTCAGCCTCTTCTTTCGCGTCGTTGTGAACAATAACACTGATGATGAAATACGCAGCACATTTCTGTGAACGTTACTTCAGGAAGGAAGTGTAGGAGCGAATCCTTCACATATGCGTTATATCAGGGGGAAGACACTAGCGTTGCTTTTAGATATTTGTCATTTTGTTTTCCGACATGCCACTGTATCGTGTAGAATTTGTTTCTATATACGCCGGGAATCAGATGATCACTGGACACTGGTCTCTGTCAAAACACTGGATATTATCCTATACAACTGTCAGATGTATACAATATTTTGTAAAAAAAATAAAGTCTTTTTGCTATTTTTTGTATTCAGATGTTTAAAAAGATGTACCACTCAGTTATTACGCTATTAGTTTGTTTTATACCAAACAAAATTGGAGACGCGACAGACGACGCCGACATCAAACTGGTACACAGAGAAAGGTTTTTCTTTTTTCCGGACAGCTTTAATCTTGTGCTCTTTCCACGATTACCGTTTAGAGTTGCGTTAGTCATGTCGATGTGCACGAAGATGCATCACACTGACTTTCAGAAAAAACACACTGACGTCCGTTCGCTGCTGTTCACAACGTGTGACCAAATACTATTCTAGATGTCTATACTGTTGTAAAAGGCTTTACTGACTCTAGTCAGGCAAATTCAACGCCAGCCTATTCACGTTAACACGAATGTCTATGTGCTTGTTTTTCTTTTTTTTTTTCTTCTCAATATTGTCAGCACAAAGCGTGATGTTGCTCTTAACCAAGTCTATAATGTATATTTAAAATGTATGTATACTACTGTAAACTACAGAATATATGTAGTCAAAAATGAATCACTGTACAGTTTGGGGGTCTTTTTGTATACAGTTTTTAACAGATTGGTATCTGTAGATATATGTGGATTTTTGCCAGCTTTTCTGTAGTTATTAACGGCAACAAAAAAAGCTGTACAATTGCTTGTAATAAATAAACAAGGAAAATTCTTTATTTTGTGTGAACGTGTTTTTATATTATTACACTTCTACAAATGACAAACATGGTGATGGGGTCTGTGAGAAAATGTTTAATGTTTCATCTTTTATTTCATGGAAGGAGTCTCCAGTGTCTAACAGTTATGGGGGAATCTTCAGGACTTTTATGGCTTCTCTGTAATATGACAAGCTGCCTTTTAAACCTCATTACATTTAAAAAAGAAAAAAAAAAAGAAAGAATGAAAAAAGGAATGTTTAAAGAGGGAAGTTTCCACACCATTAAGCAATTAATTAAAAACCTTAAAAAAATGTCTGTGTGTGTGTCTATGTATAATAAATAATATATATATATACACACACACACACACACACACACACACACACACACACACACACACACACACACACACACACACACACACACACACACACACACACACACACACACACACACACACACACACAGAGTACAGACCAAAAGTTTGGACACACCTTCTCATTCAAAGAGTTTAGTTTATTTTCATGAATATGAAAATTGTAGAGTCACACTGAAGGCATCAAGGGCTATTTGACCAAGAAGGAGAGTGATGGGGTGCTGCGCCAGATGACCTGGCCTCCACAGTCACCGGACCTGAACCCAATCGAGATGGTTTAGGGGTGAGCTGGACCGCAGAGTGAAGGCAAAAGGGCCAACAAGTGCCAAGCATCTCTCAGGGAACTCCTTCAAGACTGTTGGAAGACCATTTCAGGTGACTACCTCTTGAAGCTCATCAAGAGAATGCCAAGAGTGTGCAAAGCAGAAATCAAAGCAAAAGGTGGCTACTTTGAAGAACCTAGAATATGACATTTTCAGTTGTTTCACACTTTTTTGTTATGTATATAATTCCATATATAATTCCACATGTGTTAATTCATAGTTTTGATGCCTTCAGTGTGAATCTACAATTTTCATAGTCATAAAAATAAAGAAAACTCTTTCAATGAGAAGGTGTGTCCAAACTTTTGGTCTGTACTGTATATATATATATATATACACACATACACACACATTAATCTTTATAACTCAATAGATTGGTGTAAGAAAGTTCATTGTACAATTTTTTTGATTGCAGCAGAAAGTGGAGGTAAGTGATGATGATGGTGATGGTAGCAGTAGAAGTTTACCACCAACATATCGCGTTTGTCATATAATGTAGTGTAATAACAGGTAATAACAACATGGTGGCAGCAGAGTTGCTGATTTGACACTGAAACGCCCCTTTCTGAATCTCCATAGTTTCTTTGATTAATTCATAAATTCATTCACTTTTATTCTAATACTAAAGCCATGACAGAACATCTACTGATGTTCGTCTCTCACTCAGGACCACTGTGCTCACTGTTAAACTATTAAAATAATTAAAAACCAGTTGAGTGCTGACTCATTCAGGTGCGACATATTAGATTTTGTTTTGATAACTTTGTTGTCTATTTTTATAATGCAAACCATTAATAAAAAATATAAAATAAAACAGTTCAAAATGCAAAAAAAAATCAAGTAAACAGAATGCAGTAATGAGGAATGATCAGAAGAGGGCAGTATAATCCAAGAATGAGTGAATTTCACTGCGTACTGTGTGTGTGTGTGTGTGTGTGTGTGTGTGTGTGTGTGTGTGTGTGTGTGTGTGTGTGTGTTCCTGTCTGATTTCCTCTTTGTAAAAAAGTGCTTCCAGTGTGAGATGCTTTACATTAGATTTAATGAAATAATACAAAGCACAAAACTGTTGCAGACATGATGCAAATGTTGTAAAAAAAAAAAAAAAAGCTGCAAACGAAGTGTTAATAATGTAATAAATACTAGTCATAAAACAACGCTTCAAATATAAATATTACAGTCGATGTTTTAAGTTAGAATCTGCATTACATACATTTATACTAAAACGCTTTTAAATGCTCATTTCTGATTGATCAGAAGGTGTTCATTCTAAATGTCTGTGCTTTTCGAGTTTTTTTGTTTGTTTGTTTGTCTGTTCTGTTCTCAATTTATCAGCACAAAGTCTGTCTACTTATAATGTATGTACAGTAATTCCTCGCTTATCGTGGTGGTTACGTTCCAAAAACTCGATATAAATGAAAAACCGCGATAAACGGACGCCACCCCAAAAATGCTATTTTATGTTTTACGGTACTGTACTGTATTAACATTATATAGTTCAATTAATAATTATATTTGTACTAATAAATGTCATTATTTCAACATAAAACTCCATAAAAACAATTCCCTATAAGTTTTTTGGTCTATCGAGCCCGGGAAATCAGCCAAACAAATGAGTTATGTGGCAAATACAATTCCGCGATAAACAGAGATTCGAACCGCGGTAAAGCGGGGATTACTGTATATTACTGTACTTTTACCAGTATATATGGAGTGAAATGTACCATGGGCTAGTACCCCGACCCTGTACCAAAACTAGGAAAACTATGCTATGCTATGAAAACGGCAAGTAAGCAGCCAGGCCCTTGCCACCCAATGCGTCTCATAGCATGGGAGGAATTAAAAAAAAAAAAGTAGCAAAAAAAATATCTGTGGATTTTTGCAAGGTTTTTTGTAGTTATGACATAAAAAAAACCCTGTAAAATTGCTTGTAATAAAAGGAAAAGGTGTCGATTATTAAAGAAGGTGATAATTATTTTTCAGAATCTTGAACAGCAGTGCAGCGCTGAGGTTTGTATTAATGCTGTAGTGTAACTGTATGCACAGACTTGTATAGTTGAAGCTCCACATGCTAAATGCATGTATGTTTATTTCAGAGGTGAGTTCTATAGCTTTTTTTTGGTGTCCAGTGTCAGCGTTTTGTCAAAGGTAAAGATGTAAAGATCATTGTTTTATTGGATTTTGTGTTGATAAATTGCTATTTATAAAAATCTTCTTGTGGGATCAATAAAGTATTCTAAATAAAAAAAAAATATAATATAAATAATATAATAATGAGTACTAGAATGTTCGTGGCTTTGTGTGAGGCAACATCCAGGTGTAGATGATTTCCGTGTTACAGCAGGGTCTGTAGTGTGTTATTTCAAATTCAGGAATACCTTTCAAATCCTCAAAATCCTTTGACTAAAGGTATAACGCCTGTACAGTTTAATACTGAGAAAATTAATTCAACAGGCAATAAAACTAATGTCAAGAGCCTCGTTCTCATGCTATATGTAGCTAAAGCTTTGTATCTTGTCGTTTCTGACCTTCGAGTGTGCAAACAGTAAAGCAAAATTAAGCTCCTGATTATATTATATTAATTGAAGCTCCTGTTGATATTAATACGGTCATACCCTTCTGTTGTTAAACATGTTCATTGGGGCTGTTTGTGGTGTGAAGGTTATAATTAACCATTTTTTCTAAATTAAGATTAATTAGGTTTGGGCCTGATTAAGGGTGCTAATTAAAAATGGCCACGAAAGCACACAACTTCTAGAAACTCCATGTTGAGAGCTCTGTAAAATTTAAGCAAAGCCACTATTGAAAATGGGTAATGGAGCGTGTGTGTGTGTGTGTGTGTGTGTGTGTGTGAGTGTGTGAGTGTGAGAGAGAGAGAAAAAGAGTGCGTGTGCATGCGTTCACTCAGCTGTGAAATCTCCATGAGGGCTGAAATTGCAGTTATTTGCTGAGATTATTTATGAGTCATTTGGCTTTTATTCTCTCTTTGTCTGCCGGACGGCCCCTTTTATTAACGACTTAAAATGATTCTTAATGGTTCATGAAAACACTGAATTTGCCGTCTGATTGGCGTCGAGCATCCAATATGTTGCTCTAAGGTCTTACTGAATGGGGTTGGATCTGACAGTGATTGAAAGATAGTGATACGAGGGGATTTTGGTGCTCACGTGGACACACGGGCCTGGATGTTGGGAATGTTGTCCACTTTTTGGTGGACAACAGTCCTGTCCGGCTGCGATTCTGAGGAGCTGGCTAAGATTCCAGTTTCACCAGTAAAACTGGAGAAGCAGTATCAGGTCCAGTTTCGAGGATTAAAGTATTAGAGTTTGGACAAAAATAAATCATTGAAATGAATGAGTGATATTTGTTTAGCATCCATGTTCTAAGTTACTGGAAGGTTATTGTAAGGTTGTGGGTACAAGCACCAGTATTGTTAAGGTGTCACTCTTGATGATCCCAGCTTCTTAACATCACTGGGATATATGAAAAAAGAAAGTGCTGTAAAGTACATGTGACATGTATAAAGCATCTTTCTTTTCTTTCTTTGTTCTCTCAATAATTCATGAAAATTTTTAATTCAATTCAATTTTCAAAATTGATTTATAAATGTTATAAGCACCAACCCTGTCCTCAAAGAAAAGCTCCATTCTGAGCACACTTTTTCAAGTATTTGTGATATATTTAGTGATAATTCATTGGTGTATGCTGTGATATATATTATACAGGGTGACTGATGGGATTTGGACGTAAAAAAAAAACATTTTCTTTATTTTCTCACAAAAACAGAGGTAGAGACATGGCATTTGAATTACTTATACAGTTATGAAAAACAATGTCATTTTGATGAAGACTGTTCACCTGAACGCAGCTTTCAATCCTTCCTTGAAATTGTCCATCACTTGAGCCAACAGCTGTTGATCAATTGTGAGCACTTCTAGTCGGATGGCATCCTTCAATTTATTCAAATTACAGGGTTTGTGAGTGCACACACTGCTCTTCAGGTACCCTCATAGGAAGAAATAATACGTTGACAAGTCAGGAGACCTTGGGGGCCATGGCAAATCGGCGAAATGTGAAAAGAGGCAACCAGGGAACATTCGGAGAACTTGCATTGGTGCGTTGGCAGTAAGTAAACAAACAATGTTGCAACGTCCACTGCTTATTTGTGACTGAATTGGCATTCCAGTGGAGGGAAGGGGGGCTGGGGACCTAGCTATTCCCCCTTCTATCACCACTTACCCTGTTCTACCTGTTCTAAAAACATCCAACTCCCGTCGGTCACCCTGTATTACAGAGAGGCATTGGTATAGATAGCACAGTGGTGTTTAAAAGGAGAAAAACTATTTCAACAACCTCAAACATAATGGAAAACACTCAGGTTTAGCTCCTAAAATGAATCAAAGTAACAAAGACCAAGACAGTCAATTTTATATTAACCTCCTACGACCTGGGTGTCCACATACGTGGACATTGTGCACAATGGTGTCTTTATTGTTTTCTGTAGATACAGACCGAGTGTCCACATAAGTGACATCATTTTTTTCCAAGAAGAGCTTCATGTTCAAAGAAAATATATGGTTATTATAATTATTGGTTCTTCCTAACCCCAAATAACTGGAAGAAATCTAAAATGCAAGCCAAACCAAAGCTCAGGTCTTAGGAGGTTAATGATAAATCCAACCCAGAAGCAGTGAAGCCAGTGGTGCAAAGGTTTCCAGCATGCAATTTAGATATAAGTTAAGACAGAGATTCTGCTCGATTAGTTAGTTATGATGAGTGTGATGGTTTTAATGATGATTGTGTTAGCGTGAGATTTGAAGCTATTGAAGCTGATCTGTTGCAGCACAGCGTACAGATTTATGTGGAAAAAAGATAAAACAACCTTTTTAGAGCAACACCTTTGCAAGAATTAGAATCTGAATTTGTAAAGAAATGTTCATTCGTGCTTCACAATCCCAAAATGGAGGCACGAGGCTTAAAAGTTTGTCTCTGTCCTTGTGCATGGGTAGAAAAGTTATTTTTTTTCCTCTTCTCCAATCAAAAAGTGCTTTGGAAACTGCTGGGTCATCCGCTTATTCCAGAAGTCATGGTCGAACAGCGTCTCTTTGTAATAGACAGTAAGCACAATGCAGCAGTGCCAATGGCTCAAACGCTTTGCACACTCAATTTCCTGCAAACTATTTCCTGCACAGTCACATCACTGTAATTAGCTAGCGAAGTACACAACCGAAGAACGAAGGTTATGTCGGCTGTCAGGTAAATACACAGTAAAAAAAACTCATTTGAAAGAGGAAGATGTTCTGTCTTGTTTACTTTTGGTTTGTTTTGGTTCTGATGGATTTTGTTCTGTTTTGTCTTCTCAAACGAAAAAGCTTTATTAAAGCTAACAAATTATTGTAGTAATGATGGTAGGGAATTCAACAAAGATGTGTTAATGAAAGGAACTAAAACTCAACTCACGATCAGAGGCACTCAAACTTTTTCAAAAATGTTTTGAAGGCCGAGGGCTGAAATTAAATGGTGCATACCAAACTGTATCATATTAAAGTGAAAGTTGTCATATTTCTTCTTATTTATGATTTCATAATAGTTAGAAATAAAAATTAAGTAGAAAGCATTATTCTGTTTCTTTTCAAAGTTTTCTAGTTCAGTGAAACTTGGAACTAGATGGAAAACATAGAAACAATCCCAATTATAGTATAGTAGAGTACAATGCCTTATATGCTTATAATATTAGTGACCTCTAAAGAGAGACATGAAACTGGTCCTTATTATTATTTTTTTATTTATTTTAAAGTTTTCATGTTCAACATGGGCTGCATCCTTGCAATTGGAGGCTTGTTGTTGGAAACCAAATGTCAATCGTCGATTTATAAAGCCAAGCCGAGATGACCATTGTTATAACCAGTTTGGTCTGACTTTAATGGATCTGAAGCTGGACACCATGAACACTAAAAGACTTTACCACAGAGACTTCTCAAATATTTAAAAAACATTTTTGCCAAATTGTTACCACAAAATAGCAGACACACTTGTAAAAGACGTCTTTGGATGGAGCAGCATTGAAATTTCCTTTCATTAATACTAAGAGACTCAAACTAGTTCCAGCATGAAGGTTCCCCTGTACACAAAGCCATCTCTATGAAAATATTATTTACATGGTTTGGGGAGGAAGATCTTGAGTGGCCTGCTAGGAAGCTCTGACCTCAAATCTATTGAACAACTTTGGAATGAATTGGAACACTGACTGCACCCCAGACCTCCTCACTTCACCTACATCACTACCTGATATTACTACCCTTGTAGCTGAATGAGCACAAACCTCCACAAGCACATTCCAAAATTCTCCCAGAAGAGTAAAGAATACATTTGTACTTTAATGAGGGTTGCTCAAAATTTGCTCAGTCTAAATACATTTTACAATTGTACAAAGAATATAATAAGCTCCATAATAATGTCTTCTGAAATAGTTCTAACTTGTTAAACAGCCAAAAAGACTCAGTTTATTATTATTATTTTTATCATCATCATTATTATTTTTTATATTAATGATGATGATGATGATGATGATGATAATAATATTACTATTTAATACAGTACCCAGAGGTGATTAGGTCAGTTTTAAGACACTTTAATAGAAAAGCTTGACTCGACAAATCCGATTAAGCTACTCATCCCTGTTACATATCATGAAAGAGCTCCATTTGCCGGTGGCTCTTGGGTTTCAGTCTACACAGCAAATGTGGTACGTTTTTACAAAGAAATGCTGCCATGGGTTTGTGCAAGAATGGCTTAAAGCTTAAAACTTGAAAGACATCTTGATTTAAAAGCCTCGATTTGCATAAGCACTCATCTAAAAGACTGAATATCAAAAGAGAATCTGCCGTATCGTTTCTGATCATAGTAAAGTGCTAAAGTAGCAGAGTGATGCGTGTTTTTTTTTTTTTTTTTTTTTGTGGGTCAGTACTGAGAATTCATCAGCATGTACAACACCGAGGGAGGAAGAACAGTCATGAATGTGTGTATATGTAATTTCGGTAGGAAAATTGTTTTCTGTTTTTTGTTTTAATTGCATTGAAAGTCTATATGCAGACAGAGGCAGACGGTGCCTGATTAAAAGGATCAATCCAATTTCAAAATAATAATAATAATTGTTTCAGGGACAATCAGGAAGTATTTTTTTACTGTTCATGAATATTGAACTTAGCAAACAGAATTAAAAAAAAGGTTTTGCCCCCCTAGTGAGTGCAAAAAAAAGAACATTTGGAGGCAAAGAAAAAGAACTTCCCTGCTGGGTACCTTCTAACCTTCTGCTTTTAGCTTCCACTCCACAAAGGTCTCTCTCTCTCTCTCTCTCTCTCTCTCTCTCTCTCTCTCTCTCTCTCTCTCTCTCTCTCTCTCGCCCTCTCTTTCTTTTCTCTCTCTCTCAACCAATCAGAGTAATTGATTTTATAGCTGCTCTTATCAGACACAGCAGGCCTCATCAATGACAATGTGCAGAATATCGCTCTGTCCTCTGTCTCACCCTAACTAGTGAGTGAATAAAAAAAGATAGAAAAGAAAAGCAGGAAAGATCTCACCTATCCACGAAGGCAGATTATGGGGTTAAAATAAGATTTCTACTCAGTTCTGTGTATGTATCTGGAGTTAAAGCATTAGTCATGCTTGGTTAGAAGCTACACTTCTACTGCTGCACTGCTAAACAGTTCATTAAGACTCTTTACACACGGTGCACACCTTCCTCCAGCCGTGTTATGATCTAATGAAAACATCTGTCTCATTTTCTTATAGCACATCACACTCTGGGCCACAACATCTGTCTTCATCTAGCAGAGTGGATGAGTGGGTTTCATGTTGAGCGCTAGCACTCATGGGTAATTGGCTGCTCATTTCAGTTCAAAGCTAAGCGCTGGTTAAAAGCCCAGAGGAAAAGGGTGGCATATCATTAAAGATGTGCTAATGAGATGTAGTGTGGGATGGCACACCTTTGAACAACTAGAGTTTTTAAATCAAAGGTTTTAAAGTGTAGGGATGTGCGTCAGTTAGTGCCGGGCAACAAACACCTGCCAACTGCTGCAAAGACAAATGTGTGCACTACCTATGTCTTCTTCTTCCTAAAGAATAGATATTGATGTACAGGTGAGGGCCCCAGGATGTTGTGAGGTATAGAGTATGTATAGAATGAGGTGAGGTATTTAGTACATATAGAGCAGTGTAAAATATTGCGTACATATAGAGTGGTTTAAGGGATTGAGTATGTATAGAGCGGTGTGAGATATTGAGAACGTATAGAGATTTGTGAGGTATTGAGAATGTATAGAGCGGTGTTAGATATTGAGTACATACAGAGCGATGTAAGATTTTGAGAATGTATAGAGCGGTGTTAGATATTGAGAACGTATAGAGATTTGTGAGGTATTGAGTACATACAGAGCGGTGTGAGGTATTAAGTACATACAGTATAGAATGAGGTGAGGTATTGAGTACATCTAGAGCGGTGTGAGGTATTGAGTATGTATAGAGCGGCATGATGTTTACATATAGAGCTGTGTGAAGTATTGAGTGCATATAGAGCGGTGTGCAGTATTGAGTACGTATAGAGCGGTTTAAGTTATTGAGTATGTATAGAGCAGTGTGAGGGATTGAGTAAGTATAGAGCGATGTCAGGTATTGTGTATGTATACAGCGGTTTAAGGTATTGTGTATGTATAGAGCGGTGTGAGGGATTGAGTATGTATAGAGCAGTGTGAGGAATTAAGTATGTATAGACCAGTGAGGTATTGAGTATGTATAGAGTGGTGTCAGGTATTGTGTACGTATAGAGCAGTGAGGTATAAGGTACATATAGAGTGGTGTGAGGTATTATGTATGTATAGAGTGGTTTCTTCTTCTTAGTGTACAACTTCTCATACAGCTCCTCATATGCCTTTTCTTTAGTTTTCACCACATCCCTCTTTACCTGCTGCCGCATCTCCTTGTACTCATGCCTACTTTTCTCATCACTTTCCCAAATCTGTTTGCCAACCTTTTTCTCCTTATGCTTTCCTTCACGTCCTCATTTCACCACCACGTCTATTTGTCTTCCTTTCTAGCTATCTCCATTATCACTGCAGTAGTTGCCCAATCATCCAGCACTTCTTCACCACCACTGAGTCCCTGTCTGACCTCTAACCTAAATCTCATACTACAGTCTTCCTCCTTCAGTTTCCACCATCTTATTCTTTTTCAGTCTTTACTTTCCTTCTCTTTTTCTTCACCATTATAGCCATCCTACAGACCACCATC
>NC_139593.1:10375286-10505286 GCF_946808225.1 Silurus aristotelis | reverse complement strand
TTACAGGATTATGATGAGATTAGTAGGATCTCTGCTTCACATGACCCCCAGAACTGAGAAAAAACATCCCTAGGATATCATTTTGGAAGACTAGAGTGATAGAAACACATCTAGAGTTATACGTTAATTATAATTCTGAAAAAATATAATATACAAAAATTATAGATCTGCAAACAAGATATTAAAAAAAATTATTTATGACATTAATAAATTAGTAAAAATGTGTGTTAGGTTTTTTTTTTTAAACATTTAATTAAATATATAAAAAAATATATAAATAAATATATTTAAAAAAAAATTATACATATATATAAAACCATGTATTTATATGTACAGTATAAATAAACATACAGGTCTATGTATTTAGCAGCATCAAACAATTACTCTATAATATAGATAAAAATATAATATAAAATAAAACACAAAGCATTATTGTTTATTTACTGGAAATTTCCACTATATCTTGTTGAACTGAGAAGCAAAATGTTATTAAAAAAGGCAAAGCTGCAACTTTTTACTTTTTTAATTCTTTTCATAAATATATCAAACTTTCCAGAATATTTTTTGCATGATACAGAATAAACAATATAAAATAGGAGTGTAATCATGATATCTTGGGTGTGAATGTCCCATAAACAGTTTAAAAAAAAACTAACCACAGAGTTTCCAAACTGACCCCAACTGGGTTATTTTAAACCACATATTCCAGTGTAAAAATATGACTGTAGTACAGGAGGGCATATAAAAGCGGTGAGGTGAAAAACTGTGTAAACACAAACTACTATGAGATAGCTTAATACCAGAGCAAATATAATCACTTTTGTCACAGCCCTCTCTCTCTCTCTCTCTCTCTCTCTCTCTCTCTCTCTCTCTCTCTCTCTCTCTCTCTCTCTCTCTCTCTCTCTCTCTCTCTCTCTCTTCCCTCCTGTTTACTAGCCGTGGCTTTTCGTCAGTTTTATCTGTCCAATCAGCAGTTGAATATGAGATGTCTGAAGTTCAGGCTTTAGAGGAGCTGAAGGTTGATTGGTGCCACATTGATGCATGGAGGCCCAATTAAGCAGAACATGATCCTCAGACCCTCCCACTCACGCGCAGGGTTGGCTTACGGATAATTGATGAGACTTGGCTGACCTCCAGGACTGTGGGGGGCTGGACAGGTAAGGCCAGGTACACACCAGTTCAAATACATGGGAAAGGCTAGTACACTCAATGTCGTATTTCTCAAATAACAATTGTGTGTTTCTCAACTTCTATTAACAAACCTCAGGTAACAATAAAAAATACAATAGATTTTATAATCCCCCCTATAAGGTAAACTAACATTTAGAAAACAGGCAGAAAAAATAAGTACACCCTGTAATTCACTAACATGAAAAACCACTTAAAAAAAATGACCTAAAGAAAAGCTTTTTTCATAGGAACTGTTGTCCTATTTTGTTTTCGAGACAATTTTGTAGAGTAAAAAGAATCTCAACTCAAAAGGGGGCAGTATGACTACACTACAAATCGATTTAAAACACATGGATTTTGGAGTGTTTTAACTCAAACTGGTTTAGCTTTTTATCACGTTACAGAAGTCATCAAATGGACTTTACTAACGAGGAAATCTCGTTAAAAATCTCGTTGTGTCAGCAAAACGTAAACACAGAAAATTACAGCATATGATTTCAGTCTATAAGAAACATTTTTATATGATATCAGTCATGAGGTATTTTTTTTCTGCACACATTCTGCTGGAGATCTGCTAGCCATGGTCCACGTGAACCTGTTTGATAGAGAACATAGAAAGAACAATGCAAATTAAATGTTAGTAATAAGTGTATGTTTTTAATCATTTGCATTTTGAACATGTCATTTCAGTTTTTAATGTTTCTGAAATTGTTTCGAAGCTTGTTGTTGATCCTTATTTTAAGCATTAGGAAAAATGTTTGAAAAACAGTAGAGAGGATGTAAAAATATTTGAGTATTAATGGATTTAGAGTCTATAATGTTTTTGTTTTGGATTATTTATTTAATAGCTTCACCCTCTATCAGAATTCCTGTACCACTTTTTTAAATCAAGAGTGATGCGATTTCAATAAGGAACATTGAGGAAAGTGGATAATAGTAATTGTATTTTACTTTTCAGACTAACAGATTGAAGCTTTAATGTCATAAAAACACATAGAAAGATTCTTATCTTATTCAAGCACATGACCAAGGACCATGAACAAAGAATATCTGGCTGAAGTGTAAAAAGCGATAAAGATAAAGAAACACAGATAAAAAGTGAGAGAGAGAGAGAGAGAGAGAGAGAGAGAGAGAGAGAGAGAGAGAGAGAGAGAGAGAGAGAGAGAGAGAGAGAGAGAAACGGGAGGCGAGAGAGGGAAAGAAAGAGGGAGAGCCACAAAAATGTAACTAGGAATTTTACAAAGCAAGAACACTAAGGAAGTCAGGAAGTTATGAAGATGCAAGAAAAGAATAATTTATCTAGATGCACCCTTATGGCCTCGTGCCGCCAGCTGTGGTACGTCCTCCATCCCTCAGCACTCCTTTCTTCTCTCTACGTATTCTGGCAGTTGCAGTTTTAGGCGGTTGCTCCATCCCGATAGCCCTCTCACCCCTGCTGAGCGCACCCCATTACAGCTTCGCTCCCTGCACACACTGCCTGACACACTAAAAGCTGGGCCTGGGGAGCGGCCAGGTTAAGAGATGGAAAATGGGGCAGTGGTGGAAGAGGATGGGGCTATTTAGGGCGCTGATTGCTGATTTGGCAGCAGGGGGGAGAGTGTAGTAATAACAATTGCTTGTTCACCTTTTCTTACTTCTTTTTTTTTTTTTTTTTTTTTTTTTAGAAATAGAGGAAGATGGAAAATTCAGATGGACAGAGAGTAAGGGCTGTGTGTGTGTGTGTGTGTGTGTGTGTGTGTGTGTGTGTGTGTGTGTGTGTGTGTGTGTGTGTGTGTGTGTGTGTGTGTGAGAGAGAGAGAGAAAGTGGAATAGCTAGCTTGGTATCTGCATTCCACTGATTCTGTCTGTCTGTCTGTCTGTCTGTCTGTCTGTCTGTCTGTCTGTCTGTCTGTCTGTCTGTCCGTCTGTCCATCCATCCATCTATCTTACTATACTATACTATACTATACTATACTATACTATACTATACTATACTATACTATACTATACACCTGACCTTTCCTGCCATATGCGGTTCTTCTCCAAAATGTTACCACCAAGCTCGAGGCACACATTTGTAGAGAATGTCTTTGGATTCAGTAAAATAAAACATTTTTGCATTCACAGAAACCTGTTCCAGCATGGAATTGCCCCTGTGTACAAAGGGTTTTCCAAATCTAGAAAATAAATTTTTTTATTTCTGTCATGAAGAATTCTTCCACTTCCTCCATCCCCTAGGGTTTATCTGAACGCATGTGACACATTAAGCAAATCAATTGAACCTCTGAAGACTTCAAAGCTGGTCTTTGATCTCTATGACCCAGGAGAGCTCCGAGACTGGGTCTGAGATGGATCTGTTCATTAGATAAATAAGTTTATCCACTTTGAACAATAAGACAATTCTTTATAAAATGTGGTGTGGTGGATATGACAGGTTTCTGCTTTACAAATTTCTGCTGGAAGTATAAGCTGCCCCAGCCTGAGGTAACTGACATTGGGAAGCGTATGTGGTGTATTTGGTGACAGCTTCCCTTACAGGAATGTCAGGATGTGCCTGAAAAGAATGTGTCATCCAAGATGGCTACTGGATTCTTTTCCCGCATGTTTTACTGCCTGGGCTCTTCCTGCCTGCTTTAAGATCAAGTAATAGAAAGAAGAGAGGAAGTGACAGAGGAGAGAGACAAATTAGAGAGAACTTCTTTTCTTCAAAAAGCATACAATGCATTGGTGAGATTCCTAGAACAATAGGACTTAACTTCCCTTTAGTGTTATCACATTGCATGCTGTGTTTCTTTTCTCTTTACATACCTTTTGAGAACAAAAATGGAACCTTTATTTTTAAAGATTTAATCGGATTAATCCTATTAGTTTAAATGTAGACATGTGTTGTCTTTGGGAAGAGGTACATTTGAGATCAAAAGGTGATGTCTACATGCAGACAATCAGGATGTTAAAGAAAAACTCTTTAACATAGTGTTTCTTTTTCTTGATTTTGCTGCTAGTTTGTTGGTCAATGCTGGATTTTTTAAAATACTTTGAGAAGTTACAGGTTCCTTCGTCTAGGATGTCCTACATAAATTGTTAGCGCACTTACAATTGATTTTAACAGTCTTTAGATTTTAACAATCTCATGTCATATGAATGAGAAATCCATCATGGATGCAGTGTAGTGAAAACAGCAAACGCCTGACTCAGCACTTTAGCTGGTAAGATTTTTAGTTTTAGCATGAAAGTTGAACTCGAAAGCATGTAAGCAGAGTATACAGACAAAGAGATGAGATAGCTTACCGAAGTGCTGCTGCCTCACTCTTATTAGAAAGAGTTTGTTGTTGGTTATCAGTGGGCACTTGAATGGCATAATGGATAATGTAGTAAAACCTTTAACCATAGTAAAAATTAACTAACATATACACAAGGAAAGCAATATCAATACAAAGTAACTGCCGAATATTAGTGGATATAGAGCAATAACTGATTATTGGTAAACCATTCAGGGAAATGTTTAAGGAAAATGGTCTCATATGTTGAATCTGGAATAAATAACATTAATTTATCAAAAACAACGAGTTTGGCATGAAACCTTGTTTGAAATATCAAGACAATTAAAGCATCAGCCAAGCAGGATGAAACCTTGATGGTTACAATTAAATTATCCAGAAAACTCATGTGAGAACAGAATCTGCGACATTACCGGAAGAAAAGGCAGATGTATTGATGGCTATATATTTTACAAAGTGCTACTCTACAAGGCGTTTTAAGATGGCTGATTTCACTACAAGAGGAAGTGGTTAGAGTCAATGAAGGAGAAAAACATTTAGAGTGTCTACAAGTGAACTGTTTCAGAAATAAAGGAGCTGTTGCATATGAGGATGAAATTAAATGTTAGATAAAAGCAGTCCAGGATCTGGTAATTTTATGGGCAAATGATCAAGAGACTCCATGCAGAAAATGCAAACTTTAGTGTAAAAAAATTTCACTTTTGCTCAATTTTGAAGTTCGTAGCAAATGTGTCTGTGTTTCTCCACGTACAATACAGCTTTAAAAAAGTGCAGGTATGAATGATGTAAAACCTGAACATTACCTGAAACACTATGCTGATATGTTGGATTCATAAACTCTCTCTCTCTCTCTCTCTCTCTCTCTCTCTCTCTCTCTATCTCTCTCTCTCTCTCTCGCTCTCTCTCTCTCTCTCTCTCTCTCTCTCTCTCTCTCTCTCTCTCTCTCTCTCTCTCTCTCTCTTTCTCTTTTTTCTCTTTCTCAGAGGTCACTGAGTCTCACACAAAGCTGAACACAGCCTCCCCTGTGCAACGAGCCCTGAGAAATCGTTTCAGCGCCAGCCAAACTTCCAGAATCCCACAACATGGAGAAGAGCCAAGAATTGGGACAGGACATAGAAAAGGCAGCAGAATGAGTAGGAGACTTAAAGGGGAAGAGAGAATGAGAGAGACATGGAGAGAGAATTTGAAATCTGAACAAACCGTTATTGCACTATACATTAATAAAGCAGAATTGTACAGTTCAAACATGCATGCAAATATATAAAAAGGAATATAAACTAAATAAAATAGCACACATTACACAATACTAAAATGCTAACAATAGGAAGGAAGAATTGATTACTGTGTAATGTTTACTTTTTTCTTTAAGGGCAGAGCACAAAGCTTCATTCTTATATCACATTTACATTTACATTCACATTTGCACCATTTAGCAGACGCCCTTGTCCAGAGCGAAGTACAAAAGTGCTTTGAGTCTTTAACAATGAATAAATCTAAACTGGTACACTAGATTACAACTTAGGATATATCAGCCTGCAACCCTGTTGGAGGCTGATATACAGGCTGTTTAAATTTTTTTATGTAAAAGACAAAGCAAACTTGGAAAGTGTTAGTTTAAGTGTTTCAGGGAGAGGTAGGTCTTCAATCAAAGCTTGTAGATAGCCAGTGACTCTGATGTTCCACCATCTAGGGGAAGTTCATTCCACCACCTTGATGCCAGAACAGAGAAGAGCCTTGAGGTATATTTACCTCTTACCCTGAGAGAAGGTGGTACCAATCGAGCAGTGCTGGAGGACCTCAGACAGGGTGGTGCAGTGCAAAGAGTGATGAGGTCTCTGAGGTAAGAACACTGGTCCATTTTTGGCTTTGTAGGCAAGTGTCCGTGTTTTGAATCTGATGCATGCAGCTACTGGAAGCCAGTGGAGGGAGTGCAGAAGTGGGGTGGTGTGGGAGAACTTGGGCAGGTTGAACACAACATATCACCTTGTCTTACATGTAGCAAAATTCTCCAGAGACCTGCATTATTATTATTATTATTGAATACTTGCTGATTATTAGATATTGAATTCTTAGCTAGCTTGATGCCCAAGCCAATTAAACCTCAAAAGACTCAAATGTATCAAATTCATCCATAGAATTATTAGAACAAGAGTGAATCAGCATCTAAATTTAAGGAAGTAGATAAATATCTCAGTGACATCTTGACTAAATCTTCTCTATTTTGTGTTTTCTGCTCACCAGACAAGTAAAAAGATAGATAGATAGATAGATAGATAGATAGATAGATAGATAGATAGATAGATAGATAGATAGATAGATAGATAGATAGATAGATAGATAGATAGATAGATAGATAGATAGATAGATAGATAGATAGATAGATAGATAAAGTGAAAGAAAAGAAAGAAAGAAAGAAAGAAAGAAAGAAAGAAAGAAAGAAAGAAAGAAAGAAAGAAAGAAAGAAAGAAAGAAAGAAAGAAAGAAAGAAAACAAGAGAGAAAAAAGTCATTAAGTTTGGTGCATCAACTGTGTGTGTGTGTGTGTGTGTGTGTGTGTGTGTGTGTGTGTGTGTGTGTGTGTGTGTGTGTGTGTGTGTAAAAGAGAGAGAGAGAGAGAGAGAGAGAGAGAGAGAGAGAGAGAGAGAGAGAGAGAGAGAGAGAGAGATATTATTTTTTTCTCCTGCATTTGTGTGCACAGATATTTTGTATGTTTGAGGTTGGTTTAAATCTTGTGATGTGTCTGTCCCTGTGTCCACTGGTTGCCCGTTGTGGCAGAGCTCCAGATGTGATTTCCCCATGCCTTGATCTACCATGAGTGATGTGTGTGTGTCTGGCTCACTTTTGGAGCAGTGTGCCTGCTGCTCATGCCGATGGCGGAGAATTTGTATGATCATTCTGAGTGGTCTCGGGACTGCTCAGTGCTCTGTGCAGCAATGGGTCTGTGCTCACTTTGTGTCTCCATAGCACGATGTACTGAGTGGTGCTGCCTGCTGCTCTACACATGCCTATGTAGGACTTCAGTGAGACTTTGGGCAGCTGTGCCACTGAAATTACACCCTGGAAGCCTATAAGGAACTCTGTGTTTTTGTTTTGATAGAAAAGCAGATTTTTCTCCTCTTTCCATTTTTAACAGTTGCTATAACAGCCAAATTTAAACTTGAACATGTGCCTCCATCTGCCACCTCCCATTCCCCTGCATCAGCTCAACACTGAGAAGGTTCTCAAAAGTAAATCATTCTCCACTCAAAAAGAAATATTCACATGTGTTTATGTGAAAAATGTGTTAATCTAACTATGTAGTACCTGTGAAAGTCCATTTTATCAGGTAGAAAATATGTACATTATATATTCTTTATTTTTGTTGGCAGTATGTTGAAATTTCAGGAAGACTCATCTCAAAAAATTTTAAGTTTGATCTAAAATAGTAAGACTTAGTATCAAACAGTTCTGAAGTGAAACATTAAAATAAGTTTTACTTATTTAAAAAATCTGTTTCTTAAAATCACCTCACAATTTTTACCTCACAATCCTTTTTATCCTTCAGAAATTTGAAACTTCTCAGAATTTCAACTTATCTCAGGTACATCAGAATCCAATTATGCTGAATAAATACAAGTGCAGTTCCTCGCCACCAGAAATTATACACAGCTACAAAACCCATTTTAACATTTTAACTATAAAAAGTGACATGGTAATACTTCTAAATGAAATGTAGACTAAAATATCAGACCAGCCAACTGCAAAGATCTACCAAAAAAAGAGGTAAAGTTCAATTTTGATTGGTGAAGGTAAAATGCACTTTTATAGGCATGCTGACTTTAATTAGGTGATCAAACAGTGCTGGGAAGAAAAGTGAAGTGCAGTGAGATGGCAATGCTTTTGCAGTCAAGTAGGAATCAAGGCTGGAGATCAGTGGTCTAAAATGCCTTCTAGAACTGCCTGCACACGGGGGAACAAACGCTGCTATTTCAATTTCACTTCCTGCGAGCTACAAGGCAAAAATAAAAGCTCACAAAAAATATCTAAACCAAAATATAACAACCAGACCAGATCCACTCCCAATTTTTGCTTTTCTATTTATAGTAACATGATTTTCTATTTATGTATTTATTTATTTTATTTTCACTTTGGATTTTTTATTGCCGCTTCGTGTCTCCATCCAAGTGTCCTGTCTGTTTTATTAATTCATCCAGCATGACAGTTTCTAATAACTGCATTATTATTATTATTATTATTATTATTATTATTATTATTATTATTATTATTATTATTATTATTATTATTATTGAATACTTGCTGATTTTTATAGATACTGTATACTAGCCAGCTTGATGTACAAGCCAATAAATCGTTAGAGGATATGGGCCCTAATGTGCATTGACATGTAAAAATAAAATGCCTTTTCACGCTTACATCGAACAAAGTCCAGAAGAGAAGCATTAAGGCACACATGCACGTGTGCATTCCTCTAGCTCCTCACTACGCTTGCCTTCTCCATGGTGACTCAGGTCGATAGCAAAAACAAAGATCAAAACAGATTTTTTATTTTTCTTTTTTCCTTCCTTTTCTTTTTTTTTGTCGAAATGTCACTCACTCTCTCTCTCCCCTTGACACTTAGTGGTTCATTTGGCCTGCTCTCGGTGGCCCGTCGACACTGAATAAAGAGCAGGAGAAGGAGGAGGCCGGAGCAGAACTGCAGGGCGCCATTGTTGCTTTTCTTGCGCTGCAAGCTAAGCGGGAGACTGCCGGACTGCAGGGGCCAAATAAAACCGCACAAACACGCCACAGCTGCTGTCCCATGGACAAAAATTGGGCTTTTTCTTTTTTTTTGGCTGATTGGCATGATCAAATTACTTGAAGGTGTTTATAAAGTATTACATGTATATCTTAGATCACTCAAATAATATATAATTTAAGCTATTTGACTACACACACCAATCAACCATAAGATTAAAACCACTGACAGGTGTAGAAAATAACATTGATTATCCCGCTTCAGTGGCAGCTGTCAAGGAGTGAGAGATATTAGACAGCAAGTGAAAAGTCAGTACATGAAGTTGATGCTTTAGAAGTGAATCTAACAAAAGCCAAATTGTGATGGCTTGATGACTAGGTCAGAGCTTCTCCAAAAACGACAGATCTTTTAGGCAGTTCCTGGTGTGCTTTGGTTAGTACCAAACAAAAATGGTCCAAGAATGGACAATCGGTGAACCAGTGACAGGGCCATGGGCGCCCTAGACTCAATGATGCATGTAGCCTGGTCTGATGAATCATGTTTTCTTTTACATCATGTAAACAGCTGAGTGTGTATCACTTCCCTGGTGATTGTGAGAAGAAGATGGGTTGGCAGAGGCAATATGGTGCTCTGAGCAATGTTCTGCTTGGAAACCCAACATTTGTGTGATGTGCTGAGCAAACAAATCTTAAGTCATGTTTTAGTTTCCTAGCATGGTTTCTTTGGAACCAATTTAAACAGGGAAGTATTAAGGAAAACAATTAATTAATATTATAGAAATATTAGGGCTAGTAGTAAAACTGTCTAAGAAGCTGAATATGAACTTTATTCAAAACATACAAATATGGATAATAAATGAATACATGTAAATTTAACAATACAATTAATTATACAGTTGTTTATCTCAACTGAATTTCCGATTTCTCTATAGACATTAGCATTTCAGCATGAGGTTGTATCTACTTTAGTTCAGTGCCCTATTGCCCCCCAGGTAGTAGCAGGTTGATCGGATGATTATTTCTTTGAGAGAATAAAGTGGCTGCTAACTGAGCCACGGCGATTACCTACAGGTAATCAAGGCTGGGACTGGACAAAGCACCCGGCCTGGAGCTCCATCGCCTCTACTCAGATTCTGTTACCTGTTGTCTATTCACATGGCATAATAGGGAAGTAACTGGAACCAGCCACTAACCAGCTAAATTTGGCTGTCTGTCAAGTTCATTGTTTTCCTCTGGGCTGAAACAAAACACCAGGGGAGATGTGGGTATCAAAGGTCTCAAGGCCTTTAGCCATGACCCTGGAGTGGTGGCAAACCGTGACCTGTACTGCCTCTCTACAATTTCAGTGACTTCAGTGCAGCGATGGTTGTAATAATAACTTGTTCAGAACAACTGAAAACAAAGTACTGAAGATTTTGTGAACTGGGTTCTGCTGTAACAGCCCTGAGGAGGGGAAAAAAATCAAAAGCAATGCAAGAGATGTCTATTTATAGGTAGAAATAATAATAACAACTCGTTCATGCTGCCTACTTGCTTTTTTAGAGAGAGAGAGAGAGAGAGAGAGAGAGAGAGAGAGAGAGAGAGAAAGAGAGAGAGAGAGAGAGAGAGAGAGAGAGAGAGAGAGAGAGAGAGAGAGAGAGAGAGAGAGAGAGAGAGAGAGCTACTCAGAGAAGGCAGAAAAAGAGAAGGGGTGAAGAACATGTTATAAATAGAGTGTGTGCGTGGTGGATCAGGTAAGTAAATGTGGAGCCACAGTGACAGTTTGTTCACAGTCGGAGGTGATGGAGACAAAGCTCCCTTCCCCAGAGATAATTACAGTTTAGATCTGCTTTCCCCTTCTGCTCTGGTCATGTTTATACAACCTGTTATAACCTTTCCCTTATTTTCCAGTCTTCTCCTCTCACAGCTTTTTATCACATCTGACTAGTAGGGGAAATAAAAACAGCAGCACTTCCAACTAATCCTGTCTAAACTATTGAGGCAATAAAAAAGCCATATACTTCATACTGGCTGTGACTGCTGCTCTACCTACAGCTAAAACAGCTTGAAAATTGTTTCAGAGATGTTGTGTACTCATTCTAGAGCCTTGAATCAAATCTGGCTGGCTGTTTTTTTACACTAAATCAATCACTTTTAAACATTTTGAAGTGCTGGCTTATTATTTACTTTTTCATCTTCTAGCATATTGCTCAGTAGTTACAGTATGAGTAATATTTTGTATCTTTACAGAAACTCAGCAAAACCATCATACACTTGTTAATACCATGTTTAGAAAACACCACAGCATTACCTGATAACCTAAAAGGTAAGCCCTTATAGAACATCGCATTACTTAATTTGCTAGTGTTGCATTTTCAGTTTGCTTTTTCAGTCCACCATAGACACATTTTTTACATTTTACATTCTCACAAATATATCACTGTGGAAAACATACATTTAAAGGCCACTACAGAAAAAACAAAAACATATATACGTGCAAACCACAAATATCATCCTTGAGAGATTTGCCTTCCAGGCAGTGCTTAATCTTTAAAATTTTTCTACTATGTATTGTTTTGTACAGAAAAGTGTAGCGCAGTTTGAGAATCAGAAAAATGGTACATCAGTGAAAGCTGTATTCATGTGGTTTTCACTTTCATTATCTGACAATTATACGATATGAAACTTGGACAGTTTCATATTGCATTTAATTGACCTCAATAAATCTATTTATTAAAATGATTGCCTAATTTCCAATCTAATGGTTCTTAGTTTTTCTTCTTATTCTCAGTGTCGGAGAAGTTCAACCCTCCTCCTCACCAATTGCTTTGTCAAAACACATTTCATTATTTACTCAAGAACTTATGAGAAGGCCAAAGCCTTCAAGAAGAAACATGAAGAGTATTGAATTAGATCGAACTTAAGTGCCATTGCTTTATTTTGGATTTTTCTGTGTGTATGCACAAGCATGCAGTCAGATCATATAACAGAAAGTTTAAAATATCTTTCTTCTCTTGTGTTTTAATCCTGGATCTGTGCTTCCTCTAAACCAGTTTAGCCTTTCTGCAGTGTGGACGGTGTAATAATCAGTGTAAAAGTGGATCAGAGTGGTGGGAGTGTGTGCGTGCGTGCTTGTGTTTGTGTGTGTATCTTGAGCCAGGGTATCACTAACATGCATGGTTCCCTGGTTAAGCAAATCCCTGTCTAGGATTTGCATACTGCTAAATACGTATGAGCACACAAACGTGAGAGAGGATTTGGAGACACACATGTATATGTACACATGCACACCACACACACAAACACACACACATACTTGAGGGCGCAATGGCAGTTACTCAACCGTTTCATGAGACCATGTCATACCTAATTGAACACATACATCTCATAAGGGGTTCTGTATGTTGGTTTGTTTGTGCGTACATTCACATAAAACAACTGTACATACTTGCTCAAAATTTTCAGTTTCAGAACCTTTTCAGTAAATGACCTGATTTTCCAAATTATCAATACAAATGAACAGCCTACAAATGTGTAATTTTGTAATGTGTAACTTCGAGTAATTCATGGAGTTCATATTTCATTAGTCTGTAGCATATCTTTAATCATAGCAGGTCAACAGAAGTTTGCACTTATTAATTGCTCCATGGGATAACCAGACTGTTTGGACTGCTTCT
This sequence comes from Silurus aristotelis, assembly GCF_946808225.1. Lineage (NCBI taxonomy): Eukaryota > Metazoa > Chordata > Actinopteri > Siluriformes > Siluridae > Silurus > Silurus aristotelis. The sequence goes on along the minus strand of NC_139593.1, from coordinate 10,492,470 downwards.
CTGCGTTCTTATATACTTCTCTCTACATGGTAACTGTTCCACATTACACAGACATTAATCACATTAATTACTCATTTTGCAAGCAGTCATGTTAGAAGCAGGGCTTTATTTCCAACAGCTGCATTTATAGTCATAAAGACTGTATTGTAATTCAGGAGGACAGTTCTGTTTGCCACTTGTTGGTTTTCCAATGACACAATTTTTGTGTATTTTCTAGTGTATGACTAGAGTGCAAGCATCGTTAAAAATGCAAGCACACACATATACATTGTGTACGCAAGTTACATGATTTTCATGAAGTTCTTGCACATATGGACTTCATTCTCTGTTAGCTCGCTTTTTCATTTCAGCACCTGGACAGCTCCTGTGCTCCAAACCCTGATCCTGGTTTGCACATTTTAATGTTTTTCATTACATACCTGATGTAATTAATTAGCTAATTGACACTGTTTACTGAATTAAGGTGATAAAGCAGGGGAAGTGTACAGAACACATGGTACTCCAGGACCAGGGTTGTGAGATTGCGGTCTAAAGTGGTCTATTAAGTAATTTCAATAAACTTATGTTAACTCAGTTATTTTAGCGTAATTAAAATTTATTTGAATAAGTTAGCTAAATGTATGCTCTTTTTTACAAATGATGTCAATTAAAATTTCACTTCATTCATAATAAAAAAACAGGAGAAATGGTTGTTGATAAATAACAAATTTAAAATTATTAATATGATTGTTTATCACTTTGGTTTGGGTACTGTGTGTAGAAACCTGGAGAATTCAGAGCACTAATGGCTTCATTAAATAATTATGATTGTCGTCAGTGTTTAAAATTTTTATTGTTTGGATAGTAAAATGTAAAAGCTTTCAAAGTATAAACTCTCAGAAAGAAAGTGTACTAAGCTACTATATACCTTCAATTGTGACTCTTATACCTGTGTCATGTATGTTTTACCTGAAGCTATGAATATAGTAAAACTTTTATAAAGACTTATGATTAATAATTTGACTATATTTAACTCTTCCAATAAATTTTCTCATAGTCTTTCTGTCTATATCTTTAAGACTAAAAACCTTTCCTCAACAATCTCATGAAATTTTCAAAATTTTTTAATTATGTCCAAGTAATGTATTATATAAAAAGAAAACCTAAACCCCACCCTCTCTTTCCCACACAAATCACATATATTGGCTTGTGCAGATTCCTTCACATTTGCAATCATGAGACCATACTGGCCCAGGAGAATAAAGGCCTCCAAAACAGCTAATGAATGTGAAAGGGACAGGGGTGGGAGGACAGATAGACTGGGCTTCTATGGGCGGGTGTGAAATGGAGCGTCACAGGGCAGTGACGGAGGTGCAGCTGCGCGTGAGGCCTGTGAAACACTGAGAGAACAATCGCGCTCACTGTTCACCAACCGTGCGCTCTCCAAAAGCCCATTAGCATAGGCCGTTCTGCCTGATTAACTCTCATAGCCGGCCAGGGACACATCCTTTGTCCACTAATCAGCGTAAAACATTACATTAAAGATGGCCGTCAAGGTTGCACGCTGACATCGAGTGACGCCTTTTAGTTTGTCCATAGAATGTTTTTATTATTCCAGACAAGCCTGTAGTACTGGGCAACTAGGGTTGTCTTTTTATAATTCTGTTTTTATTTAATTTTATTTATATTTTATTTCAATGCTGATTGAATTTACTTTGGTCAAATGTGCTCTATAAATGAAAGAGACTTGACTTGACTGGACTTCAAAAGCACTCACTCACGAACCTGTTCAATTGAGATTTAAAAAATGGTTAATAACAAATCCTACACTCACACATTACATCCAGCTGACGGTAGCACAAGAATGAACCATGCATTGGATGGCAGTCCATCATAGGATACTATGCACACACAGATTCATGCACTAATTTACACCTAAGAGCAATTTTTCGAAACCAATCCAGTTCCAGGTACAAGCCAAATTTGGAAAAGTTGGGACTTTTTTTTTATTTATTTTATTAAATTAAACATATAAAAAAATAACAAATGTTTAAACTGAGAAATGTAACACTTTTATGCACAATTCAGATTTTATACCTGGTACAGGTCTCAAAAAAGTTGGCATGGGGGCATGTTTACCATTGTGTAGCATCTCTTCTTCTTCGCAAAGCAGTTTGAAAATGTCTGTGCATTGAGGTTATACGTTTCTGCAGTTTTGCTGTTTGAATTAAGTCTCATTCTTGCCTGATATCGGTTTCCAGCTGCTGAAGGCGTATTTTTCGTCAAATGATGCGTCGAATGTTCTCTATAGTTAAAAGATCTGGACTGCAGGCAGGCTAATTCAGCACCTAGACTCTTCTAATACGAAGCCATGCTGTTGTAATAGCTGCAGTATGTGGTTTTGCATTGTCCTGCTGAAATAAACAAGAAATAGAAATGGATATCGTCTGGAGGGGAGCATATGTTGCTCTAAAACCTTTATATACCTATCTGAATTCATAATGCCTTACAAAACATGCAAGCTGCTCATACCATATTTACTTATGCACTCCATACCATTAGAGATGCTGGCTTTTGAACCGAATGCTGATAACACGCTGGAAGGTCTCCCTCCTCTTTCGCCCAGTGGACACATTGTACGTGATTTCCAACAAGAATGTCAAATTTGGACTCGTTTGACCATGGAACACTTTTCTACTTGAAATAGTCCATTTTAAATGTGTCTTAGCCCACAGGACACGACGGCACTTCTGGACCATGTTCACATATGGCTTCCTTTTTGCATGATGGAGCTTTAGTTGGCATCTGCAGATGGCACCGCGGATTGGGTCTACCGACAGTGGTTTCTGGAACTGTTCCTGGGCCCATTTAGTAATGTCAATGACACAATCATGCCGATAAGTGATGCAGTGTCATTTGAGAGCCTGAAGACCACATGAATTCAACAAAAGTTTCTGGCCTTGTCCCTTAGTGCACAGAGATTTTTCCAGTCTCTCTGAATCTTTTAATGATGTTATGTACTGTAGATGATGAGATTTGCAATTTGACATTGAGGAACGTTGTTTTTAAAGTATGCCACAATCTTTTACGCACTCGTTCATAGATTGGAGCCCATCTTTACTTTTGAGAGACTCTGCCTCTCTAAGACATCCCTTTTATAGCTAATCATGTTACAAACCTGGTCTCAGTTAACTTGAGAAATTGGTTGCCAGATGTTCTTCCAGCTAAATATTTACCAAATTTTTGCTTTTTCAGCAACTTTTTCGAAACCTATAGGCATCAAATTTGAAATGAGCAAATTTTGTGCATATAAGTGTAAAATTTCTCAGCTTAAACATTTGTTATGTTCTCTACGTTCTTTTGTGAATAAAATATTGGCTCATGTGATTTGAAAGTCTTTCCATTTTTATTTCATTCAAATAAAATAAAAAAATGTCCCAACATTTCAGGAATTCGCGCTGTATATTATTGGGGTGTGGGACTAATCATATTCACCTGCTGGCTATATATTTTCATACTATTAGAATATAGTGTCTTCTAAAGTAGTTCCTTGTATAATTAGCTCCACAATAGGGCTCTATTTGGAAAACTCTGTCATAGGAAAACTCTCTATAGCAGTTTTGTGGGGTGTGGACTTTGTAATGGAGATCCATTATAATCTTTTTAGAGTTTGCTACTACTATTGTGATTTAAGTCAGTAAAATTATTAAGGGAATTCATAGAATGCTAATAGACAAAATAATAGTTTCCCCAGGGTTCCTTGTACATTGAAGTGTTCTAGATTATAGCAGGATTCTACTTTGAGAAAACAAAAATCCGTTAGAGTTTTACACTGGTGGTTGCATTGAGCTTAAAGAGTTATAAGTGTTGTAAACTAATTGTAGAAATGTATGCTTCATATGCTGTAGAATTACAATTTCCCTTCATTGGAACTATGAGCCCCTAACTTGTTCTAGCATGACAATGCTGATGTGACCAAGGTTAGAAGGCATGGAATTAGCTTCCATTGTTATGCTGATGATACCCAGCTATATATTTCATCCAAACCAGGCGATACAGCTCAATTAGCTCGCATAACTGAGTGTGTTGAAGAAATAAGAGATTGGATGACCCATAACTTTCTGCTATTAAATTCTGATAAAACGGAGATTTTGCTCATCGGCCCAAAAAATAGTACACAGAAGCTCCGGCATCTCAGCCTGCATTTAGACGGTTGTTCTGTAACTACTAGTTCAACGGTAAAAGACCTGGGAGTTATTTTAGACAGCAACTTATCTTTCAAAAATCACATCAATCAAGTTACAAAAACAGCCTTCTTTCACCTTAGAAATATTTCTAAGCTAAGAAATATGTTATCTATATCTGATGCAGAGAAGCTCGTCCATGCGTTTATGACCTCTAGAATAGACTACTGTAATGCATTACTAGGTGGATGTCCTGCATCATTAATAAACAAGCTTCAGTTAGTTCAGAATGCCGCAGCAAGAGTTCTTACTAGGTCAAGAAAATACGATCATATAACCCCAATCTTATCGTCCCTACATTGGCTTCCTATTAAGTTACGAATAGACTACAAACTACTGCTACTCACTTATAAAGCACTAAATGGTTTGGCTCCCATGTATCTATCCAGTCTTTTAACACGCTACAATCCGTCACGCTCCCTGAGATCTCAAAACTCTGGGCTTCTAGTAGTTCCTAGAATAGCAAAGTCCACTAAAGGCGGTAGAGCATTTTCACATTTAGCTCCTAAACTCTGGAATAGTCTTCCTGACAGTGTTCGGGGTTCAGATACACTCTCCCAGTTTAAGTGCAGATTAAAAACATATCTTTTTAGCAAAGCCTACACATAACACACATCACACACATCACATCATAACCTTGTGCTCCAGAACATCTGATCACATGCACATTATCAACTTGTGCTGTTAATATCATGAACAGCAGCTACGCTAATTCCTCTCCACTGCTTCTCTTTCTCTCCCCATCCCGAGGCATCCTGAGGTTTGGCCAGCTCCAGTCACGTCCCACCTCGTGAAGATTATGGACCTATGGATGATCATGGAGAAGTAGATGCCGAGTGTTTAAAGGCCCTGGCATGGAGAAGCTGATGCTGGATCTATGATGATCACAAATTGTTCTGTATTGTTGAAAGATTTATGACCAAACTTTTGATGTCACCCATATGAGGATGGGTTCCCCTTTGAGTCTGGTTCCTCTCAAGGTTTCTTCCTCATATCATCTAAGGGAGTTTTTCCTTGCCACTGTCGCCACGGCTTGCTCATCAGGGACAAACGCACACCATTCACCTTCACTGTTGTTTTCTGTAAAGCTGCTTTGAGACAATGTCTGTTGTGAAAAGCGCTATACAAATAAACTTGACTTGACTTGACTTGACCAAGGTGAGCTCTGTGAAGACTGTGTGTGTCCTGCACAGATCCCTGTCCTTAATCCCACTGATCACCTGGAATGCTGATGGCAATCCAAGGAAGTGTGGAGCTCATTTATTTATTTATTTATTTATTTATTTATTTATTTATTTATTTATTTATTTATTTATTTATTGTATAATAGCTAAATGAAATACATTTGAATTAAAATGATCAATAAGCACATGTGGATGTGGTTGCCAGGTGTCCACAAACTGATCAGTCATCTATTAATTAATTTTTTTAATTATTTACTTAAATACTGTAGGAATTTAGGAATCTATTTGCAGTGTGCCACTGCCTGGAGAGCTCAAAATTGGGCTGTCCTTTGAGCATTTATTGCATGCTATTGGGGTTAAGGGTTTCCATGTTCTCTGCTTTATAACAAAAAAAAAGTTTTTACATAGAAACCTTAACAGAGTGGCACCTTAACAGAAAGAGAAGTTGCTTGAGTCTCTGATTGGCAGCCCAGTAGAATCTAACATTGTTTGAAACTAATTGTTGATGTTGATATACCAGGAGGATAATCAGGGGAATAATCTATTGCTCATAATGTATGCAGTAAAGCATTTTCCAGAACTGGAGGCTAAACTCCAGGAACTTACAGGCTTCGTTTTCTTCTGCACCTGCACCACTTTCTGTGTTGTGTGTTCAGGAATTTGTTTAAGTCTGTAATGAGCGCTGTGAGGCCAAATGAAGAGAAAGTTCCAACTGTGCCAAATTCCACAAGGGTGGGGGTGTGTGGTAGAGAGACAAAGAGAGAGAGAGAAAGAGAAAAAGAACGAGAGAGAGAGAGAGAGAGAGAGAGAGAGAGAGAGAGAGAGAGAGAGAGAGAGAGAGAGAGAGAGAGAGAGTTTCTAGGGTGAGGGATGCAGAGAATAGAAAGATAAGTCAGGATGAAGGCAGACAGAAAGAAGTTGGGAGGAAAAGGCATGTCCTCAGCTCTTGAGTTTGAAGAAACGACCGATCCTCTGACCTGACCATTAATTTGTGTTTTTAGAAACTTCAGAGCTCTGGTTTGAATGTTAGAAATGTAATATTGTTGGATAAAATCCAGCACCTTCCTGTTCATTTTTTTTTTTTTTTTTTTTTCGTCATTTGACATTCAACAAGATGCTAAATTGAACTGGAGCAGGAGGGGTGAGGGGCATAAACCGGTCTCTCGCCTCACTGTGAGCTCGTGGATTAGGCAAGAGGCTGCGAGATTGCGAAACACGCCAACGTGTAATTGCACGATAAGGCTCGCGCGGAATTTATTGGCCCGGTTGCTGTTTCTGCTCCGCGCTAATCTCGCGCCTCTCCAATCTGTCTTCGTAATCTTCCGTGGCAGAACCGCAACCAGTGGCGTCGGGAGCGAGGGTTTTTTTTGGAGAGCTGAGAAAAATATGCAGGGGTGTGATAAAGTCGATGCTAATTAGGGACATTTAGGACAGGGTTTACAAACGGATGGTGGTGGTGGTGGGGAGGTGGAGCAATACGGGCCAATGATGGCTGCTGTTTCTCACTGCTGAAGTGGGTCTTAGTGCCGGGAAGAATTGGCATGTTTGGATTTTCGTGTTATTGTTCCGAAGTTTTTTTTTTGTTTGCCTTGGTGTGCACAGGAAAAGTGAGCTATAGTGAACTTTGCCAGGAAACACTTGTGTCACATGCAGCCTTTCACTTTTTTGAAGCATTACCCTTATCCTTTCTTCTTTTAATATTTTATTCATCACCTGAAAATGAGAGTTTATCCTAGTAAAATTTAAAGCATATAAACGTTTAGATATACAATGGTACTAAAGATTTAACCCAAAGACAAGGACTGGTACAGTTGAGTACCATTAAGGAAAAAAGAGAGAAATAAAAAAAAAAAATTGTTTGCACCATATATTGTCTAAATTTCTATATAGTTTAGTTGAATCAACAATTATATTATTTCTGTGTTATATTATATTCTGTATTTCCTGTTCAATAGAATTAGATGAGACAACAATGAATACATAAATAAATTCACATTTGCTTTACTCTTTCAGGATGTATCTGTATAAATCAAGGTTTGACAAAACACACAGACTATTTACCTAAATATTCCTACAGTCCATTTTATTCTATTTACATAAAACATACAACGTAATGGGGAGAAAATCCCCGGATGTGGCCCTTCCACTTTCACTTAATTAGTATTCAAGTATTAGTGGTCTGTGTGGCCGAGTTGGGGTCTCCTGGCCTTCTAATCCTTCTCCTTCTCCTCTGCATTCATCACAAATCCAGCTTACATCCTTCCTCAATAACAAACTCAAACTGTCATTTTTCCTTAGGGAGGAAACATTAAATTAACAAGCGAAAAACAGGCAAATGTCCATCATGCAAAAAATAAATAATTAAAAGAAGAAAAAAGAACAAAATAAAAATATCCGAATGTTTTTGGAAGCAAATTAGATTTTATTTTATTTTTTTTAATTATTGGAAAACATTAAAGCATTTTATTTGGTGAAGTGAAAATGTGTTTCCAGAGAGATTTAAAGTGTGAAGTACAGCTTGGCCTTTGCGTATTGGACTTGAATGTGTTTCTCTTTCTCTGTGTTGCGTTTTGTTTTCAGTGGATGCTTTTATTTAAAGAGGTCCCGATCTTTGACCGACCCCGTCTATCAAACCCCTAAACACCCATCAACCCCCTAAAACACGCAATATAAACAAGCCCTGAACAAGCCCAGGGTTTAATCTTTTTTTTCTCTCTGAAAACTGTGTAACTCGCTTTCTTTTTAACTATAAAAGAAACCCAATACTGTTAGTGTGTATTATGCGCCACGTGACCTTTTTGTTTGCACTTTTCTTTTGAATAATGGCTTCAAATTATGGGATAAAATTCACGCACTGTGAATTCTGTTCACACCTCTGCGACTTGTCTATTTCATTCCTGACACATTTACTCAATCCAATCAGTATCATTTATGTCAAATACATGTACAGTAAACAATCCGACACCAAAATTACTGAGCCTATGAAAGAAATTCTGATTGCAAGAAATAAAAAAATGAGAGAAAAAAAATCTATGCATAATTAAAATAAAAATAAAAACAACAAATCTTCTTATTACTGCGATCTGAACAACTAATGTACTTGTTATCACTACATTATATTTATATTGAACTTAAAATTGGCAAGAAAATTAGTATCAAAATCGTTTGACTTTTTTCTTTTCTTTTTTTTTTTTTAATACACTATGGGTAATTTGATAGCTTTAGTATGCCAGGTGACATGGAATAAATCATTCATTGTTAGGAAAAAATGGATTTGAAGTGTAGCCTACTCTGTTAAGAAAATAATGTAACACTCAATTTAATAATATTTATAACAATAATAATAATAATAATAATAATAATAATAATAATAATAATAATAATAATAATAATAATGTATGTTATAGCCTATAGTAGACTGAACATATTTTACAATATATTTCTTGCCTTGGACTCACGCGGGGTTTTTATATAGATATTCGATACAAAGACCAAATTAACACCAAATAAGAGCAACAGCTGAGAAATTTATTCGTTTCATCCCAACGCAAAAAAAGCTTTTCTATTTGCAATAATAATAATAATAATAATAATAATAATAATAATAATAAAGTGGAAAAAAAATAATCAACGCACTATTTACAGTTTGTTCAGACCTATCACTTTTCCCTCTATCATTTGTGCACAATTTACAAGAATGAAAAATACAACTGCACCCCCGAAAAAAATAGAATAGATTAAATACACAGGCTCAGTCACGTGTTTACAAACCAAACAATTGCAGATTTGGGACAAATAAAATAACCATTAAGCGTTTTCACTCTGATATTGTTTCACTGGTGATTCCTATGAATGAAAACTTTCACAGATAACGATCATTAAAAACATTTTAAACTTTTCAGTTTCCACATGATTTCCTAGAGTGTGTAAAGAAAGCGGTTCTCCTTTTTGCTTGTCATATTACACATTGGCCTAAAGCTATGATCTGTACCGTAGGCAAATAGGAGATCTGGATTTCTGTTTTTATGACAGTAGCAATGAACCAAAGCTTAAATAATAATCAACTTTAAATTTACAAGAAAACATTCTGTACAAAAAAAGCAGGTATTTATAGTCTAGAAAGAGGTAAATATTTGGTTACTTGTTTGTGAATATATGTGGTTCAGTTTTTTTTATGATTTTGCTGCTCTTTTTTTTTTTTTTAAATGTGCGTCAGCGGGACGGTTCCGTTAATAGCAGCTGCGGTGCTCTGGTAGTGCTGCGGCAGCGCGTGCAGTCTGCTCTGCACAGCCGCGTCTCCAGCCTCCGCCCCCGGTAAGTACATGCTGATCATCTCGCGCAGGTCGCCGGGACAGGGCGCGCGGGACGCGGCGCCGAGAGGAGGGCTGGCGCTGGGCTCGGGCTTCACGAGCGACCCGAGCGCGCCGACGCCCCCCGCCGCCGAGACGGAGCCCTGGTGCTGCGTGTACGGCATCGCGGCGTAGGTCGACGGCGAGGCGCTCACGTAGCTCGGCGAGTTCGACATGGGGCTGTACTGCAACGCGCTCATGTCGTAGCGGTGCACGGACTGCGCGCCGGCGGTATGCTGATGGTGCGGGTGGTGGTGTCCGTGGTGATGCGGGTGGTGTGCGTGATGATGTGCGGCCCCGGCGCTTGCATGCTGCCCGTAAGCTAACTGAGCCTCCTGCATCATGGCTGCGGCGGCAGCAGCTGTGTACGCGCCGTTTGCCCAGCCGTTCACGTGCGCGTAACTCGCCGCGCCTGCGCCGCCGCCGTGACCCGCAGGACTGTCTAACCTCTGCGCCGTGCTCATACCCAGTGTTACCCCACCACCACCGGCAGAACTTGCGAGCAGCCCGCCGGCCAGGGAGTACTTGTCCTTTTTCAGGAGCGTCTTGGTCTTCCTGCGTGGCCGGTACTTGTAATCCGGGTGCTCCTTCATGTGCATTGCGCGCAAGCGCTTCGCCTCGTCGATAAAAGGCCGCTTCTCCGCCTCGGACATGACCTTCCACTCGGCCCCGAGCCTCTTGCTGATCTCCGAGTTGTGCATTTTGGGGTTCTCCTGTGCCATCTTGCGCCGCTGCCCGCGGGACCACACCATGAAGGCGTTCATAGGGCGCTTGACGCGCTCCTGGCTGAGTTTCCCCGCAGCGTTTTGGCCCGTGTGCCCCGCACTCGTGTTCGTTTGGGGTACCGGGGAATGCAAGTCCGTCTCCATCATCATGCTATACATTCACCTGGCTTCTTTCGATCCTAGCACGCGAGAAACATTCACTCTTTCGGAGCCAAGCAGCGGCGTCTCTGACCTGTCCTTCCTCTGGACACGCTGGACGCGTAAAACCAATGGATCCCACCCGAGCAAGGAAACAGGTATACAATCCCAAACGACACAAAGGCGCTACTTACTTTACCTTTTTCTGTTTAGCTTTTGGGTTTTCTTATCCGGCGGTGAGAGTGGGAAGCCTGCACGCTAGTTTTGGGAGAAGCGGAAGAAAAGTTAGTAGCAGAGCGGCCATGTGATGCGCTTTGACAGCCGCTAAATGAGAGCCGGGCGACCAATCAGCGCCGAGATGGGGACCTATTTGCATGGCGCGCGGTCACGTGACCCGAGCTCAGCTTCCACTCCTCGGCGCTCTGGAGGTAAACAGTGTACCACACCGCCGTGCGCGTGCAGGACAAATCATATTTCAATTGATAAAGAAATAATAGCCAAAAAAACAACATACACTCCATCTCTCTTGAGACACAAGAAGCGATGCCGGAATATGCTTTGTAACGTCTCCTTACTATTCACTAGCATGTAATTAATCAGTAGCTTGAGATAAAAATTAAATCCTTAGTGTTATTATACAAATATTTTCTGTGATTTTACACGTGATTCACCAAATAAATTATATATAAAATGGAAAAAGAGGGTAAATAAAAATAAATAAAAGTTAATGCAACACTGTAGGATGTCATTTAACATTAAATGTTTATGTAAATTATTGTTGCTGAAAGCGTGTTATTTTGGCGATTTTTTTTTTATTTTCTTTTATCTTAAGTGAGTTTTCTTACTAAACTGAGAGTTATGTCATTATGATACAAGATAACTTAAATAAGAACAATTATCAATTGATGATTAAACATCTCCAGGAGCTACAGAAGGTATAAAGTGAGTTATAAAGCAAACATTTGTCTGTATGAAACACACTGCTAAAAACACAAAATAAATAGTCAGGATTTGTTTATTTAATAAAAAAAAAAACACAATACATAAATTCTATTAAAATTGTAGGCTACATGCAACGTTATTATAGTAGAACTTGTTTTCCATCATCTAAACCCAAAGGTCACCATCCAAAAATAAAACGTGCATAAGCAAATATCCATGGCTATTTCGGGGTATTTGTCGGTTTTTGACACTGCATGTGATCAGATATGTGCTCGCACAGCTTCGGGGTTTCTCACACAGCTCGCAGCTTTTGTTTCGAGCTGCTTTAAAACCCGTGAAAGACTCTTTTCAGTAAATTGGTGCCACAGGTGCTTCCCTGTTGTGTCAGTTGCTAAGGAACAGGTGACTGACGCCCAGCACACGTGCCACATCAGACCACTTTGTCCACAAGTGGCTTTAAGGCATGATGGAAGCTGAAAGAAGGGTTTTCTGCAACTGAAAATAGAAAAAAACCCTTAATATTACCCTCATGATAATAACAAGTGTGTGTTGTATTAACTACTGCATTGGAAATCATTTGATAAATAAATGTATAAAATGGCCTTTTTATGTCCTTAAGCTAAACAGCACAGTCAATATGCCTATAATGAACGCACAGATCGCTGATGATGAAGGACGCGGTCTCTGTTTTAGATGAAATAAATTTGGTAAAATGAAAATGCTTTACACTAAATTGGTTGAAATAAAAAGTAAATCAAACTCGTGCCTCATTCTTAATGCAGTTGAACACCTTTTAGCCATGTGGGAGAGCGACTAGTCCAAAAAATATCCATCTTGTATTTATTTAAATAAATAAAATACAATTATATTTGAATCCGATTCATTGATGTTGTAGTGCCGATTTGTTTCTCGAGTTTTAAAGCTCTAGGAGAACTCTCGTATATAGGCTAAAATCATTCATTTCTTTGACTAATTATTTATTTATTTATTTATTGCGACAAAACACGGTTTTGTTGTTAGAAATGCACATTTAAAAAAAACCAATATAACATTTTTGTTTTTGACGGTTTTTGCTTTTTTATTTATTAAGAGCTTAATTCATTAAAATAATTTAATATATGTTATTGTTTCAATCTCGCCCACATTAGTACAGAGTCAGTTTAGTAGTGAATATTACTTAGATTAAAACTGAGATGATAAAATCTTAAGATCTAAAGAGATGCCTAAAATATGAAATGTAATTGGTACAAGGAATATGAGAAAACGCATACTCGATTTGTTTGTTTGTGAGTTAATTATATGCTGTTTTTGTTTTTTATTTTTTTATTTTTATAATAACCCAATATATACATAATTACACGTGTATCTGTGTGTAGAGAGATCTTAGAGCTGAGGACCTAAATCGTTAAGAATATCTCATATGTCTCAATTAAATGTTAGTTGAGCATGCATATATATATATATATATATATATATATATATATATATATATATATATATATATATATATATATATATATATATATATATATATATAAAAAATAGTGAAACCCAGTTAACAAGTTAATCATCACACTCATCACTGCAAGAAGAATAGACATAGCCATTATGCAATTAGACGTTATTTGTGGAATTGCACTATTCATTTAACACAATGCTCACAGTATTCCAGCTGGCCAGTAGAGCTAATAAAATACGATAATAAACAATGTGTGTGGTAGTGCAAGTAAACAACAAACAGAAACAAAGGCGACTACACGGCTATTGTCTTCAATCAGATATTCAGAGTAAATCCCATGCAGTGTACCTCTCATTTCCTTCAGTCGAGATTATGTACATTTGCAAGTGACTCTGTATCACTTGTTTCTTTGTAGCTCTAATTAAAGTGGAATTAAACAACATTATATTGTTTATTTGAAATAGGCTATTGACCGTAAAAGCTTTATTAGTCATTATAATTGGTTGCAATATAAAGTTATTTGTGCATATTTGCAATAATAACAGTAACAATTTTGTTCTATTACTACTAATATTACTACTACGTATACTAATACTAATACTAATGCTTTTGTTATTATAATTGTTGTGGTATTTAAATTTCTAGTTAATATTACACCCAACTCACAGTTAGGTACAATGAGACCGAAGTGAGATGTGTGTGAGATGGCAGTGAGACAAAATAAGAAGAGACTAAGAGTAGGATGAGAGAGATCAAATTGAGGTGGTACAGACTCGAAAGTGGAAAGAAAGTGATATTAAGTTTAGATGAGTGAGATGAAAGTGAAATGAAAGTGAGATAAAAGTTAGATGAAAGTGAGATGAGAATGAGACAAGATTCAGATTAGGGATGATGGAGTGAGATGGAATTAGGATGATAGTGAGACAATATTTGGATAGGAGTCACATGCAAATGAGGTAAGAGTTAGATGGGAGTAAGGTAACATGGAGATGAGAGTAAGGTAATATGGAGCTGGAATTCACATGGGAATGAGGTAAAAGTGAGAGAAGTGTGAGGTAAGATGGAGATTATATGTGAATGGGGTAAGAGTAAGATAAGATGGAGAGGGAAATTAAGAGTGAGATGGGAGAGAGGTAGGAAGGAGTTCAAAGTGAGATGAGAGTGAAGTAAGATGAAAATAAGAGGTACATGGAAATGAGGTAAAAGTGAGATAAAACTGAGGTAAGCTGGGGATAACAGTTAAGAATGAGATGAGAGTGAGGTAAGATGGAGATGAGAGTTACATGGGAATGACGTAAAAGTGAAATGAGATGAAGAGGAGAGTGAGATCAGAGTGAAGAGCGATGGAAATGAGATTTAAGAGTGAGATCAGAGTGAGGTGACATGGAGATGAGAGTTAAGAGTGAGATCAGAGTGAAGTGAGATGGAGATGAAAGTTACATGGGAATGATTTAAAAGTGCGGTAAGATGGGGATGAGAGGTATAAGTGAGATCAGAGTGAGGTGAGAAGGAGATGAGAGTTACGAGTGAGATCAGAGGGAAGAAAGATGGAAATAAGAGGTACTGTACATGGGAATGAAGTAAGAGCAAGATGAGAGCGAGATGTAATGAGAGTGAGACAGGATGGATATGAGAGTGAAATGAGAGGGGACAGGATGGGGACGCAAGTAAAGGCTCTATAGAGTCTTCAAGGATAGAGAAGTGCTTTCTCTTGAACCTGGGAGCGCGAGCACCTGACAGATGTTGACCGTGTGAAAGCGCGCGCTGCAGCTCTTCAGACTGTTTTAAAGCGTAATTGGGCGCGTGGGGAGAGAGAGAGAGAGAGAGAGAGAGAGAGAGAGAGAGAGAGAGAGAAGGGGAGGGGATCGCGCGCCGAGGGCCAAACTTCCATTTTACGCCCATTTTCCAGTCGCGCGATTAATTTCGGCGTCATTTTCACGTCGTTCACCGACACGCTGAGTACCGAGCAGGAGGAAAATGAAGCGTGAAACCAGGAGGAGAAGGAGGAGGAAGGAGGAAAATAAAAGGTGCGCCAGAAAAGAAACGAATAAGCAGAGAATTCAATGCACTGTATGCTTTATGCAGCTCGGAGCATAGCAACAGCTAAACAACCTGTTGATGCCACGGTATGCTCTGATTATTGAGGAAACAAAATAAAAAACTTGCCATCACCATCAATTGCCTCCATTGTTATTTTTTTCCCCCCACAATATACTTTTTTTATTTCTTTTTCTTGTCATTCAGAGGGCCGGGCTGCGTGATAGCACTCACTCTCATCTACATCAGCAGTCAAAAAAGAAGCTTAATGAAAGATTTGTATCCATTCATGAACAAGATAAAGTGCATGCAGGAAACATGAAGAAAAAAGTTCTCAACATTTTACGCACGGTAGATTGTTCCTTATTTTGTGGTCTTGATATAAACAGCGACATGTAGAATTGCATGTACAAGTTCAATCATTTTAATAGAAAAAGCCACACACATACTGTGAATCCAATCAGATTAGTGGTACCATCAAGACAAGATCAAGACAGAGAATGGAATAACTTTACACACAATATGGAAAGAAATCATTCCCATACTTATACTGTAAAACTGCTTCCTTTGTGTTTGAGTGACAATGCAATGTGCCATTATTTGATATGTAGATATATATTTAGCTGTTTCTCTTTTAAAATCCCATTGCTGCATGAAGATGCATTTTTATACCATATCCAGATCAAATTGGCCAAGCATTAAAGAATTCTTTAAATATTTCAGCCTGAACCACTAATACTGAATGACCTTTCTTCCTCTCATGATAAACTTTCTATTATTTTCAGTATAAAACATTTTAGGATTTAGACTTCTGTAATTTCTCACAAATTCTCAGGTGTATATAATACGTTGTGTAACATACGGATGGACAACAAATTCAAATCACGGCTGAACTTAAACAAGTGCACAAGATACATATAATTCGCATGCATGTTGTTACTAACTATGGACATAAATATAGAACCAAGTGTTATAATTTAATAGTAGATACGTAATTACAAAATCACAATGACCTGAAAAAAAAAATGTAAGTGTAATTTCTATGAAAAATCTTTTTCAGTGCCACATTGGTACTGTTTATTAAACCTCATGTGTTGTTTTACATATTCATGCCTCATCACTCGTATATTCGAGCATCAATATCCAGTTCTCATATAAAAGCATTGCAGTGACTCAAAATCAGCAATGTTTAATGTTTTCCCTAACTAAGATTACAAAAAGACTATTAAACATGTTTTTTTAAATCTTCTGTTTCTTCGATTTCCTGCTGATTTCACTTGCATGGTAGGCCTTTCAAGAACATTTACAAAATAATAACACTGAAATTCTTATGTTTGTTTCCTAAAAAATATATATGCTCGTTTTCTGAAAAATAAACGAGTATAAACTCTAATAAACAAATTTTATTACAGGCATAAGAGATGCGTAGGGCAATAACGTCATCTTATATATAATGGGTGGGGGGACTGTTACTTTGCTACACAATATTAAATAGAAATAAATATTAAGTTTAAGGCAATTTGATTATACAGTAAATATCCACCAAACATGCTCTTCCCTCTTCCACACAAGTATAAACTGCATACACACAAACACACACACACACACACTTCTATTTGCAGCCAAATTAGCATTAGCAGCTCATCAGAAGATCAAAGGCCTCAGAGATAAACATGCACTAAACATGTGCTCTTATACACACACACACAGGGATGTGTTCGCAGCATGTTTCCACCTGCCTGCGCTCCTAACCTGCTGTTAGCTTGGGAATCTCTAAGCCCACAGGCCTCTCCTACCCAACCTGCCAGCAGAGTCAGCTTCACAGGATCAGCTGAAGCTTCTAGAAACAACACGTTAGCGCACTAGGGGGGTTAACGCTATCAAAGGCATTTTTTCTCTCGCACAGGCGATTCGTGTAAGCTTTCTGTCACAGCAGCTGTCAGGTCTACTGCACGAGCCCTGATTTGACAAGGCTGCCATCGCTGTGACCTAGCCAATGTCTTTCAGTACAGTCATGATGTTTGATGCAAGCACGAATGTGAAGGGCGAGGTGACTGAGCTGATTGGAGAGAATGCCTTATCTTTAACTGTGTATACAGGAGGGTTTCTAGGATGCTTTGAATCTGTAGATTTTTGTAACTTTAAAGTTACGAGTGACAGAAACTTTATTTGAAGAGACAGCAAGTGTTTTGAAGAATAGACAAAGAAATGGATCAGCTTTACCTTCAAATATAAAAATGCAATGAAACACATGCTCAAGAGAAAATAAACGAATAAGCAGAGAATTCAATGCACTGTATGCTTTATGCAGCTCGGAGCGTAGCAACAGCTAAACAACCTGTTGAAGCCACAGTATGCTCTGATTATTGGAGCAACAAAGTCAAAATTCCTACACCTTGCCATCACCATCAGTTGCCTCCATTGTTATTTTCTTTTACAATATATGTGTTTTTTTATTCATCAACAATAAAAGGTGTGGTTATGACCTGGATTTGTTTCTCTTGGTCTTGGCCAAGACAATAAAAACATAGTCTCCTTGCAAAATTGTAACAATTCACATGGTACATGTTAAGGTTAGAACTATCGGCAGGGGTCCGGAAGAAGACTATATATTTTTTTCTATTCTTACCAATTTATTAATTTGCATTGTAAGAATAAAAATCCGAACACATTGTCATCATTTCCTATCAATTGAAAAAAATCTTGTCGCACATCTTATCTTGCTGATAAAGATTCAAGAAAAGGTGCTAGTAATGGTTCTCTAAAGTGATGTAAACAAGGTCCTGATGGATCTTGATGGACCGTTATACTGTTTCGAATGTAATAATATTAAAGGAAATATTAACACACCACTAATTACCATGATGGCCAACGTGTACAGAACCATATAATCAATATATTCATTCTTAACAACAAGTGATATCCAATACCATATACCATAAAGAATCTTGGGTATACAAGTTTCAATATTAATATAGTAAATTTGTAAATTGTTACAATTCACACTTCTCTATTTGCATGAATAATTATTATCGTTTAGATTATGGTGAATTAGGTTAGGGTTACATTTTTGCATGTATGAATTACATCTATTGATGGAGTCCTGAATAGAATTTCTATGGTTTTGTTGGAAAAAAAAAAAAATCAGGTCACAAAATTCTTTACCATTACACAAATAATCACCTAAATACTGTATACGGGTGTGTGTATAAAACCTCAATTAATGGCCAAACGCTTATTTTAAGCAACTATTGGACTAGCATGATGTGCGTTTAGAGTGTATGCTTTTCATCTAATGCTTTTACTAAGAAATCTGATCACCATATGTTATATGGTGATACAAGAGATACTAAAACAAGAGAGCCGCCTCTTCAGACCCCCCAAATATCAACATATAACAGATAAATAAAATTGTTTCCTTTGTCAGTTAATCATTACACCATTTCTGAATGATAGCTAATGAGCAGGATGGGATTTTGGCAGCTTGTATGACCACTTACTAAGAACAGCAATGTTAATGGTCCCAACAGCCTTATTGTATTCAACTACATCTGCCTCCTGGAAACACATCTATAATTAGTCCCTGTGTCACACATTAGGAGGCTAATGGACTTTGGCTCTAATGAGCATTAGACAAGGCATAGGCCCTAGCTCAGGTCTTAATGTAAGGGTCTAGTAACCCTGGGACAGAAGATGGTCTAGAAAGAAAAAAAACCCAGCCTTTTTTAGTAAATCCTTTGCACAACGGTTATTATGTAGTATGAGAAAAAAAAGGGATCATTGGTCAACCACTTTGTAGCTCATATTGGTAACCTAATTCAGATGTTAATCAGGCTACCGGCTTGTGCCTTTGAGTGTGTGTTAGAAAGCAAAAAAAAAAAGGAGTGATCAGAAGCCTTCTTTCACATGGCCCACTGAGCAAAAATCTCACATCCATTTCTTTGCCATTTAATAAATGAGAAGTGAACAGATGGAACAGGAACCATGTTGCTCTATATCAAGATGATTTAGTCACCAGCCACAGGTTGTTAACTAGTTGTATTTCAGTGGCTCTAAATGAGCAGATCTAATCATTCTATCAAAACTGGCTGTAGTTCAGCAACTCAAGATTTCTGCCCATGAGCCATCTCAGGTTTTGTAAAAGAGCCTCTGTTGTGGTTTATCCAAAAATGTTTCTTGTTATAAATTAAAGCAGCTAATAGAGAGTGGAAAAAGCTTTAAAAGACTTTCATTGGCATGGCATTTGAAATAGAATAGAATGTTTAAATAGATTGAACAATACTATGTCAATAAATGTATGTGAATGTGTGACCATTACAGCAGTATGGGAGCTCTTTACTAACTTTCACCACAAAGTTAGAGGCACACAATTGTTTAAGATGCCATTGCACATTGTAGTATGATTTTTGCAGTTTTCCTTTACTACAACTGACAAAAACCACACAGAACACGTTTAAGATTAAATCAATCACCAACTGTGTGCTTTGTCTTCGTACCCAACATCAGAGTCTGATCTCCCTAATACTCTTGTAGTTTTTGAATTTTGAATTGCTGCTTAGGCTGTTATAAAGCACATCCTCTTACCACGTACATGAACCCACTGATTCCTAGGAAACAGAAGTGTTTCTGTGATTCACAAGGAATAAATATGATGCCATTGCTCTACCGAGAGATATATCTTGATTAATATATCTTGTTTATTATTATTAATCAAAATGTCTACCAAGCATTAAAGTGTAACTGTTGTCACTACACAGTCAGGTTAGTTGCTTATTAAAAAAAAATGCATATCTTCATACATTTATTTAACCATACAGCCATAACTAAATCTGATCTGGAGTAACTTTTTTTCACCTCTTCTCCCAACACCAGCTCTTCACAGATCAGCAGCTCTCGACTTCTTGACTATCATCGTTTATAATCTTATAATCCTCATAATCCGTCTACAAGAGTCGGCCGCCCTCGTCCAAATAACCATAATCTCATTACACCTCCTATGAAAGTTTCATATTTATCTACTGATTTCAAATGAAAGTAATAAGGCTTCTTAGCCACCCAGCCCTTCTGATCCCTGCCACCAAAAACCCTAATCATATTTCTCTGCTATCTGAAAGCAATCAGTAATTGTGTGTGCAGCACCAGAATGAAGCGCAGCGGCAATAACGGCCAGCAACAGCGAAAGCTGCCAGTTCAGCTGGGCTAATTAAATTAAAAAAGACGCTAGCCCTGGTGCTATAGGCATGGTGCATTCATAAGTATTTCAATGGGGGTGTCGGGGGGGGAGGGGGGGGGGAGGGGGGGGAGGGGGCTACATTGTAAATGACATTTAAGGTGTTTAATGTTGAAGAATCTTTAAAGAGGGTTGCTATGGGATTGATGTTGCTGCAATGTCAAATATAGTTGAACAAACATATTATAAACCCCCTAAAAACAAGCTTCTAGTCTGGATTACTGAAATTTGTGATTGCCTACTACAGTAGAATTGCCATCCTGTACCACCAAACATACTGTATATAGTTACAAGCCACAGCTGATTATAACAATGAAGGTTGTCATGTCATCTGTTATGTAATTTCTTTTTACCTAAATTTCTAAATCATTTCCTTTTGTCCATTTCCATTTATTCATTAACTCAGTATTAAAGAAATAAAAGCAATGTGAACAAGAAAGGAAAAGAGCTGGCTGTCAAATGCCATATGGCCAGCGGCAATGTGAAGTCTGTCTGTTTGTGGTGCGTAAAGCCGCTAATCTTGTTTTTGCCCTGTTCTGACAGCGCTGCAAATTAGCGCTGACATGCTAACAACACATATGAAACGCTTTTTAGCCCCTAAAGTCAAGCCACACTGACTCATGATGACCTCAGCGCTCTCTCTTTCTCACTCACTCTCACTCTCCCTGGGGCCACATTAGCCATCGATGACATACTCCCCTTTCTCCTCCCTCTCTCCTCCCTCACTCTCCTCTTCTCTCCTCCACCAGGAGAACACCCCAGGCCCCTACTCTTTTCCTTTTGAGGATAAAGGGCAATGGAGAACGGGAGCTTGCCGGCAGTTGAGAGTGAGGCCTCTCAGCTGGGTGGCCCTCCTTCAAACCCTTGCTCTTCTTCCTCCAGTCTCCAAGCGCCATAAATGAGGTCATCCAGTTTATTTCCTTTTCAGACTGACAACCAGCTGCGTTCAAAGTCTTAGCCCACCATACCTGGCCTTTCCTTTTTAGCCGCTTCACACACACACGCACACGCACACGCACACACACACACACACACACACACACACACACACACACACACACACACACACACACACACAAACACACACACAGCTTTTGCCCATTTTCATCCTTCATTAATGCTTGAATGAGGTACCTCAGCTGGCTGTTAGAACGCTTTTCACCACACACAAGAAAAAGGAGGGAAAGAAAGTAGTAAACAGGAATGAAAAGATGGAAGGTATTAGAGAATGACCAACTGGTTCAGACTTTCTTATAAGGCTATACACTTTGAACAATCAAGCAATGCAGCTGTATTTCATTCAATTAATGCCAATTATGATGTAAGAGTTGATGGAGTTAACTTTAAACTTTTTCAATTCTTTCTGCAGTCATGCAAATTATGTAAAAAAAAAATTAATTCATTTACAAAATGAAAATAACTGATATGATGCAAAGTATAAATGAAAACTACTTATATTTAACTCTTGAAATTTAGACCCCTGAAACATGAGTATAAAAAGATAAGACGCATTTCCAAACAATCTAACTGAAAATCTGGCTGATATTTAAATACCCAAAACAAGCATTTTTTTTTTACTAAGATCTTGGAGATCTTTATCTTCATAGTCATGTTGCCTTACGATTTAAATTTGAAACATAAAACAAAAACACCAAAACTAAAGCCAAAAGTCAGTCCTGATACAAACAAAAGCGTTGATACACTACTATTAAAAATAAAAATACATACACATAACAAAATACATAAATGAGACATGCTGATATTGAGCGATGAAATTGTGTAAATGGAAACCAAATTGGATAAAATAATAGTCATATAACAAGAAAATGAATCCGAAAGGCCAACATCAATACGAACTCATTATTTAATTCTGCTCTCTCAGGACCCTTTGCATTCAGTCACGTCGCTAATAGGATTTCTCTACTGTGATGGCCGCCTTCTTCCTCCCCACACCCTTGGAATTTCTTGAACCTTCTGATACGTCATCCTCCTTCGAACAAACAACATTCCCTACTTAGAAGAGGTCTTCAGGTCTCTCTGACTAGCCCCCTGTTCTGCGACCCACCTCAGAAAAACTTCAAGACCCCTGTGCTTCTGGAGGTGGGGCTGAACAGGAGAGAGAAAGAGAGAGAGAGAGAGAGAGAGAGAGAGAGAGAGAGAGAGAGAGAGAGAGAAAGAGGAAAAGTAGAAGGTGAGAGATCTTTCGTTCATTTGCTCCCTCTCCACAGGATGATGACGGCTCTCTCTTTTCTGCCTCTCTCAGCTCCTCCAATACACACACCTCTTTACACCTTCCTCGTCTTCAGCTTTTCCCCCGATCCACACCAGCGTTCCAAGCCGCACAGGATCGATGAAGTTTCATGTGTAAAGATGTATCCTTACTCGTTCACTCCGGAGCTCTAAGATGATCCCGCCCAGACCCCAGTCTCTTTAGGCAATGGAGTGGTTTATTTAATTTTCCCCCTATAATAGCAAACTCACTGAATGAAGAGCTGGTGGTGGAAAAAAAATGAGGTGAGAGAGAGACGGAGAGAATGCGAGGCAGCATTGATCAACAAAAGAAAAGAGAATGTGAGGCAAGCGAGAAAAAAAGAAAAGAGTGAGCCCAGAGAAACAAAAGCTAAAATCTACGACTATTTTGCTATTTTGATTCACCCAGTACCTCCCGCCTCCCCTATTTCTTTTTTTTTTTTTTAAATTACATCCAAAGTGTGATATCTATTGTGGTGGGAAATGACAGTGAACAATGTAAGCAGGGTCTTGGCAATTTTCACCGGGGCTTATTCACACAGGGCCAACTGCTGCTGTACATTCAAGCCCACGAAACGCTTTGATAAAAGGCGCATTGGAGGGGGACGATGGGTGCTCATTGTGAGGGACAGTGTAAACAAAAAGGCAGTGGAGAACAGGCCTGGACCGGGTGAGAGGATAAAAAAAATAGCCGTGCTTTATTCTCATCTGGATGGGTGTTTTTGGAGAGTGAGCACATGTTGGTTTTGCCTGACCGTGGCCCGGCCCTCTGTGATCACACCAGCGTCAGACTGGGAGGCCCGGTCAGAGTATTAAAACCAATGAAAGAGTGGTTTCAAAAAACGAAAGAGAAGTAAGGATCGTGATAGATTAGAGAGCACCATTTTGTTTCTTTACTTCAGGCCAAAATTGGACCTTTAATGGCGAATTTAAATTAAACAAATAAACTGTTGTTCATGCGAACAGACTCGAATATTCTCCATATACATGCTTCATTTTTATTCACCGTTCCTCTTGTAGAGAATGTTTTCCCAGACTGAGCTTGGTCTATTCAAGCAACTCCAATCACACACAAACACACAGCTCTACAAGACTGCTGTGTGTCCCATTCATACACAGACTCCACCTGGGAGACATGCTCAGTGTTTGCACAAGATTATATTCCCTATGGGCAACCATTACACACACACACACACACACACACACACACACACATGCACGCACACAGAGAGAGCAGCAGCAGCCACTATTGCATCCTCCTAAACAAACAAGTCCAATGCACAGGGAGAAGCAGACATATCATTATACCACATAATAGAGCCAGGCTCAGACATCAAAAGTCTGTCTGCTGAGAATGTCAGTCAAAACCGATTATACAAGAGTTTTGTACATATTTACACAAACTCCCAAATCATTTTATGTATTTTTTTTTTTTATCACGACCAAGAGCCAAAATATGCCCAGGGCATATCATGTTTAAAAAATGCAATAAAATCACACTAGCAGGACTAATACACAAGTCATTATCATCAGTCACGAATTTGAAACCAATGAACTTTGTTCCATTTCCCTTCAGCAGATAACTTACAGTAAAAAAATCTCATCAAAGTCCTCACGCTATAACAAATAGGCAACAATCTTTAAATAATATTAAACTACAACTCTGTAGAGAGAGAAAAAGAGAGCATACTGAGTTGGTACTGCAGCAACAACAGTGTAATTAGTTATGTTTCTATATTGTATTGTGTAAAATAAAAAACAAACATTACTATTTTTGGTTTGAAGAAGCCACAGTGAAACTAACTTGTACAATGTACTATTAATAACACTTTAATCAATGAGGCAGTTTACAAAATGAAAAGAGTGCAATTTGACATGATTTGTTTTCTAGCATTTTTACTGTCAGCTAATGTTAGATGCAGACAAATAAATAAATAAACGAATAAATAAATACATTTAAAATAATAATAGACAATAAAAAATAATTCATAAGATTTTTCCTACATTTGCTTGCCACAGTTTTGAGCTTTTTTGTGGTAATTGAAAAAGTACCATTATCATATCATATCATATCATTATCATACACACAATCACCATTATCATATGGCTGTAAAAATCCTGAACCAGCAACAACACCACCTGATGGAAAGCCAGTCATCAAAGAAAACCAACGATGTTTTTCTGATTACGTATGCAGTTTTTTTGCCGTTCTCTATTAGGCTTTAGTGGCTCTATGTCCAGCATACAATGAGGACAAAAAAAACAAGGCTATGTGACACAGTGCTGTCACAGCAAAGCAGGAGAGCCACCCAGCATGCAACAGAAGGGACGGCTCAGCTCAGAAACATGAAGAAATACAGGGCACATCAACCTCAAAATGTGAAACATCTCGGCAAAGCCCTAAAATTTCTTGTTTATTAAATCCAGTAAATTAATTATGCCCTTATTATGAAAATGTTTGTCAGATATGCTGTGTCAGAATTCCAAGCCTATGTAGTATACTTAACAAAAAAACAAACATTTATAAACTTTATTTTGACAGGTTCATTAGGACCTGAGACAAAATGCAAACTAACTTTGGCAACTGTTTTTGTACTCACTCTGTAATAGTCATTTAATCCATCCAGATTTACACATCGTCCAGATGCTTTCTTTTGCGTTGGAAAAATGTTGGCTCTTCTCCATATTTACTGAATTAGCATACATAGCTACATGCAACATGTTTGACATTGTGTAATTTAAAGAGTAATTCGTTTTTTTAGCTAATAAACTTTTGGCTCATTTATAATTTTTATAATGTTACATGCAGAGAAACAAACAAACAAATAAAGAAAGAAAAAAAGAAACATTTTGTATAATGTCAAATATGCTAAATAGCAAAATAAAGAGTTAAAGCAAGAACTAGAGTTTGTGGAAGTATTGTGAGCTGCTGTTTTAGCTAGCATGTAGCCTACAACGTTAGCTAAATATATAAATGTAAATATATGAATGCTATTTTTTACAGTAAAGTTTAGTCGATTTTACTTCAGTGATCTTTTACTTGAAATAAATTATAACTGTTGTTGGTTTCTAAAAATGCTGCATTGTCTGGGCAAATAAAGATATACATTTCTAGCTAAAACATCACTGAAAGCTGGGTTTACCTTTTACACTTTTTGTTTTTATATACTCTGAATGAATATAACTCTCCAGTGACTAAAATCAATAATAGGACAATAAGGGACTTTGTGAAATTTACAGCATAGTTACAGTTAGCCTGCAGAAGTGGCAGTGGCATAACAAATCAAACATGATTATGAACAGATAGAAAAATTACTTAAATACTTCAAGCTTACTTTCTAGGAAACTTTATTTATTTATTTTTCTTTTTTGATGTTTGCTCATGTAAATGGTTACATGAGCAGTACTTTTTACTGGGGATCAATCATTATAGGATATTCTGTATCATCTCAGGGTATCATGGAGCCTGTTACAGAATTTGCCACAAATTTTATTGGGATAATGTTATTCAGTGTTACAGGTAAAAAATCTTGAAAGGTGGCTGGAGTTACTAATCTAAAATGAAATGTAATTTGAAAGCAAAAAAAGTTAATAGCACAAAGAGAAATGAAATAAAAGCTTGTCTGGCATATTAGCTTTTTATGTCCCCATGGCAACAACAAGATACAAGTTTGAATTCATTTTTGAATCAACTAAGATATTAATTCTATTACCGTAAAGTTTGTGAGCTCAAACATTTTGAATGTAATATTTGGATTGATTTATCCTTTTTTTTTTGCTTCTAGAACATCATTAATTGATCAGAGTAGTGTGACCGAGCCCCAGTTTGAGTCCCAACTGGAGTGATAATAAAAGACCCAGTAATATTCAGGGTCCCTGGGCAGAAATATGACCAACATACATTAATAATGCACCTTTTGATTTCCTAAGGGGCTCCCAGTTCTACTCAAATGGCTTCCTGCTTACACTGGGGTTAATATGAGGTTAGTGAAGTGGGGGACAGGGCAACAGGTGGAGGATATCAGCAGTGTATCGTATGATTCCGTAGTGCTCACCGGTGCATTGCCGGGGTCTTTAGATTTGGACAAGGCTGACTGGCCAGATATAATTTGCCCAGTGTTTGTTAACTTCAACATATGCTAGACTACGAAACCTTTTCTTTTTTTGCAGGACACTTTGCAGGAGAATATACTAATCTCCTGTTTTTTCACATTCTCTTGAAGTCTCAAAAGTCTTTCCAGTGTTTGACTTTCAACTAGATGCCGGTCAAGTGGTTTGTCAATGACACAGAGCGTTCATGGGCTCCAAATAGTTTGGTGTTATGAATACTGCATCATACTCTCTCTCTCTCTCTCTCTCTCTCTCTCTCTCTCTCTCTCTCTCTCTCTCTCTCTCTCTCTCTCTCTCTCTCTCTCTCTTTTTTTTTTTCTCTCACTCTCTCTCACCCTCTCCTACAAACACACAAACACATACACAAAGAAACCCAGTTCAGAAGCTCAAGGAGAATTTTCAACCCTGCTATTTTATAACAAATGGTGTTTTTATATATATATATTGTTGATGGAGAATTGGTCAGCAGTACAAACATTTCTACTCCTTCAAATTTCTTTTTTTTTTGTATAATAATAATGCACCATTTTTTGTATAATAAAAAAGCACCAATAATGTGTGCTGTATATGCCATAAAATAATTTCTAATATTCTGATTCGGTTTGTTTACAAGAATCATTCTTAGTACCTATCTAAGAAAAAGGTAAGAAAGGTGCTTTATACTTGTCAAATGTACATTACAGCACAGTGAAATTCTTTCTTCACATATTCCAGCAGTTATATAGCTATGGTCCAACTATAAATGTAAAACTGTAGTTCCCTTGATTAGAAAAATCAATAAAACCAATTTGTGAACAGTAATAATAATAATAATAATAATAATAATAATAATAATAATAATAATAATAATAATATCATCATGCTGTAAGTAACTTTAATTAATTAGTATATAATGACATAATAATGTATAAACTAACTTAATTTTATTGTTTCTGCCTCTTGTTTAATTTTAGTTTAGTCAACATCTTTTTGTAGTGTTTGCCTTTTCTAAATATTTATATTATGCTGTACATCCAGAAAATAATCCAGAAGAGATGATGATGATGATGATGATGAGGATGATGATGATGATGATGATGATTTTTTCAGGTTTAGATGTTGGACAGAATTTTAACTACATGTCGTACACTGTATGAATGTGTATGTGACAAATAAAATTTGAATTTGATGACAGATTAATGCTATGTTTTGTTTGTTTGTTTTTTACTGCAGGATGGCATCATCTTACATTCCATCTTAAATCCATCATTGGTAGGAATACATAGATTTCTAATATATAAAGACTCTAGTTAAAGAAAAGGGCAGTGCGAAATATGAAACATTTTCATAATATAAAAATGTTGGCTTTGTGCACAGAAGCATTGTCATTCTGGAACAGGTTTGGGTCTCTTAGTTCAAGTTAAGAGAAAAGTTTATTCTACCACATCCAAATACACCCTATTCGATCGTGTGCCTCCAACTTTGGGGTAAAAGTTTGGGAAAGAACATGCCGTATGGCTGGAAACATCAGTTGTCCCAATACTTTGCCAGTATAGTGTATGTCTCATAACACTTATTTAGGGAGATTCTTAAATAAGTGTCACCACAATAGCTGCATTAAATGTCTTAATAATGAGACAATTGAATTCTGGTCAGAATTCAGAATGGTCAGTGTTGCTTTGACAGTAGTTTTAATTGTTTCTATATAAACAGCTAATTCATAAAAACTTACATACTGTATACTCCATGTACTGTGACCCATAAATAGGATGAACCCATTTATTTCAATTTATTAATATACTACCTAATAAAGAAAAATGAATAAAGATTTCATATGTTGCTTTATATGTAAGAAAAAACTTTATTTTAAGTTTTTTTGAGTCATTGGTGTCAATACATTGTTTTGTCCAAAAAGCAACATTTTTGCTCTTTCCTGTTTGTTTGCAACGCTGTTTTTTTTTTTTGTGTCTTTTTAAATTCATAACTAAGAAAAGAGGAACAAAACCTTTCATGTATTCTGATAATGGAAAATAATCTACAATATGGTAACAGAAATATCATCACAAGGCCAGTTCAATTGATTGAGCTATAAGTAGGTAAGTCATGTGCTCACTTTTATTTTTTTGCCACGTTTGTTGTTGTTGTTGTTGTTGTTGTTGATGGATAATTAAAGAGTAAGAAATTTCAGCATCAAAATCTTTTTATCACTGAAACTAAATGCATATATTTCATGAAAAACTGAATGGATGCTAAAAAATGGTAGAGTGGACCTTTTGAGAACGAGAGAGAAAGAGAGTGTTAGACAGGGAGAGAAGCAGAGTGGTAGGGTTGCAGTGAGTGTTGTCTGTAATCGTTGTGATTATAGCCTTTACATCCTCTTCACCCTCTGAAGCTGCGAGAGTCGATAGAAAATTGAGACCCTCCCCAGATTGAGACGAAGACCTTATTTTATCCCATTTCTCTCCCTCTTTCTCATTCTTATTGAAACACACTGATGCACAACAGTGCATTTGTGGTCCTGCCAGGGATCAAGTCTTATGCATATTATCCACTAAAGTGTGGGGAGTGTGTCTCTATCTCTCACTCAGACTAAATCACACAGGCAACCATGCAGGAACACACCTCTTCCTATTCACACAAATCTTGTTATTGGATCTGCCAAACCACAGGCCTCACTGCATTACAAAGCCCTCCGACAAACTCAGAGTAGCCCACAAAGTGCTCGGTCTTGCCACAAAACCATGTACATGTCCGTGTAGAGGAAGCCTATCATCTTTACATCCAAGTAAGCATCCATTTGGTGATAAAGAAAAAATGAACACATCCTGTTTACTTTGGATTTCATGCAATAATTCCAGTGTCCAGTGTATATATATATATATATATATATATATATATATATATATATATATATATATATATATATATATATATATATATATATATATATATATATATATATAAAACATAAATCTTAATAAATCTGTAAATCTTGATTACAATTTGAAAAGTTCTTGCACCCCCAACACTAGTGTTTATTTATTCATTATTAATAATATTTTATTCATATTTATTGTCCTGTGAAGAAAATGACATCACTGAGCTTCTTGCTGTTATGTCATGCAAATGATCATCGCAAAACCTTGATTTTGAGTTCGACATTAATTTCTGTGTTTTTATTGGATGAGATCAGTATGTTGTCAAACGATCCATATAATCAAGCCGTAACAATGTTGCAGAGAGAAGGATCAGTAAGCAGAGATGAACTCTCTCGATGTTTAATCTTCAGCATTTAACCATTCCAAATATACAATATATTAAAAAAAGTGGGAAATTGTCACAGTTGCTGCTGCTTTAATCCAGTGTTCCTCACAACTTAAGCAAAGAAAAATCGTAACATCAGTCAGCAACTGCTGAAGTTGTGACAGTATGTTGGCTTGACACTAACTAAGAAAAATATAAGGAGGTAACAGAAAGAAGAAATGCCACATAATGCTGATGTTATCAAGCTTTAGGATGATTATTTTTTTCATGACACCAACAAATATAACATGGTAAATGAGTGAAAGTGAAAGAGAAATAATACTATTCATTGTTATCTGTATTTCTTGCTTTTTTTACACAGGCGGTTAAAAACAGCACGCTTTCAAAGCCTCTAAATAAATGTTTGGCCCCCTACCCATAGACTTCCATTGACACTGCTACTATAGTTGTTCTTCAAACTCAAAAAAATAAATAAATAAACAAAAAGCCCTGCTTATTTACTGAGAAAATCACCTTTAGACATGATACAAAAAATATTTCTGAACTGGACCCAAAGTGTTGCCATGTACAAAACCTCAAAGCCAATACTGGAGAGGCTGAGGAAAATATATCTAGCTGGAGATCAAAGTGTGGCATAATTGGATGTAGCATGATGTTCCTTTGTCTGCTAAAACACACACCCAAGCAGACAGCTACAGCTTCACTGGAAAAATTAGCTGCAGCCACAAGAGCGTTCCAGAAAAACGTCGTGTCTGAGACATTCCTCTGCATAGTTCGGTCTAATGATCTGTGCTGAATGTTGGACTGCAAAGATACAGCGTCTGCAGATGCCAAGCGTTTTGAGGCATAACCAAGCACTAAGCTCCTCAGGTTTTGCATCAGACGAGCCTGAGGCGAGTCCTTCATCTTTCCTGTGAGCGCAGATCCCTGCAGCTCCAAGATCAGTGATTATTCTGCCTCGACAAAGCCAACCGTCTTCAAAGTGGGACACATCGGTAAGAGAGGTTTGAATGAGGCTGTAATGAGTAATCTGGGACAGGAAGGAGAGCTAAGCTTGTACACGGTTTGGAGGATGACTGGGAAGATTAGGGAGCTGACACTACTGCTTGAGGCAATGTGTGTGTGTGTGTGTGTGTGTGTGTGTGTGTGTGTGTGTGTGTGTGTGTGTGTGTGTGTGTGTGTGTGTGTAAGAGAATTACAAAGACTGGAAATAAATATGGAGAGCAAAAAATAAGACAGCGGGCCCTTCACATCACACTCATAAGTACAGCTACACATGCACAAATGAAGCACTCTCATTTTCCCCCAAACACCTCTGAATCCATGTGCATACACACACACACACACACACACACACACACACACACACACACACACACACACACACACACACACACACACACACACACACACAGGACCTGCAATCCTTTGAACTTCCACTCAACAAAATGCTCTATTGAATCAATGAATAATTTGGCCAGGTGTCCGTAAGGATGAGAGAAAGAAGATAGATTATGCGTGGCCAAATCTTTGAGGTTGTCTCCACAACAGCACTGAGTGTGATAATAAATTACAGACTGTACATTTCCATTTCCAGAGTAAAGATCTGTTCTTGATACTTCCCCATCAACAATCAGCAATGCTACCTGTGACCTAACAAATATTACGTCTACAAAAAAAAATGTAAAATCGTCAATTCGGACAAAAATTGCAGTCAAATCAATACCCATAGAACATTTAAAAAAAGCATTTGCATCTATCTATCTATCTATCTATCTATCTATCTATCTATCTATCTATCTATCTATCTATCTATCTATCTATCTATCTATCTATCCATCTATCTATCTATCTATCTATCTATCTATCTATCTATCTATCTATCTATCTATCTATCTATCTATCTATACTGTATATAGTTTTATATAGTGTTATATAGTTTGGGGTAATATATAATCTAATATAATATAATTACAAGATCATTGCTTTGTTGTGAAAAAGTAGAATGTTTATAATTTTAAATTGTTAATATATTTCTTTGGAAATTTAGAATCACAATAAGAAAAAAACTGGCAAATCTGTTTCTCATAGTTTGTTTTTCATGCCATTAATTGTGAATGCTTCAGCAATTCAGTTTAGCACTATAGAAACACAGCAGGTTTCTGACCTTAAATAAGGGTACAGCCTTCTTCATTGGTGCTCTCTGCAAATTAAAAGTTGTGGCATTTGAAATTTTAAGTTGGAGAGTGAGGATTGTTGAAAGGCTGTTGGATGGATGTGGATGTCCTTGGGATGGGAAATTAGTAATTATAAGTCTGGGGGAAGTGGATGAGTGTGTATGTGTGTGTGAGTTTGTCTGAGGGTTTTGAAACAGAAAGGTTGTACAATGGCCATGACAGTCATTTGATTTAATGAAAGAGAAGCTTCACTAGCTTTGACAGAAAACAGGAGAGAAAAAAAAAAAAAAAAAACAGTTAGTAATAAAATGGTTTATTCCAGATGCTGAATAGGTCCCCTGGTGGTCTAGTGGTTAAGATGCAGCGCTCTCACCGCTGCGACCCGGGTTCGATTCCCGGTCAGGAAACCATCCCCAGCCACTCTCAGTGCCGGTCCCAAGCCCGGATAAATTGGGGAGGGTTGCGTTAGGAAGGGCATCCAGCGTAAAACATATGCCAAATCACACGTGCGGAGGATCCGCTGTGGCGACCCCTAACGGGAGAAGCCGAAAGAAACTACCATTCCAGATGCTGAATCAAATGTATGGAACAATTTTCTTTTCTTTTAATTGATTTGGATTTAAGAATTTCGGTATGATGTAGAAGTATATTATGGAATAGGTGCTACATTTTAATTTATAATATGAATAGGAATTATTAGTAATAAAGAATATCTCATCAATAATTTTTATGATTATGGTGATGTTTTTGGGTTTATGAATATGTTAGTGTTATTATTATTATCTATCAAGTATCAAAAATAACAAAAATGTAATGCAAAATTGAAAGTGAAAAAAGTATTGTTAAAATCTTTCTTTAAAAAAGTGTATAAAATTAGACTTTTGTGACCAATTATTATATAATCTTCCTCTACTTCTTATTCTTCTTAATGTTATAATATCTGTGTTATGCTGTGTTGTTCATGTTGTTATTAATATATGTATACAGTAAAATAAATATTCATCCTTCATCTTCATCCATCTTCTCCCGCTTATCCGAGGCCGGGTCGCCAAGACAGCCCCACAACATCCAGAGACTTGAGGCACTCAGGGCGGATCTCATCCACCCCCGGTGCCCCGTCACCAAGAGTCTCAAAATAAATAATAGCATTAATTATAGCATTGACAGCAAATATACTGTGTGTGTGTGTGTGTGTGTGTGTGTGTGTGTGTGTGTGTGTGTGTGTGTGTGTGTGTGTGTGTGTGTGTGTGTGTGTGTGTGTAAATTTTAAATGAAATAACAAATTAGTTTTTTAATAATTAACAGCCTATAAAATGTCAGACATGGCTTTAATTTTTTTGGAAATCCTCTAAATAAGATTAGGGCTGAAGTAGGATTCGAATGAAGGCCTTTTTTTATAAATGAATTTGTGTACATTTACATTTATATTTTAATAGTACACCCTAAGTGAACATGCCACGCTGGTAATATTTTGTGTGAGCACCATTGTTATGTAGCACTGCTTTAATCCTCCTGGGCATAAAATTCACCGGAGCTGCACAGGTTGTTGCTGGGATCCTCTTCCACTCCTCCCTAATGACATCACAAAGCTGCTGGATATTAGACACATGACACTTCTCCACTTTCTGTGTTAGGATGCCCATAGGTGCTTAAAAGTTCAGGTCTGGAGACATGCTTGTTTTTTATTACTGATCTTTTTTAACTGCTGCTCTGCTGTTCAGAGTACAGTGTGTACATATATATATATGTATGCACACACATACTTTATGAAATATTTTAATTAATCGACAATCTTGCGTAAGATTCCAGACTTTAAAATTTTATGTTTTTATATAAAGTTAATAATTACACTTAACCTTACTATACTACAAGTCTTAATGCTCTTCTTCTTTAATTCCCTTCTTGGTGTGGTCAAATCTTTGCTGCATGGACTAAATGTGTTTCAACAGCTCAACAAGAAAATGCCACCCAATGCCTAGCTCACTTAATAGGCATCATGTGGCATTTTTTGCCATGTAAGCACTGATTACAGGTTCATTGTATTGGTGAAAAATTTTTAGTATTACATCTCGGGGCAATTTATCTGGATTTTTAACTCTCTAGTTTTACCTGCCAATATAAGGTTATGACAGTTCATTATAAACAGTTACACAAACATCTATCCCAGATGATGCGACAAACAAACCATTTTGCATTTAGTTTGTGCTTTACCAAATCTTCTGGTATCCATGCCAAAGCTACACATATTGATTTAGTTAAAAAAAAAAAAACTTTACACAGCAGTGCACTACAGCCAATAATTCTAATCCCACATCCTTGGCTGACTTTATGGAACTGTCACTCCCAAGCAAACAGCTACCCTGGTAGTACTGCATGACAGGCAGCTGTATTGATCATCAGTCAGAGTGTGTGTGTGAAGGATCTCATGTCCACTGAGGGGGAAAAGAAATCACAGGCTCTCCAGTAAAGATATTGGGGATCTCTTGGTAAGCCAGAATGTCTGACGACAGATTGTATGCAACTAAACAGTTAAGTTTAATTTTCTTTCGTTAAACTTTACAACAATTGTGGCACTAAGCTCACATTATGGGTTGAAGGTGATGTTTTTATCTTTCAGCCACACCACGTGAAATGTTCATGCTTGGCCTTGCAGACTCGTCACAGACCTCGACAAAAAAGGAAGAAAATGTTGAGCTTCAAACTGAGTTGCAGAGGCAGCAACAATAACCTTGAGATAGAAGCAAATCCTCAACCTCCCTCATGAGGTCATTATTCACCGAACACTTGCGAACAATGAGCACACACACTCAGTCTCTTTCACCTAAGCACAAGACCAATTTGTATGTATTTTCCTGGACTCCTTTTATTTTAGTCTTTCTCTGTTTCCTTTTGCTACCCTTCTACCTTTCTCGATCTCATTCAATTTTTCTGCCCACATTCCCCTCACCCTCTTTTACCCTTTCATCCTCTTTTGCTCAAGTTCTCTCTCTCTCTCTCTCTCTCTCTCTCTCTCTCTCTCTCTCTCTCTCTCTCTCTCTCTCTCTCGCTCTCTCTTTCTCTCTCTCTCTCTCATACTACCTCTTGCGGTTTGCACTCGTCTCCTCCAAGGTCTGCCAGCACAATAGCTGAACGTCAGATTTGCATTTTTGCCTGCCGCCTGTGTCTGACATTGTAAGAGTGAATAAGAGTTCACCCTCCAGGCCACTCACCTCTCTCTACACAGCTAATTACAGCCTTCACAATTAGCATGCTAATGCTAGTCACAGCATGAATGTCATCCGCCGTTAATAAAGCCTTGGCCTTGCGGCTAACTGCCTGCCAGCTAGTGTATTATCCCATATTATCCATTCATTTGTACATAAACCCATTTTAGGCTAATTAACTTTGGCTTATGGTTGCATTTAAAGTAAAATTTAAAAAAAGCTTGAGTGATTTGGTCAAGCTGCATAGCTTAGCAAGCTAGTCAAGTCTATCATTATTTAAAGTTCAGCAATCAGCTTTGCCTAGGCTAGAGGGAAAAAAATGTATATACAGTCCAGACAAAATAAATCACATATTGAAAAAAGATTTCCTTTTGTCAAGGCACTAAAATCTTTTGCTGGTTAGGACTTATACACTGTGATAGTTCTATTGTAAACTGAATGAGAGCTATGGGTTAAACTATGACAGATTGGGATTTGACAGGGTTAAACTGTTTATATAAGACTCCCTGTGGACCAATTTCATATCACTACTGTGCTTAAATCACTATCATATGGACAATTTGTCTGTCTTCACACTCAATTCTCTTTTCCAGTTAAGAAAACAAGTCTGATATTAATACACATGTGGAGGATTTTATGCTAAACGATTTAGTTAATCTAGTGAGTTTTTAGGGTAATTTGCAGATAGTCAACAACAAACAGTCATCAGGCATGCAGTCCTGCAGATGCTGCTAAAACATTTTAGATGTTTAAATGCATTGCATGCAGCAGATGTTTACATGCAGCACCAGTTTAGGCAAAATTTAGAGCCAAACAACAACTAAATATCACACAAAACCTCAGACATTGGAAAAAAACTAAACATGTTTCGTAGCATTTTGGTAGGTCACCACTGTGTTACACTTTGTCTAGGTTTTAGAAATGCTCTTTATTTATTTTTTTTGCTATAAAACAATAGGCTTGACTTGACTTTGCTATAACATGTCATGCAGCCTAGTGAACATCAGCCTGGGTAAATGCTCATAAACTGGATTAGGTCCAGGCATGACATGCTACTCAGCCATATAAGTAGTGCATTTTAATAATTATTTATGAGAATATTTAGAATATTATTTAATAATACTGTTTTGTGCTCCTATTGATTATAACTCCATGTTTTTTTTATATGACATAAATGCATAGGATCCTAAAAGTATGCTAATTGTTTATAAAGTTCGCTTTGTTTGTTTAATAATACAATCTAATTCTAACAGCAGGTTTTTCTTTTTTATTCAGAGCCACATAGCTATTTGATCAGATGATTTTGGCTGTCAGGTTTGTGCTATCTTTGTAGATAACACTGGACATACGATTAAATGGCAGATTATAATAACACCTTGTATTTGAATTATCATAACTCCAGAAGATCATTTATTTTGCTCAGTGAGATGCACATGATGGATAAATCACTCTAGCATGACATATGGTGAATTTATTAGCAATTTATTACAGTAATTTACTTAAGACTTGACCTGTTCCATTTAGACACAATTATGGAAAGCGTTTGCATTGTGTGGTTTCGCTGGCTGTCTCTGGGCTAAGTGGAATTTTGTGTTTTGTACTATCACAACTCTATTTTTACATTACCTCCCGGTGGTCAATTTGGTCGGTAAAGTAAACATATTACTAAATGTATAATGCCTTTCATTCAGCCAAATGTTACTTAGCCTAAACCACCGACAGCTGTGGTCAAGACTATTCTCTTCTATGACACTATTGTTCCTTCCTCCCCTAATTCTGCCTTAAGTTACAATGGGCTTCGGGACAACAAGGAGGCTCAGGTGACAGTGAGACAGAATGAACTGTCATTTGTAA
Source organism: Silurus aristotelis (assembly GCF_946808225.1). Lineage (NCBI taxonomy): Eukaryota > Metazoa > Chordata > Actinopteri > Siluriformes > Siluridae > Silurus > Silurus aristotelis. Next base: position 10,455,346 of record NC_139593.1, on the reverse strand, counting down.
TAGAATAAAAAAAAATCTGTCACCCAGCATTTGTAAACCTGTCACCAATTGGCCAGATTAAGTGAGATGAACCTGAGTCTGATGGAGGGTGAGAGCAGGGTATTAAGAGTACGCTGGGCGTGTGTTGCATGAATAGGAAATTAAAGTGGCAGAAGGACTTTCATGTGATTGATGCATTTTTGATGCATTTCTTAATATCCTTTCAAAAAGGCCAAAGAGCCTGTTGAGAAAGAGGCAAGCAAAGAGGGGAGGGTATGTATGTGTGTGTGTGTGTGTGTGTGTGTGTGTGTGTGTGTGTGTGTGTGTGTGTGTGTGTGTGTGTGTGTGTGTGTGAGAGCTAGAAAGAGAGAGTCAGAACAAGGGAACACGAGAGAGGTTGTGTGTGTGTTTTTGTGTGTGAGTGCGTGTGTGTGTTACCAGATGGAATTATAATAACATATGCACCCAATGCCTCTGTTGAGCTTCACCATCAAGGGCAAGGGTGAAGAGTATGTAACAGCATGCACTCATAATAGCTCGTATTTTTATGTTGACGCCCACTCTCTAACTCCAATCCAGGAAGCGGCTCCCACTTCACAGAAGGCTTCTTATAAAACTTCGAACAAGCAAGAACAGCCTAATGAATTCATTACTGAAGCTTTCACTCAGGTCAGGGGTTATATGTAGTGTTTTTAGTGTTTTCATTTAATCCGAGCTCTGCAAGGAGACAAATATTCTTTTAATTTCTTAAAGTGACTTTTTTTGCTGCATGAATGAACTAAAACACACTTCAGCATCAATGCACTGTAGGTAAGATTAACAAAATAATCAGCAATGATATTAATTGATGTTAGTGAATGGATCAAAAATTTGCTAAATAAATAAATGTGTGTAATTACATTTATAAGTAAGAGCAAGCCCATGACTTGATGTTCTGTCAAATCTGTCAAAATTATTATTATTATTATTATTATTATTATTATTATTATTATTATTATTATGATTATTATGATTATTATGATTATTATTATTTTGTATTACAGAGTTATTTATTATATGAATCTGCAAATTCCTATAAATTATCTTTCTATATTAACATCTAATTCATTTCAAATGAATAATCTATTTACTGGAAAACAACAATCTGCTATTATCATGTACTGAGACATTGATTATCATGTGACAGTGGCAGCTTACTGAGGGTCAGATATATTAGGCAGCAGGTGAACTCCAAAAAGAACTCCAAAACGACAGGTCTTTTAAGTTGTTTTTAGGACAAAGTAGTTAGTGCCATTGATGCCCAAAACTCACTGATGTTAATGAGGAGCAAAGCCTATCCTCTTTGCTACAATCCCAGAGAGAAAGGTGTTACAGAAAGGTGTCAGAACTACATAGTTGCAGAGCAGTCAGGGTGTCCAAAGTGCCTACAACAGGCATGTGGACATCAGAGCTGGATCAAAAAGCAATGGCAGACGATGGCCTGGTCTGATAAATCAAATATTATTTAATATTCATTAGATTCATGGGAGTGTGTTTGTGTATCTTGGCTTGGGAAGAGAAGGCACCATGAGAAGAATGCAAGCTTGCATTTCATTGTCTCTCTACTTGTATCTGCACAATAACAATTAAGTTGAATTTAATTTAATCTAATCTTATAGATGCAGTCTTATCGTATGATTCTCTGGACAATGTTCCGTTAGGAAACTTTGGGTTCTGGTTCTGGCATCTATATATGTGTTACTTTGATACATAACACCTACTTAATCATTGTTACAGACAGTGGCCTCTTTCAACAGTATAACCTGCACCCTGCAGCAAAAATTGTTGAGGAATAGTTGACTTGGCCGCAAAATTCTTCAGATCTCAATCCAATCAAGTCAAGTCAAGTCAAGTGAAGTTTATTTCTATAGCGCTTTTCACAACAGACATTGTCTCAAAGCAGCTTTACAGAATATAAGAGTTAAGGTGAACAATGTGTATTTACCCCTTGATGAGTAGTCATGGTGACTGAGGCAAGGAACAACTCCCTTAGATGTTATGAAGAAGAAACCTTGAGAGGAACCAGACTCCAAAGGGGAACCCATCCTCATTTGGGTGATATCAATCGACCATCGATGGGATGTTCTGGACAAACAAGTCCCATCCATGGAGGCTTTACCTTTCAGCAATTAAGACTACATCTACACAAATCAGATTAAATTTGAAAACAATGTTTTTGGCTAAAAACACCCCACATCCACATTATTCACGCGTCCACACTTCAACCTTTCGCCTGCCGTTTATTAACTTTCCAGCTCTATGAAATGTTGCAGCAATGACTAAAAACGCATCATTGTTTTCAAACTGCTCTGTTTTTACAGTCCACACTGCAATGAGAAAATTACGTTTTAATTTTTTTCTGAATTGGAGAGCTTTTCAAAAAGCTACATTTTACTGACTGGAAACGGCGTCTCAGTGTGGACAGAAGGCCAAAACAGAATCTTGGTGCCAAATCTTCAGAGGATGAAATAATGAATCTGAATCTGAATCTGAACTCAACTGAGCCTGAACTGTATATACTGTATATATTTTTTGTTTTGTTTTTTCCTTTTCTTTTCAACCTTAAAAGTTTTGATTAAAAAAGGTTCAAAACTTGTTATATTATAATGTTCTTCCCTTTTAAATATAATTTTGCTTTATCCAGGGAACTGTTGTGTAAATATTGTAAAACTCACACAAATAAAATTCACAGCCACAAGACTCCATGAAATAAAACAATTTGAAGCAAATAGAGTAGCTCAGACCAAGGAGACACCACTCCCCCTAGATGCTACCTACTGAGAAACAACTTTCTTTTCCTTTTCAACATGATTTAATTAGTCCAGCGCTGCACCAGCAACTCCTGCAAGATTTCAGCAGGACTAAATTAATTTTACTTTCTCATGCAGTGACACAACAGTCTGAACTGCTCAGACACCCTGTGTTGTGTTTCTCAGCATGAGAAATGATTGTAGCATTATCCAGACTAGTGAAAACAACATGCCTTAGGAAACACACACAAAAAAAAATTCTTTCTTTGCCATCTTATTGCAGAATTGCAGGATAATTGCTCTACATTTCAGATGTATAAGAATTTTCGAAATTTAAAGCAATTCTACAAAGTGGGACCAGATTTAAACAAAGAGTATGTGATTGAAGAGATCTTGTTCTAAAGCAAATAATTGGAATTAAATATTATCTCATTTCTGGCTTATCTAATTAAATACACTGGCTATGACACAATGGGAAAGTACAATGCAGACAATATACAGTGTCACACAATTACTGCTGTAATATGTACATAATGGCTGTAACATGCAATGGAAAAAATGTGGACTGCATATCCTGTAAATCAGAAACAAGTACTGAACTTGTACTTGTTACTCACTCAAAGCCTAAGAAAATTAATAAAATGTCCGCCTTTATTAGCTAGTTTCAGGTCTTCTGTAAGCTTTGTGAGATCAATCAGAGTTGACACCTGGTAACTCTGCACACATCTGTTATAAAAACAGTGAATTCATGTGAATCCTTTTACATCGTAACATCATTCTGATGTTGCTGAAGTGCTACAGGAAGTATCTTTCCTAAACACTGATCAGTGAACTATTAAACTGAGCGTTAAATATTCCTATATGAATAATTTGTAATACAATTCATAACTTGTTAATTGTTAACAAACAAACGTTGACGCTTTCTACAACCGTTTATCTGTGCTGGTCATGAATTTTCCAATTTCTCTCTTTAAAATCATGAGTACTTGCTGGTTTCTTGATGTTTGAGGGCTTCACTAAAGTTAAACTGACTCTCTAATAGCAAACTTTCTCTGTGGACATCGATATGGCTTCATTTTCCCCCTTACAATTTATTCTATATCAAGTCAAGAAACTAAACTGAATGGAAAAAAGCACCAACAAATGACCAGCAGTGCTGGTTAAAGCGAGAGAGCAAAGCGAAAGCTGTCTCATCACCTCGTCTGTAATGAAACAAGCCCCGACGGAATCCTCTCAACATGGTATTAATCAGAGCGCCGTCTACCCCCCACCCGCACCGCCCGAAAATATCAGCCCTCTGTGTGACAAAGGCTCCCCTCAGCTTCAACAAGCAGATCATTATCTGCTCCGGTAGGAAATTAAAGACGGAGGGATGGAGGGTGGTGAGGGGGTGTCGGGCCTCGGCCCCGTAATATGCGGATATGCAGATTGGCAGGTGGAACGGCAGGACGAGACTGGCTAGCGCGAGGGCTACTTGATTAATATGCGACTCTGCCGTATGAATACCAAATCAGACACCACTGTCTTGTGCTGTTGGGGGTTGGATGGGGGGGAAGAGGTGATGGCGGTGTTGGTGGTGGTGAGGGGGAAGTACTCGCAGTAAAATGTCAACATTGGCGTTCCATTCTCCCGTGCGTGTTTGGTCACAAATATATATATAAAAAAAAAAAAAAAGTGATCAGTGTTCAAAAGAGGCTCAGCAAGAGATTATAAGGTCCTCGTTTTTAAAGAGCAGGGAGTATTTGGGATCATGATGGGTTTGTTTAAGGAGCAAGAGCTGCAGGGGGCCTGATTAGAGGATGTAGAGACGAAATTATTTCTGTGTCACGCTGCTGGAGGGAATGCCTGGTTTCCAGACAGAATGATCCTTTCAGAGAACCTGGTCAAACAAGTGTTTACGGATATTGAGTGGATTATGTAGAGGCAGGGGCCTTTTGAACTATAATAGACAGTTGCTTCTGCATGTGATTTAATTCAAGGTTGTTTTATATTACTGCATAATCGAACAGTATATTTAGTCTCCATAAATATAGTCAACATCTATATACTCTGGATGAAATAGGCACAATTACAAATAATATACTTTATATAGTAGAAAATATGTGAACACTTTATGCTTGTACTTGTTGAACATCCCGTTTATGATTGATTTATCCTTTGTTGTTATTTTAAACACCACTCTTCTGGAAAAGCATTCCACTAGATTTTAAAAAGTGGCTGAGGGGATTGGTGCTCATTTATTTTCAAACTTTTTTTTTTTTTTTTAACTGTAAACATGGCAATTGGAAAAAAGTAACCCCAAAATAAACAAAGCTGCCTGTTTGAAATTCACTGCACTACAGTCAGGCTCACAAATCTGTCTATAAATCTCCACAATGTGCAGTATTGCTGTATCCAAAAGATTTGTTGGTGTATCTGCAGCTTGGTCAGTCTAAGTTTTCATCAGAATTCTAAATATCACAAGCCCTATTCAGCTTGCATTACACAAATAAATGCAGAAACATATTATGTACTTCAGTATTTAACTAACTTCTAATTTACCTTAATTTATAATTTTCCATTATTTTACTTTTATTTCATTATTTATGATTATTTATGATTGTCCCAATGATTACTATTTATTTATTTATTTATTTATTTATTTATTTATTTATTTATTTATCTATCTATTCATTCATTTTTATTATATGCATTTACTGAAAGCGTTTTTGAAAACTTGCTTTATGAGATTGAACATAATTTGGAGGCCAAATCCAAAGACAGAAGTAAAAAAAATTTAAATTGAAAAAGGAAGGAAGGAAGGAAGGAAGGAAGGAAGGAAGGAAGAAAGAAAGAAAGAAAGAAAGAAAGAAAGAAAGAAAGAAAGAAAGAAAGAAAGAAAGAAAGAAAGAAAGAAAGAAAGAAAGAAAGAAAGAAAGAAAGAAAGAAAGAAAGAAAGAAAGAAAGAAAGAAAGAAAGAAAGAAAGAGTTTTCGTGTCAAATAAACTTACGCAAAACCTGCTTGCATCCTGTTAGACTATTGCTCTGTTTTTGGCCTCTGTGTGTAGGGTATGTTATTTTATTCGAGTAGCTCTCATACTCATTGTTATAATTGGGGACTGAGGTGAGAACCTTGGCTGTGTCTGATTGTGGGTCTCACTGGCACTGTATGGAGAGAAGAGGGGCTCTGCAACATTACCAAAAGCTATAATTTCCTGCAATATTATTTCGCATTTGTTCGCTTTTCTCCTCTCGCTCTCATCCTCCTCCACCTCTTGTGGCCATCTCTGCGTTGTTAGAATGTAATTAAGAGTCGTGACCCCTTGACCTCACGGCTTTTACAAGCTGCTTGGAAAATGCTCTGAAATAGCAGATCTTTAACACAATGTGCTCTTTCTCTCTCTCTCTCTCTCTCTCTCTCTCTCTCTCTCTTCTCTCTCTCTCTCTCTCTCTCTCTCTCTCTCTCTCTCTCACTGTGTGTGTGAGTGTGTGTGTGTGTGTCTGTGTGTGTGTGTGTGGAGTCTTTCTCTCTCTGGAGGTTCAGTAATAGAATAAAATGATTAATCCAGTAATTGTATGGCGAGTGTACTCTGCATTGAAACTGGGGTATTTCTCATTTTGAGCATGATAATCAGGGGGTGGTGAGGTGAGGTGAGGTGGGGGGTATGGGTTTGCTTCCGTTGTCGGACCTTTCCCTGAGGAACAACCTGTGCATGTATGATTAGGATGAAAGCAACACCCTGAAAAGACGACTGAAAAGAACAGACAAGCAAAACATACTGTAAATCAGCGGTGAGATTTTTAAATGTAATGTGAAGTTTTTGGCTCTCACTCTGTAGATAAAGTTATTTATAGGATACATTTACCTATTTATTATTAGCTTAATGTGTTGCTACAGAATTCTGTAAAATTCAGTGCATTTTAACATGTAGGTACAGTATTATCTCTATTTCCCAAATCCTATAATATCAAGTGGGATTTATCAGTTCTGCCAGACAAGGTGTATTTGCTTTTATAATATTGCATAAAAGTGTCTCTATACGATTATGCGCAATGATTTGAAGCATATTTATATAGTATTTTTTTTTTTTTGATTATGCATGTATTACTCTATAAGGTTTTAGAAGAATGAATATACTCTATAGGATTTTATCAACGGCAGTGCTTATTCATATGACTTACTTTTGTCTATTTTTCTATTAGAAACTATTGGATTGACAGTACTTTTACCCATAAAATACCTATATATTTGTACAGCACATTCCAAAAAAAGTGTAGCATTTCAGAGAGAAAGGACATTTAAAGAAAAATTGTATATCAGGGATAAAAATCTTTAGCAATTATTTTTTGGTTTGCTTTATTGAAACGAATTCTGCATTGAGTCAGGAAATTATCCTTATTAAATAAGCCATTGTGAATAAGGAAGGTTGGTGTGTGTGTGTGTGTGTGTGTGTGTGTGTGTGTGTGTGTGGGTGTGGGTGTGGTGGTGCGGAAGATGGATCTTCAGGTATTCTGTTTGTAAAAGAAGTGGGAATGGAAGACTGACTTTTGTTATAACAAAACATTCGCATCTGCAATATTACTGCCAGGAATAGCAGAAACACACACACACACACACACACACACACACACACAAACACAGACACAGACACACAAACACAGACACAGATACACGTTTGCATTATTATCTCTTGTTAGAAAGTGTGTCATCTATTTTTCAGATTAAGATTTGGCACATTGAAATGACCAGCAGCTTGGCCTGAGTAGTACCGCTAGTTGTTTATAGCAACGGTTACCATGGAGTCAGTCTGAATAGACAGCGTGCTGTGTGTGTGTGTGTGTGTGTGTGTGTGTGTGTGTGTGTGTGTGTGTGTGTGTGTGTGTGTGTGTGTGTGTGTGTGTAAAAGAGAGAGAGAGAGAGAGAGAGAGAGAGAGAGAGAGAGAGAGAGAGAGAGAGAGAGAGAGAGAGAGAGAGAGAGAAAGAGAAAGAGAAAGAGATAGACAACCAGCACTTCTCTGGAAGATACTGCTTTTGTGTGTGTGTGTGTGTGTGTGTGTGTGTGTGTGTGTGTGTGTGTGTGTGTGTGTGTGTGTGTGAGAAAGAGAGAGAGAGAGAGAGTGAGAGAGAGAGAGAGAGAGAGAGAGAGAGAAAGAGAGAGAGAGAGAGAGAGAGAGAGAGAGAGAGAGAGAGAAGGGAGAGTAAGAGGGAGAGAGGAGAGAGGAGAGAGGGAGAGATAGACATCCAGCACTTAGAGCCGGAAGATACTGCATCGTATTTACATGACAAAAAGCTGCAAAATAAGACACATATCTGCTGATTAAGCCAATAAGCCAAAGACATATTAGAAAATGTTTGAACTGATCTGAATCAGCAGAGAAAAGAGACGAAATGAGCAGCTTAAACCAATACTATTATACTAGATTTAAATTATTGTTATATATTTACCAAAACAACACCATATATTGTTATCTGATCTGAGATGTTTCCAGCAACATTATGTTCATATCATATTGTCAGGATATTGTTTCTATAGCATCACCTCTAATCACAGAGATACAATACAGAGGTACAGGATGCTCTTCTCCAGGGGTCCCCAAACTTTTTTTCTGTGAGGGCCACATAATCTTTTTTTATTTGAGGGTTGGGTTGGTCTGTAACAGAAAATTACATTGGCCAGAATGACTACCAGTAATATTGAGGAGATTTGATTATGATTTTAAATGTATTTATTATGCCTCCTAATGCTAGATTAGTTTATTATTTTGTTCTGGTCCATACAGACAAATGAGCAATACTTTAAAAAAATAAGTTTAAAAGAGTTTTGTTATAGAAATAAAAAAAATAATTACTTACTTATGCATATGCAAATAGTTGGTGGGTGAATCTAACAAATATTTAGGCTTGTTCCAGCAATATAAAAATTAGTTCCAGCAATCAACTAACGGTGACTCAACCTCTATTAATAAGTTAGAGAAATTTTTGTTTGAAAAGCAACCTTTATGATCCAATACATACATGATGTAATTAAAACTTATAAATAAAATAAAATGATCTGGCATTGTTCATAGGTTCTTTCCAAATGTGGGGCTGTAGTTTGGGGACCCCATGTTCCTAAAATGTATAATCTGATGTGTTAAAGAATTTATTTAAATGTATTTAACATTTATTTAAGGAGTCTCCAGTGCAAGCGCTTTGTAATAGTGAGTTTTCCAATACAGGAAAGACTTTACAATTTCTTCATGACAAATTACTTTTTTTTTTGTCTTATTAAAAAAGAGGCCAGTGAGAGCAAGACCATCAACAGCTGCTAGAACTAGAAGTGATAAGGATGACCTGCAACATTACCAATGTAACAATAAATGTTAAAAAGCAAAATGTTATTCATTAAAGTATTGAGCTGCATTAGACCTCCCCCTACATATCGTACATGTTTATAGCCGGGAATGATTACACTTCCATTGTGAGTGAGTTCCATGTGAACAGGTTTCCCGTTTATTTATCAGTACAGTACAAATTCTTTTCAGGGCAGTCACACACTCTGGGAGAATCACTGCAGTATTCCTGAAAGGGAGCGCTCATAGTAACCGCCCTCTTTAAAAATAGCTTTATCTTTTATCAGCCACATCCTAATTTACAGCTGAGTCACTCGTAATGGCTACCGTCCCCCCTGTTTAACCCATGATGATCTCCCATAATTCTTGGCTGTCACTGTCAATGGCTGACTCCAGCACCCTGACCAGAGCGATTAGCCATCCTCCTGGCAAAGACAAAGATGGAGGGAAACCTGGAATCTCCACCATATATTAACAAGCAAGCTTGGTTGGTCATGATAAGAGCTGTGACATGATCAGCTAGATATTAAGCTGGGTGTGTGTGTGTGTGTGTGTGTGTGTGTGTGTGTGTGTGTGTGTGTGTGTGTGTGTGTGTGTGTGTGTGTGTGTGTTTAATATTGAGTTTGTGGGTAGGAATATTGATTAATATGTAACTTGTACCTATAAGCTTTTTATTTGTAGAATATATAAAAAAAAGCTTAAAGGTTTCTAAAGAATCATGTAGAGGACTTAGATTGTGTGTGCAGAAATAACCGAACATTTTGTCTATATGTGAAAAATCCTCACAAAAAGATAAAGAAAGATATGCTCATGACAGAAATGCATTTAGAAGATGACAAGTTTGAATCCTCACAATGGCATAGCCTGATTTTGTGAGCACATGTATGAAGATGAGGGAGCTTTCCTCTGAAATGTTACACTGCCTTGTGATGCAGGATGAACACAGCATGTGATGTGATGTGATGTGATATGATGCGATGAGGTGGTGTGATTTGGAATGATGTGATGCGATGTGACTTGATGTGAGGTTGACATGAGGTTGTGTGATGTGAGGTGGGTGACGTGAGGTTGTGTGATGTGAGGTTACGTGAGGTTTTGTGACATGAGTTGCTGTAAGATTAGGTGAGGTGAGGTGATGAGTTACACACACTCTGTAGGTTGACATGTTGGCTGTCTGATTGCTCTTTGAGTCTGAATGCAGCATCATTATAGGTATTATTCAAAATTGCATGTGTTATGTGAAAAGAGATTATGGATCAATGAGATAGATATGTTCTGTGATTAGAAGCTGCTGTCGATTCCCTGCTATAGCTGCTGTCAAAGCTGATTAATAAGCTGTGTGTGTGTGTGTGTGTGTGTGTGTGTGTGTGTGTGTGTGTGTGTGTGTGTGTGTGTGTGTGTGTGTGTGTGTGCTCAACCTCCTCCGTTCAATGCATTTCACTCACTTCACTGGCCCGTCTAATATGTCTCAATTTGCTCTAGCAAAAAAAAACATATGTGTGTTTTCTAATAGCTCCTGTGGGAGGAGGGATAATCTACACCCATGCAAAACTTTGAATGTGTCCTTGCAGTGTTTTATTTTCTGGAAAAAGATTTTTTTTTTACACTGACATTTTTTCTCTTGTGCACACCTCTCACTAACACGTTAAAGCATTTAAAAAATTACAATTTCAATTTAATTTGCGTCATTTGTAATGCTAGGAAAATATCACTATTTAAATTTGAATGTTAATAAAAAAAATATTACAAGAGTAACACAATTTTCTAAGGGATGTTCTAGAACACCTACTGTCAAACTATAATATGTATTAAAATGTGTGCGATGTTGTTCATTAATCAATTAGATTTCGTCATAGTGGGAAATAATTCCTGAATAACTGCTCTGGTATAAGAGTGATAAAACACTTTGTGACATGACACATCACTGTTACACTGTGGTTTATCTGAATGCTGCAGAACACCTGCAGTAGAAACAATGTGCAAGTACGCAATCGTGTCACCAGCTGCAAGTGGATTGGCAAAGTCATAGTTAGCCAATTAAGTATTAGGGATAATTAGATAGTAGCCAACTAAGAGTCAGACAAAGAACAAGAAACAATGAAAAATGCACACTGTATATCCTGAATATAGACACTGTCATAAATAAATACAGACTACTAGTAAAGTTGTTCCTGTTCATAATGGATAAATCCAGTAGCCGAAATAAAGACTCAATACCAGTAACTCCTTTACTAGAGGAGACATCTGCCCCCCTGTGGCATGAGGTGAAGAATGAAGGTCATGCGTTTAAGATGATGGTTTGATTAGAATAAAATATGTTCATAATACGAGTATATACTGCATTGAGGACTGCTTACAACAAGCTCAAAACACATTTCTTGTTGTCTGATACTGATATTATAATTATTAATTACAGTATGTGGAAGCTGTTTTATTCTACACAGTATTCAGTATTCTAACTCTAGAATTTCAGCAAAGCATGTTATATTACTCTTTTCAGATAGATTATGCAACAATCTGCTTCCTGTGTTGTTCAACTCAGAGCACGAAGTCTATGAGTCATTCACTGTACTTATTTATCAGAGGAGTAGGTGTTCTCTGGAGCCTGTGATGTGAATCCTAAACCAAAAGAGCTCAATTAGATCAACTCCTTCATAGAAAAGAGTTGCAGCACTGATTTCATAATTCTCTGGTTACCAAAGAAACCAAAACTGAGCTTGCCAGGGGGAGACGGAGCGAGAAGGTTATTTCTGGCAAAGCCATCATTATAATATAATAATGTGATTGTTTAATGCTACAAATTATAAACAAACATTAAAATCTCAAACATTTAGGCTTTAGAAATAGCCCAAATAAACATCAACTTACTTATGACCCATCTCAAGTACACAGTATATACGACAGGATGTATAAATGGTGTTGTCTATTATAGGAGCTCTCTAGGGACCCCTTTAATAGTAAACAGCCCTTAGAACAGGATTCATGATTACAATGTATGAATCAAAAAGCAAAATCACATTTTAATTAGCTTTTAGAGCCTTATGGTTGTTTCATCCGTAAAATATACACTAACAGTGAACATTTTATTCAAGTTGATTTTACTGGATGAATGGATGGTATTGTTGTTGTTTTTGTTGTTGTTGTTGTTGTTGTATTATACTCTGAACAGTGTAATAAGTTTTGTGTAGAATCATCAGGAGATCAGCAGCTCTTGAAATCCTTAAACCAGTCTGGTACAAACAACAATCCATTGTATGTGCAGTTGTATATTAGTATATTAGAGTTCCTATTAGTGTTCAAGTGATCGCTGTATAAATATATATATATATATATATATATATATATATATATATATATATATATATATATATATATATATATATATATATATATATATAAAATCTAACTGGTTCTTGTGTTGGGGTCCATGAAGGGACCATTTTCTTTTTTTTCTTTCATTTTAAATAGTATATTATAAGCAAATATAGGGCAAATTTCTATGATGAAAAATATGCATTTGTTAGGAGAATCCCATTTAAAAAGCAAGAGGGCATGAAAATGATAGTTTCAGGGCTGCATGGTGCAGCCTCTTGACATAACCGTGTATGAAATTGTAGTTCCGGCTTTCCCCTCTCCAAAGCAGTGCTCTTTCATACAAGAGCAAAATATAGGGCAAGAACAGCTGCAATTGCGAGTGCACGAGCCCTGGCCGCTTCCATTTCGTCTCAATCACAGCGAGTAGGAAACAAGTAAATTACACAGGAGCGCAAAGACAGTAGCGCCCATAATTTCGGGATAGACAAACCCTGCAATAGAAACAGCAAAAATCACCCGCAAGTACAGTGAAGGAGTGCACGCACACAGGCCCTTTGACACCACTGACACGCGCCTAGCGGCCTTTGCATCCACTTCTGGTTTTCTTCTGTCTCCATTAGCATGTAGCTAATAAACTATCCACTGAATAGTACATTAAAAAGTTCTCATACATTTAATTTTTTCTTGATTTACATCAGTTTAATTGTATATACACTATATAAACAAAGGTTTGTGGACATCTGACTGTGCTTTTTTAACTTCCCTTTCCACTTTTACTCACGATATGTGCTTATAACATCTGGAAAGATGTTCCACTAGATTTTGGTCTGTGGTTATAGAGTTTCTTTCTTTCATTCAGCCACCAGGGTGTTCATAAAGTCAGGTACTGATGTAGGTGAGGAGGCCTTGGGTGCAGTCAGCATTAAAATTAACCCCAAATGTGTTCAGTAGGGTTGAGGTCAGAGCTCTATTGCAGGCTACTCAAGATGTTCTACTTCAAACCAATGTAACCATATCTTAATGGACCTGGCTTTGTGCAGAGGAGCATTGTCATGCTAAAACATGTTTGGGTCTCCTTTTTCAAGTAATGAAATGTTACAGCATGCAAAGACCTTATAATTGTGTGTCTCCTACCTTGTGTTAACAGTTTGGGGAAAAGCACATACTGTATACCTGAAAAAGTGAGTTATGGCAAAAATTCTGTCCATATAGGTGTGTATCGGTACACGTATATGTACCAAACGTTTTCGGTACAGCGTTTTTGGTTCGCTAAAAATGTGTACCAAATGCAATCCTATTTACGTTCAAGAACATAGTTTAAATCTGAGTTCCCTTACGAACGTATTAAGTGGCAGTCCACCTTGCACTTTAAAAGCAGTTTCACTTTTTATCATTATTATTATAACTATTATTAAACTTGAAAACATTCACAACAATGCCGGGGGTATAATAAAGAAACTAGAGTTAGCACATTGTCACTGTGGCTACTTGCTACCAGTAAAACGATTTGTAGTGCGTTGTAAAACTCACTTTGTTTTGCACATGCACAAAATCGTGGCCACTTCCTGGTTATTAACAACGTTATCGGTTACTCAATGTAATCAATACAGGGTGGTGCAAAATAATGCATGTTTTTGAAATGGGTAGTAGTTGGGAAGGTGGAGGTTGGCAACCACCCCACAACACCTGTGAGTATTTCAGAGGGATCAGTTTTAGTAGCCATGGCGCAGTGGAATGTGAAGCATCGCATTTTTGCCGTTAAGCGTTTTTTTTTTTTAGAAATAACTGTTCTGTTGTTACTGTCCAACGTGTTGGTGATGTCCCTTAGCCCCCATGCTCACCAGATTTGTCTGTCTGCGATTTCTTTTTTTGGGGTTACCTCAAATCGAAAGTCTATGTTCTAAAACCTCATACAGTAAACAAGCTGAAAGTTGCCATTCGCAAAGAAATTGCATCTGTGCCAGAAGAAATGTTGGTAAACTGCATTTATTACAGAACTGTACCAAACTCACACACACACACACACACACACACACACACACACACACACACACACACTTACTCAACTGTGTGTTACTAAACTGTACAACCTGAACTCAACACACACTCAATACTCATTTCAATTCATATACGTCCATGTCTTTAGCACCACCCATATTATATTATAATCATATTATACTGTTTACATGCTATTTTGCACACCTTTCAATTGCTGCTCTTGCTGTTTATGCACAACACTTTGTTTGTTACAGGTACACTTTTGTTTACAGTTCTCAGTTTTGCACATTGTACTGTTTAACACATTTTACAGTAGGTTTACTGGTAGGCACTATTTAGAATTTTGTGTATCTGTCCTACACTGTCTTGTATTGTCTGTTTGCGCTTTAGTTTGTCTTGCACTGTTTGCACTTTGTTGCACACGATGCACTTTATGTGACTAGGACAACTTCCTTTTTTCCTTAACTGTGTTCTGTATGTACGTTGTGTGATGTAGCTCTATGTTGTTTTATGTATCACCAGGGTTCAGGAAAATTGTTGTCTTATTTCACTGTGTACTGCTTCAGCTATATATGGTTGAAATGACAATAAAGGCTTCATGACTTGATTTGACTTGAATTGACTTGACTTGACTTTTGCTGTTAATACAAAAATTTTATATTGAAAATCAACGAAGTTTGGCTTATTTTAAAAACATGCATTCGTTTTGCACCACCCTGTTTTATAAAAGTGTTATTTGATTTATTCCATTTTATTTTTAAATTGTATTTTTTTTTATAAATATTAGAAATCTTATTTTTTATATATATATATATATATATATATATATATATATATATATATATATATATATATATATATATATATATATATATATATATAATTTAACCAAGCAGGCATTTTTTTCAAAAATGTCAAATTGTCAAAATGTAAACTGTTGTTCACAAATGTAAAATAAAAAGCTAATACAAATGTACTGAAATGTAAACATATCTTGATTTATTAACTGAGGTATGTACAGAACTGTGAATTTGGTGTCCTGTTACACCCCTACCATATAGTTTTTATTATCATATATTATATTAATAGTCAACCATGTAATCTATGTTTTACAGTATATGGAATTCTCTCCCTGTGGTGAAAATTGTAATTTTATTTTGTTGTTTTCCAATCAGAGTCAGTATCACACCAGTTGGTCCAGATAAACCCTCTTGTAAAATGCCTAAATACAGCCTAGTTTATTATATAAGCTGTACCTGGCTTTAGTCACCTCAAGTAGCTTACCTTTTGACCTATTGTTTCATGGCATATAGTATTTTGCCCTTTGATACAACTAAATCTAAAAACAAAATTCATGCTGTAGGGAGCAACACTGATTCAATATATGTTTAAAACATTATTAAAGATTTTGCAGTATTGTTTTGTTGAAAGCTTGCTATTAGGCTCCTCAAACTGTGCTATAAAATACAGACTAATAAACCCTGTGGTTTTTTTGTACAGCACACTATTATATCCAAATGACCTTCCTAAAAAAACAACCATGAAGTATTTCCTATCCAATTAGAAATTCGCTATTAATCTACATGAGGGTAAAAACACACGAGGAAAAACAAGGAAGGAAAATTGATGTAAACACCTATTGTGTTTGTGTGTAATGACCTTTTTAAGGCTAATTGAAAGTGCTGAAAAAGCAGTAAATATATTTGTCATAACGCACCGTTTCTTGGGCTAAATAAATTTACAAAATATCTAATTAATCACATAAAGAAATAAATTAAATTTGATTATTATACTTAGCTTTTTCCCCCTAAATTAAATTTAGGCAGTGTATTCAGAGTGGTATGAAATTGAATTGTTGCCAAAGAACACTAAAGCATCTGACTGTTCATCTGACATGCCAGACATTTTCTATTAATTTAAAAATAAGCATGACAATTAGATTTTGCATTGGTAATAGAGCGCAAGAGAGGAAAAGGCCCTTGAAAATAGACTATTGAGCAGCAGCGATTCTGAAATAAATAGCATCATATTCAAATCATTTTCCTGAGAATTCCATGGACAGTAGATTATTTTATCATTTGTAGCAAATTTTAAGGAAATATAATGTACATTTATACTGGTCACTTTTATAATATGAAGAATATTTTTTTTTTATTAATTAAGGCATATACACCTGTGTAAAAATAATCATTGTATAATCAATGTTTACATCCTATCTGTATATAATCATAAAAAAATTATAATTACATTTTTAGAATTTTTCTTTCTACCACCTTGTTTTTAACATTTTTCTTCTTTTATTTTTTGCATTTTGTAAACTATCTGCTGAAATGAATAAGGATTTTAATTTGGATGCCGTAATGTCGTTTCATATCACTCTCCGTTAAGCAAATTTACTGATTTAAGGAAACAATCATTTTGGGTAGTGCAATTATCATACTGTGAATATATCATATTATCTGACACCCCCCCCCCCCAACAGACACACACACACACACACACACACACACACACACACTTTCTGGTGCACCTGAGTGTGTTTTTAAAGCTAAATCTGTACAAAAATACCTTCATAAATGCCATCTTCCCATATTCCCCTGAGCCTTTACAACCAATCAGAAGATGGCTAATGACACAAAATAGCTCCAATATCCTGGTCCAGCTGCTGGGTCTTAAGTGCTACACTGGGGGGAGTAATGTGGTGGTAATTTGGCAACACTTTTACCTGGTATTAAAGTAATTTAACAGTGTATTTTTGTATTTTTTTAAATAAGGAATCAGTCTGGCCAAGCGAATATGTATCATTACAGTGATACTAATAGATCTGGGAATTGGTGAGGTATTTCTGAACGCATTGCTTGGACCTGTAAAAGCACAGGTGAGCTGAAACATCATAAGACATCTTGGCATAATTACTGATAAGTATTCTGCTAAAAATGGCATTTGATGTGCAATGCCATGAACATTTCAAACTTGTGTTAGTGTTCTGTCATCTTCTGAGAGAAATGTACCATGTACAATCCTTCTTTTAAGAACTGTATTACTTATACATGTACAGTGGTTTAATTGTATTGGATCTGGTACTGTATATAACATGTGATAAAAAAAAACATGGCCAAAATCTTCACCACAAAAAACGCATCAGCTCCATGGTCCTCCTTAAGCATAAAGCTTTTAAGCACAAGGGATATGTTTAGTTGTTGTTTTTTCTCCTTCATTTAGGTATTAGCACTGTGTTAAAAGTTATCTTAAACAGTGGGAATTTCATTTTAGTGCTCCAGGCAACCCCTTCCTTGCTCCAGCATCCTCACAGAGTAAAAAAGGAGGGAAGTTCGTATGTCAGGCACAGACAAAAGAGGAAACACGAGAAAAACAAATTAACCTGTCAGTTCCTGAGCGAGTTGTCAGAGAGGCACACTCGATGCATGATACTAATCTCTTTAGTCCTTGCAAAACGTGGATGACACAAAGGAAAGAGACCACTTGCTACAAACACCACTTGTTTTATGAAAACAGCATGTCATAAACACACGAAAAAAGAGAAGACTTGCTTAGTTATACATAGAGTTCCTGTTTAGAGCTTTTCTGTACCAGAAATGAGAACGCTGAAACTGAATGTGTATGACTAGCATTATTAAACACCCTCAGTGTTTATAATTTACATTGGTTCAGACTTTGGTATTTAAGAAACACAACAAATTCACATCTGTCTATGTATTAATGCCAATAATGAGATATTTTTGTTAATATTATAAGCATTATGTATGATTGGCTGGATAGATAGATGGCTAACTAGATAGATAGATAGATAGATAGATAGATAGATAGATAGATAGATAGATAGATAGATAGATAGATAGATAGATAGATAGATAGATAGATAGATAGATAGATAGATAGATAGATAGATAGATAGATATTTACTTTATTAATGTTGTGGGAAATTCATACATGGCGTAACGTTTTATTCCTTAATACCACATTCGACAAATTTTTTTCCATTTATATTTACCATTAATGTAGAACATCCACAAAACTATTTAATTTTAACTTACCTTTCTTCCAGCTACAAACAGCAGATACCTTTTTCTTTTGGAAAACACTTACAGTGGTGGAAAATCGACTGATAGGGAACATTAAATAAATAAATAATCTTCTGGTGGAAAAAGTCACGATTACATTGACAAACATTATTCCTTGTTAATTTATAACATTAAGTTAAAATCTGTTTATTACTGTTAGACATTCAAGTCCCTTCAGAAACAGTACTATATTATAATCCATTCAAACCTGTAATGTAAATTACAGGTAGAACTATTTTCAATGTATGATTGTTTCAGAATTTCATTTTATTTTTATCATTTAACAGCCCTTTGGTATGATACTAACACAGCATAGTTATATTAGAGTCTTCTTCTTCTTCTTCTTCTTTCGGCTGCTCCCATTAGGGGTCGCCACAGCGGATCATCCGTCTCCATACCACCCTGTCCTCTACATCTGCCTCTTTCACACCAACTACCTGCATGTCTTCCCTCACCACATCCATGAACCTCCTCCTTGGCCTTCCTCTTTTCCTCCTACCTGGTGGCTCCATCTTCAGCATTTTTCTACCAATATAATTTGTGTCCCTTCTCTGCACATGTCCAAACCATCTCAATCTCGCCTCCCTCACCTTGTCACCAAAACATCCTACATGTGCTGTCCCTCTAATAAACTCATTTCTAATCTTGTCCATCCTCGTCACTCCTAACAAAAACCTTAACATCTTCAGCTCTGCTACCTCCAGCTCCATCTCCTGTCTTTTACTCAATGCCACTGTCTCTAATCCATACAACATCGCAGGTCTCACCGCAGTCCAAAAAACTTTCCCTTTCATTCTTGCAGATACCCTACTATCACAAATCACTCCTGTCACTCTTCTCCACCCACTCCACCCTGCCTGCACTCTTTTCTTTACTTCTCTGACACACTCTCCATTACTTTGCACTGTTGACCCCAGGTACCTGAACTCCTCCACCTTCTCCACCTCTTCTCCCTGCAACCGCATCACTCCACTGCCCTCCCTCTCATTTACACACATGTACTCTGTCTTACTCCTACTGACTTTCATTCCCCTTCTCTCAAGCGCATATCTCCACCTCTCCAGGCTCTTCTCAACCTGCTCTCTACTCTCACCACAAATCACAATATCATCTGCAAACATCATAGTCCAGGGAGACTCCTGTCTGACCTCGTCCGTCAACCTGTCCATCACCACTGCAAACAGGAAAGGGCTCAGGGCCGATCCTTGATGCAGTCCAACCTTCACCCTGAACCAGTCTGTCGTACCTACTGCACACTTCACTGCCGTCACACTGTCCTCATACATGTCCTGCACCACCCTCACATACTTCTCTGACACACCTGACTTCCTCATACAATACCACAACTCCTCTCTCGGCACCCTGTCGTACGCTTTCTCTAAATCCACAAATACACAATGCAGCTCCTTCTGTCCTTCTCTATACTTCTCCATCAACATCCTCAAAGCAAATAAGGCATCTGTGGTGCTCTTCCTCGGCATGAAACCATACTGTTGCTCACAGATGGTCACCTCCTCTCTCAGCCTGGCTTCCACTACTCTTTCCCATAACTTCATGGTGTGACTGATCAACTTAATTCCCCTGTAGTTACTGCAGGTCTGCACATCTCCCTTATGTTTAAAGATCGGTACCAGCACACTCCTTCTCCATTCCTCAGGCATCCTCTCCCCTTCCAGAATCCTGTTAAACAATCTGGTTAAAAACTCCACTGCCATCTCTCCTAAACATCTCCACGCTTCTACCGGTATGTCATCTGGTCCAACCGACTTTCCATTCTTCATCCTCTTAATCGCTGCTCTCACTTCCTCCTTACTAATCCTATCTACATCCTGCTTCACCAACTCCACATCCTCCAACCTTCTCTCTCTCTGATTTTCCTCATTTATCAGCTGCTCAAAATACTCCCTCCATCTTCTCAACACACTCTCCTCATTAGTCAACACATTTCCCTCTCCATCCTTTATTGCTCTAACTTGCAGTACATCCTTCCCAGCTCGGTCCCTCTGACTGGCTAATCGGTACAAATCCTTTTCTCCTTCCTTAGTGTCCAATCTCTTATACAGCTCCTCATATGCCTTTTCCTTGGCTTTCGCCACATCCCTTTTAACCTGCTGCCGCATCTCCTTGTACTCCTGCCTACTTTTCTCATCACTCTGTCGATCCCACTTCTGTTTTGCCAACCTCTTTCCCCTAATGCTCTCCTGCACTTCCTCATTCCACCACCACGTCTCCTTGTCTTGCTTTCTATTTCCAGATGTCACACCAAGTACTTTTCTAGCTGCCTCCCTCATCGCTCCTGCAGTAGTTGCCCAATCATCCGGCACCTCTTCACCACCACCAAGCCCCTGTCTGACCTCTTCCCTGAACCTCACACTACACTCTTCCTCCTTCAGTTTCCACCATCTTATTCTTCTTTCAATCCTTACTTTCCTCCTCTTCTTCTTCGCCTCCAAAACCATCCTACAGACCACCATCCGATGCTGTCTAGCTACACTGTCCCCCGCCAACACCTTACAGTCTCCAATCTCCTTCAGGTTGCATCTCCTACACAGAACATAATCCACCTGTGTGCACCTTCCTCCACTCTTATACGTCACCCTATGATCCTCCTTCTTCTTAAAATACGTGTTCACCACTGCCATTTCCATCCTTTTAGCAAAATCTACCACCATCTGCCCTTCCACATTCCTCTCCTTGAAACCATACCTACCCATCACCTCCTCATCACCTCTGTTCCCTTCACCTACATGCCCATTAAAGTCTGCCCCAATCACCAATCGTTTTTTCCTAGGTACACCATCTACCACTTCATCTAATTCACTCCAGAATCTTTCCTTCTCCTCCATCTCACAGCCAACTTGTGGAGCATAGGCACTGATGACATTTATCATCATCCCTTCAACCTCCACCTTCACGATCATCACCCTATCAGAAACTCTCTTCACCTCCACTACACTCTTACTGTACTCTTCCTTCAGAATCACCCCTACACCATTTCTCTTTCCATCCACACCATGATAAAACAGTTTAAACCCACCTCCAATGTTCCTGGCCTTACTCCCTTTCCACTTGGTCTCCTGAACACACAGCATATCTACCTTTCTCCTCTCCATCATATCAGCTACCTCTCTCCCTTTACCCGTCATAGTACCAACATTTAAAGTAACAACCCGAACCTCTACTCTCCTACACTGCTCCTTTTCCCGCCGTCTCTGTAGAAGTTCCTCCTCTCCTTCTCCTCCTTCGGCCAACAGTAGCCCAATTTCCACCGGTACCCTGTCGGCTAACGATACCTGTGGCGGTCGTTGTTAACCCGGGCCTCGACCGATCCGGTATGAAATTCTCATTTGTGATCCGCATATTTGATTTGGCACATGTTTTACGCTGGATGCCCTTCCTAACGCAACCCTCCCCATTTACCCGGGCTTGGGACCGGCACTAAGAGTGCA
The DNA here is from genome assembly GCF_946808225.1 of Silurus aristotelis. Classification (NCBI taxonomy): domain Eukaryota; kingdom Metazoa; phylum Chordata; class Actinopteri; order Siluriformes; family Siluridae; genus Silurus; species Silurus aristotelis. Next base: position 10,433,422 of record NC_139593.1, on the reverse strand, counting down.
CTGGCTTGTGCCCCCCTAATGGCTGGGTTAGCATAGTTATATTAGAGTAATGTTACAATAAAGCTTGTAAATACAACTCTTTAAATTTAAACCTAATAAATGGATGGACATTTTGTTATAATCTGAAATGCAAGTCATCTACTGTATATCAGTCATTCTCAATAGTCACTGGTTGGGTGAATTTACTTTCCTTTCTTCAAGATAGTCCAGTTCAAGTCGATTTCATAATTAACTACCATTAGCCTACCTCATTCAGCATTATGACACTCTGACATTTTGAAAGCCAAAAAATTGGTATCAGGCTGACCCCTTCTTTAATATTTAAGGCCACCAGTCCAGGGAGCAAACATATAGAGTGATTTAGATCAGAGGAAGAAGAAAGGCAAGCAGACTGATAAGACCATCAGATGTCCCCTGTGATCTCTCTCTCTTTCTCACTCACTCAGTTTCATTCCTCACTCCTCACATCTGAAACTGCAGCACTGTGTGGCCTGAATAGTGAAGTCACTAAAGCAAAGCAGGCACAGCGGATAAATAATAATGACCCTATAGGAACATGGAGAATAAGAACTCTATCATTTGGTGTTTTTTGGTTGTTACTGTTAGATAGTAATGTTTTACTTTGAACAAAATCATGCGTTCCTCAAGTATTGATGTTTGGGTCAATATTTCTTCCAAACGTTGATTAGAACCGATTTATTTAGGACGTTTGCTTACATTTGTTTGCAAAAATGTACATCAGTGTGTAATTCAGTGTAGGTGAGGCATGCACAGCTGGGAACAAATCTTAGTGTCTTTTACATAAAATCTATTAGAACTGATAATTACAGCACACTTGCCCATAACACCATTTAAAAACCCCACTCACCCCAAAACACAGATGTTAGCAAAGGTTTTTTTCCCTTTCTACTCTTGTCTATTCTAAAACACATTTTTTCCGTTAGCTAATTAACGCAGAGGCAGTAAAGTAATGAGTTCTCTCTGTCGGCTCTTCTCTTTTTAAAAGAGGAGCCTTGCCTATGATCTGCACATGGCCAAACCATCAGGACATTGTCAAGGCAAACAATAGCCTTATCTGGCCCCTATTCAAGCCACCTGATTAGTTGGGAAAAATAGGAAAAGAAAGAAAAGGCCATGTCCTTGCCCGGTAGCTGTAAATGTCAGCAAAAGGCCAGGGGACCCACCGTATCTTTATATATGTTAGCATATTTTACAGACGGCCTTCCCACTACGTAGATGACATGTCAACCTTGGCATGGCTGGATATGCTCCTGGCAGTATCAGAAACCAGCAAAGCCACTGAGAGACAGAATTGGAAAAGGTCTATAAAAAATGCTGCACTGAATTTCACACTTTTGCAAACCACCATATAATGACAAATCCTTTTAGTTTGCACTGCAGAACTGTGCAGTGTCTAGTGGCACTTTTAGCAGATTTAAGGATTTAAACCCATCAAGAAAAATTGCAAATGGGATAATGTAAAGTACATCAGCAAGACTGATGTATTGTGGGTGTAACATTTGATAGTAACTGAATTTTATTAACAGCATTAACTGCTGGGGGGAAAAAAGGCTGAAGAGAAAAAACCTGTGTTAACCTATGACAGCATGATCAATCCCCACTTATGATGAAACCTCAATTAACATAACAATTTAGGATAACAGGCCATTAGCAGGGCACGAATTAAGGGATTATTAGCAGCGAATTTTCCACCAATTTACCATGTTAGAGAATAATTAGAGGGCACCAGAGATTTTCTAGCCTGTCTAAAGGGAATTCTTACACTGAGTTCTGGGAACACTGAGTAATATACAGTATAAAAGACTTGTATTTTTTTGTGTAAAGGATGAAGAAGGATGTGCCCAAATCTGACCTGGTGCACTGTAATAAGATTGTAAAGAATGCACAATTAATTTTCAGACAGCATAAAAGAGACAACGCAACAGGGGCTAAAAGGATGCCATAACACAATGACATCAACAAGACTTCACTTTGAAAGCAATGTAGTTTTGTTAATAGTTAATGTCTTAACATGTCATAATGGTATTAATGTCAAAACAGGTTTGCATGTTGGCCAGAACACAAGCTAATAATCATCAGACATCAAACATCCAAAACATTCTCTTTTTTTTGTTCTCTGAAGCTCCCTTCAGCTCACAATTGCTGCATTCCCACTTCCATTAAACTCAATATACTTTTAACCCAATTTAACCATATTAAACTCAACTGACTGGGACAGAATTACAAAGTTTTCAACAGTTCTGCATACTGCAGATACACACAACTTCTCATTTTGTTGGTCTAGATGCTGAGGTAACTGAGCAGGTGTCTCCACCGATGTCTCTTTGCCCCAACCCTTAACACACTACTTCTATTCACAAGCTAGTTAGCGACTCAATTACTAGCACAACACAAAAAAAAAGCTCCAGGCCAAAAAACCTGGGGCCACCCACAATCTCCTAGCCAACAAAAGATGCCTCTGTCCCTACCACAGGAACCCCCCTCGAGTGGCCAGTTGACATCAGGAACCCCGCGGTGATCATTCGGGCGCACTGCGTTGCTACTCACTACACCGCTAATTATTCCAGCAGATTAGCAGGCCAATTATTATTGTACTTGTGCTAATTAGAAATTATTAAAAGCATTTATCAATTAGTATTCGCAGCTTGGGCCTGGATGGGAGAAGCTCATTAAAGTGGCTTGAAATGCATAGAAGAGGAGGAGAATCTTTGGTATGGAAGTGTTTGTGGTTTCTCAGTAACATGATAAGCTGCATTTGATGTCTTATTAAAGAAGAGGAGAATGAAATAGAGGTGGGGGAACAATAATGTATAGTTTATATAAATTTAAGTGTTAATAGGTAAGTTTACTTTATTAATGTTGTGAAAAGAAGTATGACCAAATGTAAGCATTTGGGAATTTCTGTAGTAGAAGAAGAATTAAAAACCTTCAGTATTTAAATTTTTTTTCCAAACATTTGGGTTGGCATCACACAGCCACATAAAAATCCCCCTTGCTGAATATTTTCTTCCTAAAATATGTTCGGTCTATATTTTATTTTTTACTTAAATAAAAAAGTTTGCAAGCATTACTAAGTTCGCAAACTACTGTTTACATCAGAAACTCTTTATAAAAAAAAAAAAAGAGACATTAGTAATACAGTAGGCAGAAAGTCCCAAATGTTGAAACAAAAAATCCTCAGCAAATTAGCTGTAGCCAGAAGTCAAGGGATCAAAACTGGCAGGGATCTTGTGTTTTAGTAATAGCATAGTTTCTGCACTGTTAATCGCATTTACTGTACACTCTTCAATTTTCGACGCCTGTGTGCTCAAGTATGTGGAAGAAGGTAGAATGCACTTTCTTCCAAGTGCGTTATACCATCCTGAGCAGGTATGGATCAGAGTATGAACAGGTGAGCTGGTGCTAAGAATGCAATATTTTTTCAGATTTTTCTTATTTAACAAAAAAAGTAATATTCCGTTATTAATTATATTTACTATTTACATGCATGTACTGGGTTTTTTTGCTATGAACTTTACAGTTCCTTTAATCCTCCTTTAAGAGGAAGTACACCTCTAATGGGGTTCTATGCACTCAGTAATTCCTCAAGCCATTCCACTGTATTCAGATAAGTCCTGCCAGTCACATCAATGTATTATGAGTAAGCAAGCCTAAAGAAAGAAAGTATGGGGAGGGGGGTGTCCTGAGGGCACACTGGATAGGGGGCTATGGTAGTGTAGGAAAGCCCCCCGTTAGGCAGTACATTTCTCTAGTAGCATACTTCATTACGACCAGAGACCTGTGATTGGCTTGGCTTCAATAAGGGTGGTCAAGAGACGCATACCAATTAGGTTACTGTGAGCACTTTTTGTCACATTGCTATGGAAACCAAACCTAGCTCCCCACCCCCACGCCAATACTGACACACACATTCACAAATACCACCCAAACAGTTTTCATATAACCCTCTTTTTAATAGCCAGGGTAATGAGGGGAAGTCCAAAGAATGGTCTGGAAAGCAATTGAAGTGTCGGCAAGCTCATAAACAGTCGATCTGTCGCCCCGTTTCATTGTACTTTTAAGGTTATTTTAGGTCTTTTTTTGTACAAAAAAGAGACTAGGCAAAGTTTGGGGTTTTTTGGAAGCACTGTATTGTCTGAGCTGAAAAGTCAAATTTTATGGTGTCCAGCACTGCATAAGTTCACGTTCACAAATTTCTTTTCAAAGCAATCCAGATTAAACGCTTGTAAAAATCAGTAAGCATATCAGATGTAGCAATTCTTCACAAACTCATTTAGCTCAGATTATTATATCTGTAAAAATCTTGATTATTTCTTTTTTGCATTACCATTAGATATAGCATGAAGACCTCATTACCATAAACTGATTAGAATAAAGACCGGATTGGCCAGAAAGAATATTGTGAATATTGAAATCCTCCTGTCTATTTCTATCTCTCTTTAACGACTTTTTTCTCTCCCTTTTACACTTCTGTGCTCGTGGTTGCTTTCTGAGTCAACATTGTCAGCTCAGCTCCGCTGGGACTTCTGCTTTTAATCTCTTTAATTAATTTCCAATCAAGCAACAGTAAACTAATCAACAGGATGCCAAAAATGGTGACAACTCTGTTATAAACACACACAACAAGGGAACCAATATCCACAAAGAGGAGGAGGAGGAACACAAGAGAAAATCAATTGTGAGAAGAAATGTATAGAAAACCCTCATGCTTTTTTTTTTCAAAAGTGTGTGCATCGGCAGTGTCAAAATGATTTCCTTCATTCAAGGACAAATTTTCTTTTAGAATATAAGCATTCATCAAACACCGAGTAGTGTTTTTGTACAGAATATACCAAATACCAGTCCTTTTGCTACAAATTCTTTTACCATCTCAAGATCAGAAAAAAACATGTTTTAGAAGTTTCAAAATTAGATAAGCACAGCCCATTCTATTTGTCTACTTATTTCTTGCTTCAAAGGAGTGAAAAAAATAAAAGTTGATGTATTCTTCTATGTATTCACAAACCTGTTAAGACCAATTAAGCTTGAACTGAGGTCATACTCAGACTTCATGTTTCGACTGCCACAATGCTGTGACTAACACGCATCAGACTCATTGAAAAAAATCCCTAATCAAACGAAATTACTGTTACTTTGTATCTTAAGTGGAAATAAAAAAAAAACACTTTAAAAAGAAAAAGGAAAATTTCTACTGAAATATCTACTCATCGAGCAAAAAACTGCTGCAATAACAATAACAGCATCCCAAAACTATTAAGAAAAAAATGATTTAAACTCATAAAGTACGTATTACTACATACACACTGGCACCCTTCATCTGCGAAAAAATAATACATTGTGTACAACAATTACTCTTTTTTAGCTAATGCCTCAAAAATACTTTATAAAAGAGACAATTTACTGCAACATGCTTCCACAAGGTCAATGAGTTCTTGGACACTGGTATGTCTATGTTCTAAATATAAGTGTGCACCTATTTATTTTCGAGAGTCTGGAGGAAAAATATTTTTTTAATGTGTGGCTGTGGATGTCTCATCTCTGCTGACTCACTTGAAATATTTTCTGCTTAACCTTATCTTTTGTAAACTGTTGTTATGTTGACTTGGGGTAATTAAAGAAAGAGAGAGAGAGAGAAAGAGAGAGAGAGAGAGAGAGAGAGAGAGAGAGAGAGAGAGAGAGAGAGAGAGAGAGATTATCTAATGAATAAATATGTTTACCATAAGAAATGAGATTTCATTTTGATTATAAGCATAATTCCACACATCAGTCTTTCTCATGACCTGAGGTAAAATACACTCATTAGATGATTAACATGAGTCTGAGATGATTATCATTGTCATCTCTTTACTCCTCTGATATCCCTGTTCACCCAAACATCACTGGGGAATCATTATTAATTCATTGTGTTTGTGTGTTTTGGTTCTATTGCCTGCATTTTTAATTAATTATCATTTAATTTTTTTGTCATCTGTATAGAATCCAAAAATGCTCCTCTCTGTTTTTTATTATTTTGCTATGACTTATAGCTATATAACTTGATCAGAGTGTGGTATTAATTAGTGGCCCAAATGATCTCTGCAGGCAAGCTAAGGTTATAAAGTAGCCTACAAACCTTTCTTAAAAAACTGTCTGTTAAAGCAGAGCTGTCAATGTATTCTACTGGCAGAATATTTGAGTTGGATTCAGCCACAGAGACGTCTGAAGGGTTTCACAGTTCACCACACATATAACGAATTAAAGAATGAGAAAAATGAAGTAGGGCATACAAATTTTTCAATTTCCCAACCTTATTTTACAAGTACAATTGATTCAAAAAGGTCCTTCTACATTCTTCGATTACCCAAAGCTTGATAAACTGGAGTTTCTGCTTGAAAAGGCATTTTATCCACATATTTTATCTCTGAGATACTGTATTTTACTCCTACTTAGTAGAAATCTCTATCATTTTTGGAAAGTGCACTAACACGAGGCATATCTCTGAAGATGTCATGAAATAACTTCAATGATAAGATGATAACCACAATCTATATGATCTGCACATTTTATTTAGCATTATAAAAAAACATTTTTATTATATAATTGGTTTGGTAATTTTGGACCTAATTCCACTGATGAGGTTTCAACCCTCCCCATGAAAGAAAGCTCTTAATTGATTGCCAAAATCAAACAATGCTAATTGGGTTTCTGCCGAGTCCTTTAATCATAATTCAGATGAGTGCCTATAATTAATCTAACGAACGACCGTCTGACCGTGACTGGAATGGGAACTGATAGTTTAATGAAGAGCAGGAGAAGTGAGAGAAGGATGAGCAAAGCTGGATGTGCTCTTTCTAACTCTTTGAGTGGATGGTCAACTAAAATCAGGACCTAGAGCACTGACCAAATCCATGACCTTGGCATGAAATATTGAAGAGCGAAGTATCAGTGTTGCAGCAGTGTAAACTAATAGCATCAAAACATTTTTATGATTCTGTTCTCAAGCTCCGTATTTACTCAACAAGGAACTGTTTGTTTGTAACATTTTCAGGCAGTTGCATGAATATACAGAGCTAGTCAATAAGTTTATTTTCACCTCCAGTGGTTTGTCTTTATTTTTAATATTGACAAAATCCAAACTATGTAAGAACATGTAGGGAATTATGTAGTAAACAAAAATGTGTTAAAACCCATAATGTTTTATAATTAAAATTCTTCAAAGTATCCACCTTTTGCTTTGATGATAGCAGGCAGTACCTGGAGTGGATTTCCAACAATCCTGAGGAGTTCCCAGAGGTGTTAAATACTTGTTGGCTGCTTTTTCTTCACTCTTTTGTCCAACACATCCCAATCCATGTCAACTAGATTTAGATTGGGTGATTGTGGAGGCCAGGTCATCTGATTATTCCACCACTCTTCTTCTTGAACAAATAGCTCCTACATAATCATATGCTTGTGGTCCTTGCCCTGTTGGAAAACATTCTATCATCCCACTGAATGCAAACCAGATGGGATCACCAAATAATGTGGTAGCCACGCTGGGTAAGTGTGCCGTCAGTTTTCTCACCAGCAAAGTATTTCCGTACCGTCACACCTTCTCCTCCATGCTTCAAGGTGGGAACCACACATTTACGAACCATCCATTCAGCCCCTGTGTGTCTAACAAAGGCATGGTGGCTAGAACCAAACATCTCACATTTGGACTCATAAGACCAAAGGACAATTTTCCATTCATCTAATATCAATTCCTTGTGTTTTTTTCGGCACAAGCAAGTCTCTTTTGCTTGTTGTTCTTCTGAATTAATAGTTTCTTTGCTGTAATCTGACAATGATGGCCTGACTCAGGCTGTCTCCTCTGAACAGTGGATGCAGAAATATATCTGCCACGTAATAAGTCTGGGATGACAAAATAACAAGGTGGCATGCACAGTTGTTACTTCCCTAAATTGGTACTTTCTCTAAATTATTTTTCCTCTTACACCACAGAAAGTTTTTTTATACTTTTTAAATGATTATTGAATGGAATCCTTTTTTTCCTGTTATCACTTACATTAAAACAGCCCTAAACAGCCATTCCCTTACCAGCATTTTTTCCCAATTTCTCTTAAAGTTTCTCTAACGTTACAGAGGAACCACACATTCATCTAAATCAAAGACTTTTCCTGTAAATTTTGTTACATATGACTGCACTGTTACATATGACTGCACTGACACTGAAGATTCCTGAAGATTCCTGAAGATTCCTTCCAGAAATGCTTAATGTCTAGCCACTGGTACTGTAGACCATCAGTAGAAATCCTTTAGCTACATAACTCATATTCTTACTAAACTACCCAGACATTCTACCTGAGTGCTACATCTATTTCTGTTTCACCATCCACCTCTCTAGCATAGTCACTCTTATTCCACTTTTCACATCAGCATGGTTTTTAACATATCTATGTTTGAACATGATTAACAGAGCAGTCTTTGGACTCATTTAGCCGAAGCAGCAGTGGAGCAGATCTAGTGCACCAACATCACTCCATTCACATAAATATAGTCATGCTATCATCATTCTTAGAAATGCTCTGTCTGAGATAAGCATATCTTTAGAGAAAACTTCACCATTTCAACAATCATAAATCTTTTTTTCTAATCTGTTCATGTGTAGTGTCCACCACACACCAAGTTGTTACTATAGAAACAATAACATAATAGAAATAAGCTAATGGTATGAAATATAAATATAACTACTATTAGAGCTCCACTAGTTCTAATAGTTCTAACTAGTTCAGTAATTGTCTAGAATAATTATTATTATTAAAAAAAAAAATGTTTCCCAGTCATGGCTCCTGGAACCTAGTAGAAAAAAGGAAGCACTAATTGCAAACTTTTAGCTGATACTAAATTGAGCTGTAGTATGAAAAGTGGGGTTTTTCTTTTGGAATTAGAAAAAGCATTAGAACAAGTTAGATGTGTTCTACACTGTTGTGGGATAACAATAATAACACACTAATAACATTAATATTAAGTACGGTATGAGGCATATTATTTTCTGTACTTTTATATGTTATGTTATATACAGTATATGCAGGTACTGTGAAATTGGAGAACATGAAGTTGTGAAAAACCTGTCATCAGCTACAAATAGTATTGACACATTGTTGTGGATTTTATTCATGAATTTGTAGAATTGTATTGCCATCGCATTTACAAATTAGATGAAATTTCTAGAAATTCTAGTCATCTCGCCATAATTTCAGTTCTGAGGTAGGGCACTCAAATGCAGTTTGAAACTCATTGGTGAAAAATCATATATTTCGAAAGACAAAGGTAAAACAAATTGTGCACACTGCGATGAAATTTTAAGATGCTTTCAGACTACAAACAAAGCAACTCTTTTAGTGGACATGGTTTAATTAAACTGCAGTGGAACATCAAGTACACTACTTTTTCTTTCTATCTCTATGTCTCTCTCTAAAAACCAAGTCTGTCTTTCTCATTCTGCCAAGTATTAACGTGGCGTGCTTGTCACTTTGCCCAGATGGAATTAAGAAACGCGAAAATGAAATAGCTGTCGCATAATAGTGGAATTTCACTGAAATTTGGCACGAAAGTGATGAAGGCAAAAAAAAAATGCTGCATTAAAAAGAAGGAAGAGAAAAGGATAAAATAAGAGACACACATAAACCAAAAAAGGAAAGTGTCACATCATTAGAAATGGAAGTGGCGGATATGTGGAGGGGGGTGTGATTCTGAAATGAAGGGGAAGAGAGAGTGAAAGAGAGATTTGGAAATCTGAATCAGTCTTAAAGGAGGTCATTTACACATGCAAAGGAAACAGGATGCAGAAAAAATAAAGCTTGTAGTACTGACTACTGTTAACTGGCATATTCATATAACACTGTCAACATGTTCCCACACAGGTTGTCTTGCAAGGACTAGAAAATTCAATGATACAATGATGACACTCTGGAAACTGATAAAATCTTTTTATTTATATACTGTATACAGTAATCTCGCATTTATGGTGGTGGTTACGTTCCAAAACCATTTGCCATAAATGAAAAACCACAATAAACAAAAAATGCTATTTTATGTATATAGTACTGTACTGTATAAACATTTTACTTCGTTTTATATTTTATAATTATATTTTTATTGATTCAACATAAAACTCCATAAAAACTATAAGTATTTTGGTCTATCTTTCCAGAGTGTCATTATTGTATCATTGGATTTTCTAATCCTTGCAAGACAACTATATATGTATATATATGTGTGTGTGTGTGTGTGTGTGTGTGTGTGTGTGTGTGTGTGTGTGTGTGTGTGTGTGTGTGTGTGTGTGTGTGTGTGTGTGTATATAAACATTTGAAAAGGATACTTCCATCCAGTATGGCTATTTAAAATTTAAGAAGCATTTCATCATAATGCCCAATAAAATGTCTTTAATTCTTTTAAAAGTGAACTGAATGTAGAATATTTTTTTTAACAACTGCATTGATTCTTTTTTAAAGACCCCACTATAAATATTGCCTTGTGCATATGTGTCTGGTGAAATATGGATGTAATGTGGTTTCATTTTTGAGGCAGTATTTAGGTGCAGGAGCAAACTATCGAAGTATTAGGTAGTCACTAATTTGTAAATTACGACTTTTTCTTTGCCCCTTTTAATGAGTACAAGATGTGAACAATTAAAAGTAAACCTGTCCTACTGATGTCCTACAGCAAATTTGTCATGTCCAATTTCTAATAGGCTGAATATTGTTAACGTGAACAGGATTTTTTAAACCTGGATTAGAGATAATCGGTTTCAGAGTTTATTCTAAATTGCAAGTTTCAACTAAAATTCTTAAAGGTTCAGCTTTTTTCACAATTATAAGGATCTAAGTGACTAACAAGATTACAGTTACTTTTTATTGTTTAACCTTCAGTGATATAATCAGTTTTTATGTTTTGTTTAATAGTGCTTTTTGTTTACCTTCACACTTGCCGTACTTAATCCAAACAAAAGTAAACATATGAATTTCAATTGTACAGAAGTTGACAAAGATTTAAAAAAATCTTTTTAGTTTCTACAGTAAAGTATTCTTTAAATTCTTTGTTCAGCCCAATTAGATATATCCAGTTGACAACCCCTGATCTAAACCATTAACACTCAATAAACCAGTAATAAAAGCTGATCCCGGCCACTGAAATCAACAGACTGGAAATAAGAACAGAAAGGAATGCAGTGAAACACAAAAAGAAAAGTGACACAAAAGTAAACAATGAATTACAATATACAAAAGAAAAACAGTTAACTGTGAATAGTAAACGTGTAAATAAAAGTGTTTTTTTTTTATATTCTATGTATATTGATTCTAAATAATGATCTATAATTTAAGGATTTGCTTGCACATAAGGGCTCTGGGTAGTTTGCTGTGATGCCTTGGTAGATTCCATTTATTTTCTATGATTAGACCTTCTGTTCACAGTGATGCTTCCTCTGAATTTAATTTCCCATTTAATTACTGATTTAAAATTAAAGATTGCTCTGTGCGAAAAAGGGAAAACCTTTTTTTTCTCTTTCATTCAAAGTGTTGAGCCAGTATAAGAAATGCCTGAGTAACAAATCCTCCCAAAATGTTTATCAAATCCCTGGTCTAATCTGGATGTAAACAACAGCAGTGTGCCGTTATTTCATAGCATTTCCGATGCATGTGACAGGCCAGACTAATAGGATTTAATAACAGTGCATTTACATGTCACTGCTGTGATGTGGTTAGAAAATGAGGGAGGATAGAAAAAAAGAAGGGAGGGGAGGAGAAAGTGAGGATATTTTGGACAGCTTTTGAAGAAGGAAAAGTGTAATTATATTAGATGGGTGGTGTCCTGACAGAATTATATGGCTCATGTCCACTTTTTATGATTTGGATCTTGTCAGGTTTCATCCCTTCCATCTATCCTCTTAAGAAGTGAGCTCATCCACTTTTTTGTATATATGTGTGTGTGTGTGTGTGTGTGTGTGTGTGTGTGTGTGTGTGTGTGTGTGTGTGTGTGTGTGTCTCACGCTCTCTTTTTCTCCCTCTCTCTCTCTTTCTCTCTCTTATACACTTACACACAAATACACTTGTGAGGTTGAGCGCCAATTGGCCTGCATTTCCTCCATGGCTTTGATGTAGTGGAAGTAGCCTGCAATCCCCGTCTCCAAATGCGTGTAACATTAATGCTGAGTTAGTCGACTGATCTGAGGAATGGGACATTTTTATCGCTCTCTCGTAATGTGGAGCACTTTCACATCTCTGCCATCTGCAATTTGTTGTCCACTTGAGTACACTGTCTTTTAGCTCAACAAACTGGTGGGGAGCAGGAGTGTATCTTTACAGGAATACTCCAGCAAAACACGCTAGAGCTGCTGCTAACAATTAAAAGTTGGTGAGGAGCGCTTAGCATGGTTTTAAGTGCATAATTTTTATTTTAGTAGCATGTTTAAAAAAAACAGTAAACAGTTGATTACATGTAAAACACATGACATGCAGGTCAAATCCAGGCAATTTCATTTGACCTATCTGAACTTCATTGAGGAATTTATAGTAGTGAAATGGCCTACCTAAGCATAATTCACAATTATGTCAATTCTGATGATTTCTTGTTAAAACTGACTTAAACTGACTAGCACCAGCCATTATTTCACCATTTAAACAATCTGTTTGTGAATTATGTGTAGGTAGGCCATTTCACTACTATAAGATCAGATTGTTTTCCTGATCAATCAATTACCATGTTTCCCTGAAATTAAAGACATACCTTGAAAATAAGCCCTAGCAAGATTTTTCAAGGTGCTTGTAATATAAACCCTACCTCAAAAATTAAACCCTAGTTTCTTAACACCAGCCAGCATTTACGGTAGTGGGTATGTTGCAACAAACGATGATGTATTGAATTATAAAAATATTAATATAAGATAATAATAATAGTAATATTATATTAATATATTATAATAATAAATATAATCTAATAATTTTAGTAATAATATTAAGATAATAACAGTAATATAAATTATAATTGTCGTAAATATCTGTAAAAACCCAAGCGGGTGCCTTTGTACAAGAGGTTCGGTAAACAGATGACCAATCAGAGTACAGGTTGTATTAGGTTGTGTCTAAGTGGATAATATATCTATTTTTGTACCCTCCATAAATAAATGTAGATTGTTGTACATGAAAATATATATTACATCCCCCTAAAATTAGCCCCACCACATCTTTTAAAAGAAAAATTCATATAAGACCAGGTTTTATTTTCGGGGAAACACGGTACCAAGTGTGACAGCAGTGGGAATGGTTATAGCACTTATTTGTTATTTATGCATTTATGGCACAATTTACCATCCTACAGTCATTCCTGCAGGCATCACTGGGGAGACAAAGAGGAAGGCGATTAGAACTGCAACTGAAGCCGGAGAGAAAGCCACTAGATGGCTTTAGATTAAGAGGTCAGAACCGTGGGCGTTGCTACTGGGACACAGGCCGGGGTCTGATCAACCCGGGCTTGGTCGCCTGAATAAGGGTGTCTGATGCTGAAAGACCCAAAACACCCAATGACTCCAGGATACATCACTGATGATGTGTCCCAGTGCAACCTCATGATGTATTTAGTTACCATCCTACAGTCATTCCACATTAATAATGTTGTCATTAAATAACTTTATAAAAGCTAAACTAAAAAAACATTTAAATAATGTTCATGTTAATAATAGCCAAAAAGAACACCTTATACTATAAATCTTGATCTACCATTTTTTACAGTATACTTTTATGCTTCTGACTCACCACCTCCAGACTGTGCACACTGTATTGTGTATAAGTTCATCATTCAGTCGGACAATGCAGTTTCTCTCCACTATATATAATACAATTTTATTAAAAAATTTACATTCAGAAAATAAAATACAAAAAAAGTTTATTGTAATAAATATATTTTTAATAGTACATCAAGTTTGGAAGTTTTTTATTAGTTTTTACTGTAAATACAGTATATATGTGGATTTTCTCCTTTGTAGCTTTTCTGGGTGTAGAATTGTTTTTGCTTGACTGAATGGTTGAACTGTCATGTAGTATTTGTAGATATTGTGAAAAATTAAAACATTTTAGCATGTGTGTAACTTATAATTGTTGGCCCATGATGTTTCTAGCTCAAGATGTAAAATGAATTCACACAGTGGTATTATAGTGTCACAAACTATATAAAAAAAAAAAAAAAAAAACCTGCAAACGCCCCTGTACAATTAACTTTGATGACAGTTACTTCTGAGGAACTTTAAAAAAAAGTTAATTATGGCATGTGCAACAAAAACTGGGCACCCTCACATTAAAGTCTCAGAACATAATTACCTTGTTAAAACTTATTTAAATTATTTAGGACTTATTAGTAAGGTCAAACCTTCAAACCTTGCACTTACAAAACTTACAAAACTAAGAAACTGCCTGAGGAGATATATATATATATATATATATATATATATATATATATATATATATATATATATATATATATATATATATATATATATATATATATATATATATATATATAAAACAACTAAGCTAGTTAATGCCTACAAAGCAGGGGAAGGCATATCAAAATGCTTCCATGCCAAACATTTTTACTGTAAGAAATGTCATTAAGAAATTGCAGTTATGGGGAACTATGGAAGTCAAGGCAAGACCTATTGAAGACCCAGAAAATTCTAAAATGAAACTGCTGAGCAGAATGGCTGAAAAGAATCCCAATATTATAATAAGGTCTTGCAAGAAGGTGTAATTTACACAGGAAAGATGTTTCAGAAACATCTGAACACTTACCGGCTACATCATCACAAACCTCAACATTAAAAGTGTATACTAACTAGGTAAGTTAGATAAGGCATTGTCTAACCAAACAGGTTCAACGGGGTAAAGAAGTAGAAAGAAAAAACTCACAACAATAATCCAAGGTATGTTTGGGTTACAGGGCAGTAGCATTTGATGAAAAAAATACCTTGCCAGTTAATACAAAAAGGGCTGGGAGTTATTATTTGTAAGCCAGTGGCTCGGGCAAACATTGCACAGGTGTATGGGAGAATGAATTCTAATAAATTTCAGCAAATTCTAAAGAAAATGTAACACATTCAGTCAAGAAACATCTGAAACATACCTCAAAATCCACCATGAACTATTTCAGTAAGTATAAGCTAAAGCATTTTGGAATGTCTTTTTTGTCTTTAGTTCTGCATGGAAGAGTGGGTGGAAAATCCTAAAACGAGTATAGAAACACTATTAGCTGTCAACAAAAGGCACTTGCAGGCTGTATTATCTGCCAGAGAGGCTATTACTAAGTACTGAATTAGTGTACTAGAGTATCTAAGCCTTTTTGTATGGCACAATAAATATCTTTAATCATAAGATATAAAGTACTTATGCATTGATATTTGCATAAAAAAAAATTTTTTGTTTGCTGTAAAGGCTGTGCTTACTTTTTCTAAAAAAAAAATTAGATTGTTAAGATTGTAACTTAAGCTGCATTTATTACTGAGTAAATACGTAGCTTGACGTACAGTACCATCAAGACAATTCACTGGCCAGAAATACATTGAGTAATATTATTTACTTAAAAGATCAGACTATTCTTTTCCAAACCTTACAAAATGTTAATTGGAACTGCAGATTACCCTGTGATTTACAATGTTTTAATTAAAAAGGCCTCACATTTGTTGTTTGTTGAAATTAATTTTCATTCTTGTAAAGCACATGTAAAATCTTGTTTACAGGTTAAAATCTGTACATTACTATACTGTTAAATACCATAAATTGTGGGGAAAAGTTAGTGCCAAATTAGCTAGCATGGACATCATCTAATGACAATTTAATAATTTAATTTTAGCGAGTTGAGCCTGATCAGCCATGTCAATACACTCATTACACTTCCAAAGGTTTTCTTCAGTGAGGTAGTTTTTACTTAAACGTTAGCTAGCCAACAACAAATTCCCATGTAGGTCTTTCACATACAGTGTTTATATAAACTTATATTTTCATTAATTTATCTAGCTCACCTAACAATTTTGGTAAATTGTACTTAAAGGTTTACCCTGAATTAGCTAGCAAGTTAGGTAATAAGAGGAAACATAGTTTCATATGTGCTTTTAAAACTTGCTGTTATAATTACTTTCACATTTTTAAGAAGATTTTTTAAATAGATTTTGTAGTATGCTTTTGGAGATTTATGCTCATTCAGCCACAGGGATGTTAGTAAGTTCAGGTACTTATGTAGGCGGCCTGGGGTTCAGTCAGCAGTCCAAATCATCACAAAGGTGTTTAGTAGGGTTGAAGTTCTAATTCAGTAGGAGGCTACTTCAGATCTTCCACTCCAACCCATGTAAACCGTATCTTCATGGGGGGGTGACATTGCCATGCTGGAACAGGTTTGGGTCTCTTAGCTCAAGAGAAGGGAAAATTTGATGCTACAGTGTTATATTTTTGAACTTGTAGTATGGTACTCACAAGTGTTATTGTATTTTAATGTAAAATGTACAGTTATAATCCTGAAGGTTTATGTTCAGTTTGTTTAATATTTTGAGCAGAAGCAAAGGTTGCTAAGAGCATCAGCACATCAGTGGCTTAGACTGTGGACCGATATCTAAGTGGTATATGCTGTATATGCTGATTCCCCTTTATATTTGTCACTGTGTACTTAGTCTTTCCCTGTAAATCGCATACTCATTTAAGCTTTTCTATTCTTTTGTCCCTCAAACACAGTTGCAAAGCAGTTCCTGTTTAGTGGCATGTGAATAGGCTTATCACACTGAGCTTATCAGCCAATGACGTGCTGAGAATTTTCTTCTTTTTTTATCAGTTTTGATGCACTGCAAAAAGGGATTTTGTTAGAATACTGCCATTTTCCAACCACCATGGAATTTCAAATAGTCTGAAAGCAGAGGAGGGGAAAAAAAGAACATAATTAAATCTTTATTTCATTTTCTAATTAATGATAGTGACTTTGGAGGGGGTATTCAGGGTGGTAAAACAGTATGCTGTGTTCCTTAGGCATTGTGGTGTACTGCAGCTTTGTAATCGCTGCCATTAAAATCATAATTAGGGTGTTAATTACGTTATTTTATGAGTAGAATTACCATAACAAATGTGTTCTTCTCCAATAATGACGCCATTATTGACTTTTTGAATTTGACAAAATGCCCTGAATTGAAGAGAGCACTGCATAACTTTGGGAAATTTATTCGGTTTGCATGGCTTCACTTTCGCTTCACTCATTTTAAAATGTTAAACTGGCTTTGGGCTTGGAAAATAAATGGTGTGTACATACATATATATATATATATATATATATATATATATATATATATATATATATATATATATATATATATATATATATATATAATATTATATTATATTATATTATATTATATTATATTATATTATATATAAACATTTAAACACATTCCATATATAACAATGTATTGTAAATTTAGTAACGAAGCAAAGAGATAATGCAAAGCAGCTCCATGGGTAACTGTAAGAACAAATATTATTTTCACAAATCAGAATTTGCTTTTGAAGATTGCAATTTAATTGCTATTGTTAAGTCCAGGCCTGTGCATATAATTGTATGTATGTGATATCGCCCCGTGTGAACAAAATTATATTATCACAGTTTTCTATTACTATAACTAGTATTTCTATTACTTCTCCCTCTAATACCAATCTAGGTGAAATTCCCCATCATCCTGCAATATCAGTATTAATATCTCACTGCTAATGGGCTTGATCTTTCCAATATGGTGACAAACTCTCTCCTCGTCCATCTGTCAATTTAAGTTCTGCTGAGCGCCATTGCTAAATTGCGGTTTGGAAGACAAGAAGGGACTTGCGAGAGAACACAAAAGGATTGCAGTGC
Source organism: Silurus aristotelis (assembly GCF_946808225.1). Taxonomy (NCBI): domain Eukaryota; kingdom Metazoa; phylum Chordata; class Actinopteri; order Siluriformes; family Siluridae; genus Silurus; species Silurus aristotelis. The sequence goes on along the minus strand of NC_139593.1, from coordinate 10,415,509 downwards.
TGACCAGAGCGCAGGTGGAATTGAATTGGAAATCTTCCACAAGGTGCGTTAGCATAACAAAAGGGGCCACGTAGCTTTAGACAAAAGCAGAGAGGTTTTAATGTAGAAAATCAATCTTTCCAAGGAGAGAAGTTATTGTGCGAGCAGCTGTACAGGTGTTCCTCGCTGGCTCCTTAATCAAAAGTGTCAAAACTTAGTTTTCTTTTCCCGACAAAGTTTCTTTTCCTGACACAGAAAATGCCCATGTGTAAAGACAAAAGAAATGAGAATAATTCTGTCTAAAACACCTTCTTGTATGTTGCATGGATAGCTAGCAAACAAGCTACTTAATTATAAGCATTGTAAATGTGCAAAATATACACCTTTCACAGAATATGTCCTATAATAAATAGCCATTTTCTTATCAGAAAGCATCTTTGTCCTTCAGACGAACATGTCATTGGAGAAGAGGTACAGTCAATCCAATTAAGAGCATTTATAAATCAATAGACACTGAGTTTGTATGAAGTGTAACAATAGCAGTAGGAAACCTCAGGGCTAGGCTATGCAATCGTGTACACAAAGCCTCCGAAGCTCAGCGCTGAACTACAGATCCCACTCGACGCCCCAATTATATGAAGCGGAGGATCATCTCTATTTGTCACGTCGCTCTATCCATACATTCAGCTTGCTGGGTGGCCTTGAGAACACTAGGATAATAATAGGTAATGTTTGCTAGTTGCCTGCGCTAGCTCCGTCCTTGGAAATTTGTGTTCTTTCCTTACAGGTTTCAAGTTTGTGTAAAATGTGGCCAACACCAAGGCCAGCAACGAGGCCACATGCTAGCGGTTTCTGAAAAAATTAAAGAAGACGGCTCCAAAACAATCACGCAAAGTTTAAATTCCGGAGAGAGACCTGTACTTAAAGGTGTTTGTCTCGATAAGGTTAAGTCTACATTTATCGGTCGACAACCAGCCACATATTACCATAATAATGATTTAAGCACTAGCTAATCCCTCTCTGGTAAATGAACATCTTCATTTTCCCAAGCCAGACAGAGAAGCCACGGTGAGCAAGTGTGTGTGTCAATCCATGCTGTCTGGCAAGTCGTCCCGGTGGGACTTTGTTGTGTGTGTGTGATACCCAGAGTGTGATGGGTAATTTTCCAAATACGCCCGTATCGTTCGCGCCCATTCATTCTCCTGCATTCAGTTGCTCACCCCTCACTATTGTCCCCATCAGCCACACACGGATATAATTTCCCTCTGTTTCTGGGCATTAACCTGCACACAAAGCTCTAACTATTACTGACTGATAGCACACGTAATGCTAGGAGGACAATAAATAAGGAGTCACTGACACTGGAAACTCCTCAGGCTATGAAACAGTGCTAAATTGCAGAACACACAAACAGAGTTAGCATGTCGACTCAACAAACAAATGTCTCTCCCCCTGTTTCCTTTTTGACCACCCAGTTGGTTGTGTAGGAAGAAGCTCTAACCCGTCATTCCTTAGGGCCGTGACCCCTGAGGAGTCCATATGCAAACGGCTTGATTAAAAATCAGCGAGACACTGAGGTAGAACGGTATGTGGCTAACGCAGAGGATCTCAAATGACCATATAGTCCTGGAACAGCTCTCTCTCTCACAGCTCCTATTTCAACACGGAGGAACATTGTGCGACTGATTAATTGATACGATGACAATATAATGAATTATAATGAATACACGAGGTTTTCTTCAAAGGCTAAAGAAGAAAGAGTATACAGATTGTGCTCAGTGTTCATGAGGTTACGGGTATTTCGTGACATTTTAAAACCATAATAACCTTTTAGATGACACTTCAGCAAACACTTGAAATTTTCATATTTTGGGGGGGAAATTCATGCAAAACTATATATAAGAGTAAAACCTTCTACTTTTATTTATGAAATATTGTTTGTGCCATATTTTTAGAAAATCTCATTCAGATTGTTTCTTACAATTGCAAAATACTGTCATGTAATATAATAAGTAAATACAAATTTTAACATAAACAACAGAGGTCACGGGTTTGGGATATTAGCTTGCAAATGCAGGATAAAATAGTTGTGTAATAATAGTAAAAAGATGCGATTATTTTTTTATATCACAGTTGCAAAAAATCTGTGTATTATTTTCTCAATAGTTCCGAAAACTATTTTCCATAGATATTCTTGAAATTTGTCTTTTAGTTTCTATTTTTGCTACTTGATTCCTAAAGGCAAAAAAATAATCTATTGAAATCATTTTAAATCGATTTAAATCCTATCACGACACAGTCTATGTCTGTAAATCATAGTCTCCCTCACGTGAAATCCTGAAGCTGGAGCTTTTTGATGGCTGTACCAGTGTAGGGGATTTGTAATTGGCTTGACTGGAACATTTTATGGATTTTCAGGGTCTTAGTTCAGAATGTTGGATGACATTCCAAAATTCCTTGGCAAGAGCCTATACATGGAGAAGAACACTTTGATTAGGACAGCCTATGATGGATTCTAGATTAGGTTTAAATGTGTGTGTGTGTGTATGTGTGTGTGTATGTGTGTGTGTGTGTGTGTGTGTGTGTGTGTGTGTGTGTGTGTGTGTGTGTGTGTGTGTGTGTGTGTTCCTGCCTTGTTTGGGTAGATTCAGATAAAGTTAAAGGTGTAAGTATTTCTAAGATCAAAACTAAGATAAACTGTTCTTCTGATCTTTTCTGAGCTTTTAGACACAGCTGTCCCTATGCCAGTTTGTGGATTATGGCTTAATTGAATTTAAAATACACTATAATTTAGTAGATTGCGAAAATGCAATTGCAAATGTGTTCTTCAACACAAGTACTGTAGCTTTGCACTTTATTTGAAGGTTCTTCTTCTCACTGTAATGATAATCTTGACCACGGTACTTAAACATGTGTCTTTGAAACACACAAAGAAAGCAGCTGACCGGCACAATGGCCTCCCTTGACATCACTCTCGTGGAATCTATACTTCAAGGCCCATCGATCTAAATACACAAAAGGAGTGTGCCAAAGCGCGAGCGACGGTTTACAGCACACTTTCATCCTCCATTACACTTGCAATATTTGTGACAGAGCTTGCAAGGTCCAAAAAAGAGGACAAAAAAAAATCAATCGCTGATAAATTAGACGTGCCTTATCTTCATGGAAGGCAGGGTTTGATATGGTCGAGTCCTCAGCTGTGAATGACAAGGTTTGACTTCGCATAGAACCATGTATAAATGGAAACTTGGTGCTCTGGTTGAGATGCTGAAAACTGGGTTTTGACCAAAAATTTTTTTTTTTTTTACTTTTTTATTATTGACTATCATACAGTTTCTTCTAATTGCTTAGACTATGTAAAACTAAACATAATTTATGTACAACGTTACCACCATAAAATAGCAAAAATAATTTGTCAATTTATGTATAAAAAAATAAATTCTATAATAAGAGATGTAGGAGTCCAATTAGGAGAGTGATTGCCACTGAGGTGACATGGTGAATATTATTTATTTATTATTGTTTTTCTTACTAAAGTATGGCCATGAATCAATATTCTGCAGTAGATGGTATGTCAAAACTTTAAATTTCTTAAAATCCACACTCCAGGGAAAAAATGGCCAAAATCCAAATAGCAAAATATTAAGCTTTTAAAGGTCTTTTCATTAGTCAGGAAATTAGCTAAATTTTCCCTGAATAAAAAAACATCACTGAACTTCCGATGGTTTCTACACACCATCGGTTGTTAACCATTAAAACCAAATTACCAAATGATTTTCATTACAAAATGTGTTTTTGTGGAATCTGGATGATTAATAATGTCCTAATGGACCCTACTGGCCCCATTACAGACTGAATAACTTGCAAAACAATTTTCATTTCAACCACTGTCAATTCTACGAGAGTTTCTATTGTTTTCTTCAGCAATGAAATCAATCCAGATTACATTTATGAGCTTGTTATCAGGCTCCTCTACATCAGGTGTGTCAAATAACCAAATATGTGACTAATCAGCCTAAAATGATATTTTTGGAAAATTTGTACACTCAGACATTTCTTTTATTAATTTTATATCATACATTTATGCATAATTTCACATCATACATAATCATTTTCATGATTTTACCTTTGTGTACAAGAAGACTTTTCCTGATTCTATTATTTCCTCAAACAGTTTACCTCAGCAAAAGTCAACAAGCAAATGGTGGCACAGGAGGTCTCAGGAGTGCATTTGTTTAATTATCGCTAATTTCATGAGCAATAATTAGTTGTTGTCAAATCAAAAGATTAATATTTGCCATTGTGGGCTTGGCCAGGAGTGTACAGTACCTTATGGAACTATTAACGTTAGAGGCAGAGAAATCAGTTCAATAAGACTACTGTGTCCATAAAATCCCTCATTTCAGTTGTGAAATTATGTATAAAGACATACTAAAATGACAGGAAATGTGATGGATGTATCATCATTCAGTATTATCTTAAGATCATGCCAATTAAAATATATATATAATAAATAGAGGCCATACAGCAAATATGAGGTCAAATCTTATCAACCATATACTCCCTGTGTACAGGGTACTGTTAAACTGATGCTGAACTGTATGTTGGTGATAAGTAGACACCAAGCACCAATCAAAACAAGTTCAAAACTCTACCCTGATTGGTGGCTTGTTGCGTGTTTTACCAGTTACGTTTTTATTCACCTATAAATAAAAAGGAATGATTAATTTCCCAAAATGTAGTTGAGTAAAAAGCAAGATATTTGACTTTGAAATGTAGTGAAATGAAAGTAAAATTCTCCCCAAATGGAAATACTTTTGTAAAGTACATATACACGAAAAACTACTCAAGTACAGTAACTAATTAAAATTACTTTGTTACTGTCCATTACTGACTGTGTCAAAGATAATTGCTATGTCACTCCAATGACTCTCAGACACTTTACATAAAAACTTGTACTTTGGAGATGTCAGTGATACAGATTTAGACAACGTCCCATATTTCAAGTCAGTCAGAGCCATATTCCTTTCCATATTTTTTTTTATACATTGTCTTCCATTTATTTTTTTTACCTTAAACACTAAATGCTCTATGTTTGTCTTTTGATCATTTCTTTTTTTATAATTTTTTTATATTTATGATTATGCGCTTAATTAAACACTGTTGTGGTTCAGTTTGACTCATAAACAACACGATTCATAAAATGCAGAGGTGGGTTTTTTTATAATTATTGGTTTTTTTTTTACAATTGTTACAATTATTGTGCTTACAAAGCATTTTTCAGTTCTTGTGTGCAACTCTTCACACGATCCACACAATAGCACTCAATACCAGCCGAAGTGTAAGTGAGTTTTGTTTTTCACTGTTTTGATACAAAAGGAAATGCACCTTTTTTTTTTTTTAGCTTTTGTTGTTTTTGCACTTCTCATAACAATTATCTGTTATATATGATAATTATCTGTTACAGACCTTTTTATATGCTCTTAGACAAAAGTATCAGTACACCTGACTTTTCTAGCCACATGTGGTCCTTCCCAAACTGTTACCAAAAAGTGGGAGGCACACAATTGTACAAGATGTTTTTGTATGTCTTTGGATGCAGTAGCATTATATTTTTCTTTGACTTGAACTAGGAGTCCCAAACTGTTCTAGCGTGACAATGCCCCTGTGGACAAAGACATCTCAATGAAGATATGGTTTACATGAGTTGGAGTGGAAGATCTTGGTTGGCCAGTTCTGGGTGTTAGAAAGTTACTTCTGCCATTGCAATAATTTTTCTGAATGAATTCATGTTGAGACATAGTATATTTTTTTATAATATACTGTCTATATCTACATTTTAAACATGAATATATATTACTATTAGCAAAAGCTGCATATTTGTGCTAAGAATATTAAGAAACTTGTTGAATAATGGTAATAATATTCAACCACTGGCAATCTCAGAGTCATACCAAGTCAAATGTGTGCACGGTTTATATAAGGGTTACATTGTATAGTCACATTCAACAAAAAGACAAAAGCTAGAACATACTAAAGAATCAGAAAAATTAACATAATAAGAAATACTTATTGCTAAATGCAGGCTAAATGATAAATACATTTACTATTACATGAACTTTACTTGATTTGAAGACAAGGTTTTTTGAGAATCAGTGTACACAATACAGTAAAGTCCCCTGGAGGCTTTGCATTAACCAGACAACACGTAAATATTTACAATGGATGGATCACTCAAACGCTTTCTCTCTCTTTCCTTCTCTCTAAATCTGCCCGTACACACCATCACCCTGCCAGGTGCTAATATTGGAGGCAAACACAAAAAAAATGAGACGGCTCAGGTTTCCTGAAGTACTAAGTAAACACACTCACAGCTGCTTTGGAGTGAAACTAGAGCATTGAACGCAAACAAGCTGTGAACAGTTTGCCCACAGTACAATTCAACAGCATTAGAAATGTAACAGCAATCCAAGAATGTGTAGTATAATCATTCATAGTGGGTATATGAACAGTACACTGTCCAAGTGTGCAATTATAATAATCAGATATTAAAGGTTTCTTTATTAATTTGATCAATAATATTGAACAAGAATGAGATGCTGGATTTTGAATGCTAATCCTACCACCATCTCTAATCTTCAAATACATTCAAAGATAGCTAGTTAACTTGTGCTAGTGGTACACTAATTGTTATGGCATATTTTGACATACTTTCCTGCTTCTAAATAGATTCATAACGAATATTAGGATGAAGATTGAAATTTCAAATCGTATATTCATGCAGATTTATAAGCACGGGAAAATTTTTTGAAGATGCAAAGATATCTTTTTGATTTTCTTGGGGAGTAAAAGCATAGCAGTTATTCCAGTGTAGACGCAAAGAGCCATTTTGCAAACAAGCCCTTTTAGACATAACAGTCAGGTAACTGTGATCAATCAGTCTCTTAACATCAGCAGTTTATAATTGCTGAAGTTTTGTAGTTAACTTGTAAAATATCCACTTGTTCAATATATCTTTTACATTATATTATTAGTTAACTTGTGTCTAGGATTTCATTTTATTTGGTTCCTTTATAAATTTATGTATTTTGTTTCATTTATATTAGAAAGTACATTATTTAATGTGGAACAACTCTGACATCATTCAAACTTTTCTTTGCCATTTCTTTTTATACTATCTTGAAGTTCATCAGACAACGAAATGCAACTTGTCATGTCAAATCACAAAGTTCACCGAAAAAGAGACTTCCCAATGTCAAAAATGTACAGGGTACAGGGGTAAGTGGAAGCTCAGTGGTTAAGTTCTTGGTGTTCTGATTAAAAGGTTGTGAGTTCAAATCCAAGCAAGTTGCTGCTGTCTTTTTGGGCAAGGCCTTTAACATTCAACTGCTCAGTTGTATAAATAAGCTAATGTAAGTCTTTCTGGATAAGGGTGTCTGCCAAATGCCATAAATGTAACTCCTTCCAAAAAGAAATTACATGTATTTGTTTTTCAAAAACTGTTTATGCCGAGAATTTGTTGTGCAGTTCATTGTGAATTATTTTTTTTGTGATTTTCCCTTGTAGCCCAAACTATTATCAGCATCATGAAGAGACATAATGACAATATACTGTTTTATAACCACTAGGCATTCAACTTTCCAACAATTCCTAAATGCATTAAAACACAATGCAACGAATTGTCATACCTTTTTTATAAATAATAATAAGTATGTTCATAATACTTTATGAATGCATTATATCATTATGTCATTAAAATATTTAATTAAAACAATTCACATTCGAAAGATTTAAAGATTTGGTGGTTTCAATAAGAAAAAAGCAAAAGAATACTATTTAGGCTACAGATCAGCAAAAAGTACATATTTGAAAAACCATATATTAGCATGGACCTAAAATTCCACTTCTGTTCTACTGATTTCACAGTGAATAAGACTGCAATAATACGAATTACTTGGATAAAGTAAAGTTGTCATTTCTAAAAAAAATAAATAAATAAAAAACAGCCTATATTTTCAGTCAACTGCTGAAGTATGTCATAATAATGTAGCATGTCGTCTGAAAATTGTGTATGCATGCTGATGGGCGAACCAAAGAAAGTAGAAATCGCCAGCACTAGTTGCCATTTAGAGTGATAACATGCTGTGTGTCTGTGTGTTTGTGTGTGTAAGAGAAAGACAGAGAGAGTAAACAGGGCTAAAACCATTCTATAATCATAGGTTCTCTCTCTCTCTCTCTCTCTAAAAGCTAAAGGATAATTTCTTCTTCTCAGTATGGGAGTCTTACACATACACACACATACACACAACTCAGCAGCTGTTTGTGTTCGTGTGATAGCCTCGATGGCAGTGCTGGCACTGGCGGTTTCCAGCATTCAGTCTGCAGTAATCAGCACAGTGATGCTGGCCAGTGGAGTTTCAGGCACACGCCTGAAAAAAAATTTAACATCACTCCAAAGGTGTCCAACAGAAGTAACAATAGAATCGCTACTATTATAACTGCAGAGCTTTGTGCATGTGTGTGTGTGTAGACATAAAAGATAAAATAATTGTAATTATTACTAAAGCTATGTACATCGTTCTGTTTGTGTTTGTTTTTGTGTGTGCGTATGTGTGTGCTCTCTCTTTCTCTCAAGCAGTTCCTGTGATTAAACAGGTGCTTGTAAATTAATTAGCCTGATGAAATGCACCTCTAAACAATTATCATACACACACACACACACACACACACACACACACACACACAGCCCCCCTGATAGGCCTCAACACACGCCTCTTACACAGGAACATCATTTTCCCCACTGCATCCCCCTCCAGCAAACACACTCACACACACACACACACACACACACACACACACACACACATTTTTTCCACCCTGGCACCATGCCACCCTCATGCCTCAGAGGGCTCAGTAAATATTGAACACTGACAAAATAAACACCAGCAGCAGATGGTAAGGGGGTCTCACTTTTCTCAGGTCAGTTTGCTGCCTTTACATGCCAATTCAGCACATTTTAACCCACAAACAAACTGATCTCAGATCAGCGGGAAAGATGCTCCATCTATTAACCAACTGCCATAGCTATTACACACCATATTGAGTCTTTAGCCTCAACGCTACAGGCTAGATCGACATAAAGAGGGCCCTGGGGAGAGCTGAAGCGAGGAGAACGAGAGCGTGAGAGAGTCCTCACTCCCTCCCTTCCACTGAACACTGATTATTTACCTCCTAATTGAAAAGAGGATGGAGGGATGGGAGGCGACTCGTCCCCGGAGCACCTGCCCCAGTGATAGCTGGATAATTGATTTCAGTAAATGCGGGTTAAATGTGACACATGCGGGATGAGGGGGTTGACTCAATGGAAATCTGGTGCCCGCAAGTCGTTTATCATCGGCCTGTTCGGGCGGCTTGTCAGCATCATGATGACGGTTTGGAAAAGAGGATTTTCTAGAGATAGACAGGAAGAGAACTTTTGTCTTGCGTTCACATTAATACACACAGACGCTTGTGGAGACTGAGAGAAGAGCTTTCACTTTCAGACACACTCACATACTCACATACAGTACATACACACTATAATACTCAGCTTGATCTCTTCCTGCATCTGTAGAATAGTTATGACTATGAACATTAGTTAAGACAATTGAGAAGAGTAATTGAGGTCATTTAAAGAAAGAATACAAATAACAGGATGCATTATTATGGAATAAAATAACGCATGACCTGATGGCATGATGAAACTGATTCTTTTTTTGTTTTGTTTTTTTTTCAGCAATCATCCAATAAAGTATGTTCTACATTTTAGCAGTTTACAAAATATATTTATTGTTGCTAATAGTAAGTTACTGTTATTACTTACATTTTAACAGCTATAATTGTTTGTCCTCCCACTGACATTGGAGTCTCCTTCCACAAATTCTCTTCAACTATTTACACATTCCTGAAAATTCTGTGATATCCATGTGTATGTAAGCACAAATAAGTCCCTTTTAAAACACATCCGGTGTCTATGGTGTAAATGGTCTATGGTGTATTTTGAATTAAAGAATTTTAATAACTCTGACTGAAGAATTTGAAAAAATAGGACACATAATTTTTAATTGTTTATTGACTGCCCAAGCACTCAGATCAGTTTTGACTATGAAGTATTATTTATGTGTATTTTTTTGATTAAGTATTTTTTTTAAATGTGTATAAAATGTGTAAACTTTTGTATGACATGTTATTGGTTTATCAATAATAACATGGTGGCTTTGAGAAATTTAAAATTGGGCAATTGTTAAAAACTTTGATTAACTAGACTAGACAACTCGATAACAATAAATATGTAGGTACTTTTTATTGTCCAGAGTGAAATTTTGTCTTTGGCTTCACCATCCAATACAAATAAGGACATCAACATAAAAATTACACGAAAGACTATTAGAATATAAATGATAAGAATAAAATAATAATATGATGATGAAAACATCTACAAAACATTGCATTGCAATCTACTCATTTATCCTCTACAATACATACAATTCATATTTATAATAAACATGCTGCCTCCCAATTCTGCTATTACATATGATGCATGTTACCATTCAGCAACAAAACATAAGCGATTACACACCATTATCATTCTCTCTCACTATTGTATCTGATGCTATGAAAAGATGCTGAACAAACAGAGGTTACCCCAGAGGTCCCAACTCAGCAGGCAGGCTGCTCGTTACCTCCTTTTTTGTGTTTTCTGTTTATAAACTCAAATGAAATGAAATTTCAGCAAGTAGGATGAAGGAATGTAATTGCATTGACAGCTCTAACAAGACTCCAGGGCTGCTTTTTCATTGTGTTTACAAGGCGCCTGTGGAGCTGGAAATTTATTACAGTTTGACCACAAGGATTAATGTTGCTCAGATAAATTCTTATTTTGACCCCCAGTGACTGTGAGAACGGTGGCAAGAAGTCTTCAAAAGGGCTTTGCACTGAATGCAACACATGACTACATTAATGTATATAGGCTATTAAAGAAGGTGAACTCACCCTTCAGAGTTATGTATGCATAAGCAGGGGTTTCCTGTCCTTTTTTTATCTGCTGAAACTTTTCAGCGTAAATGATTTACCCTAAGTATCCCACGTGATGTTAAGCAAGTTGCCAAACATCTTTTCTCTACTTCTAACTACACATAAGTTCACATATTAAATATGCTTTAGATAGCTTGCACCCAAATCTCCAAACTGGACAGATTTGAAAACATTTTCACATTGTAGTGTGGACTGAGAAAATGGAGATATTCAAAAACAACACCATATTTGACTTAAGTGATGCAGTTACATTACTCTTTCAACTTTCAAACTTTCAAAACAAACAAGATGATACTGAAATTGATGTTTCTGCTAATTCATAGGGTTGTCCAGATTGCACTTGCTTTTTTCTTTTAATGGGACCAAATTTTCACTCACAATTGCATCAATTCAAAGAGAAAATTAATAAACATTAAAAGAAAATAATAAAAACGATTGCAGGTCAAAGCGTCTTACTTTTTTTTTTACACACACAGAGTACAGGGATGTAAGCGTTTATAGATGTTTCAGTCTGAATAAGCAATTTTTAACATACCAGTTTAGACAGAGAGGGTTTTAAAATAAAATTGCAGATTACAAATGTATCTTATTTCAAGTGGATGTAGTCAAAAAACAGCAATTATTTTACATGATTAATAAACACGAACTAAATTAAATATTGCTTACAGTTAAATGTATTTCTGTCTGAATCTGACTTAAAGCTGAATAATTTCTCCTTTTAGAAATGTGACTAGTAACAGTACAGAATTATTTCTGGGGTTTTTTGTCTGACAGTGCTTGGACCCCAAGACCTTCAGGACAGTTTGTCTGTATTGATCCAGTTTCGAGGTGAAACACAATGCCATTATCTGTATTGAGTCCATTTTTTCACCAGACACAGCTGAAAGGGTTTTCGATGTTGTAGTTTTAGTTTTTTTAACCTTACCGCTATTGTCTATGGAAACACCAGAAACCGAGATGTGCTGGAAAAACTTTTTCTTTTTCTTTCACAAAATACTGTATAGCAAAATATATAAACAAATAATCTTATTATCTCTGATGCAGTGCTGATAGTCAAAATATTATCCTTCAATTGCTATTTGTATTATAAAGGACATATGATTTTAATTTATAAAAAATGCAGAATGACATTGAAAAACATGAACAACATGCACAATGAACTCACATCTTTAAATTTTTTTGGGAACACTAGCAGACATAAGTATGAACTATATGAAGCAGCAGTTCTGCTGGGAACTTTATGGATGTGGTTTAAACAAGTCAGTCAAAAAACTCATTAGATATTTTTTCTTTTATTTATATTTCCATTGACTAAATATTTTATTACATCCATAATTTAGAGCTGAATTAATGAATAGTTGAATAAAACTATGCATAAATATATTTTTTGACATAATAATAATTTTATAGTTAGACTATAAAGGTTTTAGTTCAGAATTTGTTATTTCTACTCGTACTGACAGACTTCAAATGCTGCAATTCTATTTATCCAGCTAAGAGCTTTTGTGTTAAAAATCTACAGTAACACATTTTTTTTTTCCAAATTAACGGTATATGTAGCTACACATTAACATGATGCACTTGCATGACATTTTGTTGCTTTCTACTTCAGAGGTCTTGAGATTCACCGTTTATGAACTGCCCAAGAAGCCATCAGGCCACTTAATTGCCAAGCCGTTTGCAAGGTTACATTTGAAGTCATTAAACTGTCCTCTTTTTTGTTTGGGGGGGTCATGGTAATTTGTGGCCCCCAGCAAATATGCAGGGTGTCGATGGTTCCTCCCAGCACTTGCCTGCTCTCTCGTCGCCTCTTGATAGACTCATAATTACAGACTGCATCACTCACTGTCACTTTCCCTCTTCCTTTCCCTTCCATTGCCACCATCCTTTCTATTCCTCATTTCATCATCATTACTCAGCATGACATCATGGACATGGGATTCATTTATTCAACATAAGTGCTGCTTTTGGAGCTATATAAAGGACGATAAAATTTACATCCAAAGATACAAATGTAAAAAATAAATAAATAAAAAAACGAAACATCATGAAGGAACATTTCGTATCCAACATTACTTTAGGTTTGGAACATAATTGTGGAACCTCTACGTCTGACCTCGGCAGCAAAAATAAAGCCTAATATTCCTGAACCTTCAATCTCACAATGCCCCTTGAAGGCTAAGGTTGCATGTTGAGGGCAACTTCGTCCCCCTCACTCTCTAACCCCATATAACCTTCACTAACCCTGTGATTCAGTTGCTCACCACGCTGGACAAATATACATAATGTCCTGTCATGCGATGTCAGGTGAACGGTTGACTTCTCACCACCTCTGCTTCAGGTAAATTATCACAACAGCAATCTTCTCCTGCCACCCATTAGCAAATCGCTCTCATTTTTCCTGCCGTTCAACTGAGAAAATAATATCTAATATCATATTATGTCATCTTGTTCGATAAAAAAAAGCCTCTTTAAAATTAAGGACACTTCCCAAACTTCTTTGTTACTCTTTATTTGGATTTATTCATATTTGGTGCCGGATGAATGGTAAATTAATTACATTTACCAACCAATTTCTAAATAAATAAACACACAAGCATTCACAAACAGTCGCTCGCACCTCATCCCATCATTCTTCGACAGGAACTGGCAAGAAAAGCATTTTCTGCCCCCCAACCCCCCCGTTCTCAGCGTGTGCTGCCAAATAATAAGATATTTTGCCCAAGCCTTCATGTTTGTGCCACTAGTCCTGGGTTGCCAGATTCCCATTAGCATATTTGGGCTTTGGCTCTTTGTTTTTACCCTGACCTGTATAATACGTGTCACATCCACAATACAACAAATCAAACGTTTGTTAATTTCCCCCGCTTTCCTCCGCAGCTGCTGGCGCCCATTGTGTCAGCCAGATTTTAATTAATATGATAAGCAATACTTGCAAGGCTGAGATGCTTTTTTTTCTTGTCCTTTTTTTAATTGGGAGGGATGGGGGAGGAGGTGAATGGAATTTAGGAAGAAGGGGGAAGCGTGATGAGATTTTTGGCTCTTTTTTTAAAAAGAAAGTAAACAAGAGTCAATCTAAGTCATCTAATGTGGGGTATTCCACCTGAGGAGGCCGAGATATGAAAACACTTCTCCTGACGTGATTTCCTGTTGTATTGTGTAAGACGATAGGCCGGTAATTTGGATTGGCGCTTTGTAATACAGAGCCATTTACTTAGGGATCAAAAGGATGTCAGACGGAGCACGGAAGCTCTTTCACACGCACATAAAACACACACACACAAATGCACACACACACACTTTTGTGCAGACAGCTGACGCTTTTCCAGTAGCAAGAAGGGATCTCACTGAGAATTCAAGCAATCATAAATCAGTGAAATACTTAACCCACTTCCTGATTCCTGCTTATTTTGGGGTTTTTGTTTTAAAAAAGCTCCATTTTACACTGTCTATGAAAGCCGTATCTATAAAAAATAATCTGTGAATATGTTCATAACATACTATTACACTGCTGTAATGTTTAATGCAAAGACATGTTTATTATGCACTGTTTGGTTGCACACTGAAACCATCCCTAAGTGCCGTCAAGTTTACACAAATGATTTCATTGCTAAATTATTTTTATTTTATAAAAATAAGTTATGAATTATAGCCCTAACAAATCTATTCATGCATTAAGTTTAATCAAGATTGCATATACCTGTTTCCTTGCAGTAGTTGTGTGTATGTAATTGACAGATATACCATATTCTATTTACAATAACATAAACACGAGTTGTATTTTGTGCTAAATAAAATATTTTTTCAGCATGTTTACTTTTCTGGCCAAAATATAGCACATTCCTTTAGCTGACTTCTCAGTTACTTTCAAATACATCAGTCGTCTTTGTTGTATACTTTATTTATCATTGCATTTATCAGCGTGTCTCCAGCTGAACAAAATAAGTAATTATTAATAAGTAATAAGTAAAACAAGTAATTCTTAAGTGCAGGTTTATATCCTGTTATAAATGCTACTAATATTGCCTTCATACTGTATAATAATAATTGTACATAAATATCAAGAGTGAAATGCACAGTGGAGGTCAAGAAGTAAATGCTTCTATTATTCATTTTTTTGTACTGTTATCATACCAAGTTTATAAGCTATATATGTAATGATTGTCCATTCATAGTGACAGCCTTTCTTCCTGTTATAGACAGCTATAAAGAGTCGTTCTCTCACTAAACTCTTTTTTCTTCTTTTCTGTGAATTATAAATGTGTAGCTAGCTTTTACAAAATCCTCTTAAATGGAAACTTACTGTAAAAACCCCTTCCAAATATACTCCTTACAGAAAACTCAACCATCACACACTTTTTAAATCTGTTTATTTTAGAGGATCAATGATACAGGTCTCTGTGCGGATCTTTACTATAGAATTTGGCAGACGACCTTATCCAGAGTGACTTACAAAAGTGCTTCGAAGTCATCATTCTTATGCTGGTTCATTAGGACACGTACTAAGTACACCTAAGAATAACTTCAAGTGGAAGTTTGTTCCACCTATCAGGTGCCAGAACAGAGTTTGGAAGCATATCTTGCTTGCACTCTGAGAGATGGTGGTTGAGCAGTAGTTGAGGTTTTGGATAGAGCATGGTGCAGTGCGAGATCAGATAAGTGCTGTGAGGTAGAAGAGTGCTGGTCCGTTTTTGTAGGCGAGCATCTGTGTTTTAAATCGGATGCTGCAACTACAGAAAGCCAGTGAAGGGAGCATAGCAGGGGTGGTGTGGGAGAACCTAGGAAGTTTAAAAACAAGTCGTGAGGCAGACTTGAATTCTCTGACAGCTTAAAAATCATAAGACTATCGAGTAAATAATTATCCAGCCATGACTGCATAGCTGTGGAGTTAACAAACTTCACATCCACAGGCAGATCTAGGGAAAATTTGTATTAATATGACAAATTGTAATAATATGACAGTGCTGGAGCTCATCAACAACTATAAAGGTTGTTCAGCATATTCTGGTCTAATCAGCTGTTATGTAATTTGAAGAAATCTGAACCTTAAAAGCAAGCAAATATAGGTAACAGTACATTTAATTTAAATGCAATTTTAATAATAAAAACCATAAAAATCATAATAATAGATGTACTGTTAATATGAGAGCCAGCATTTTAAATAGTATTTTAATTGGGTGGAAAGTGCAGTGATAAAAAGCTCTATTGGCTCTAATAAAAGAAGAAGATGGTGCATATTTGGTAGTAGTCTCAGACATGCACCGAAAAAGTTTCAGATCCTTTGGTTGAACATTATGTGTAAGTGCCATGAACTGCATTTGTGAGTGTTATGAGTTTAATACACATTGATGCTACAAATCCTCCTGTTCTTTAATGCGTAAACAACAATGTTTAATGTACATCTTTTCTGAATGAAAAGTAAGGCCATTTTTTTAAACACATTTTACAACATAACTGTATTACTACAATCACAAGGACCATCATAAACACCCACACACAAACATATAGATACCAACCAAGAACAAAAAAATAGGCCAACTTAGCCAGACCCCCTTCTGGTAATAACACACAACTGCCCCAGTATATGGAGAGTCACTTGCAGGAACCGCCACTTCTGCCTAACAGCTGCAATTATCCAACTCTACACAAACTACCATTGATCTCTCCTGAGGTGGGGTGAGATCTGAGTATGTCCCACTCGTCCTGAGAGCTGTCGATAGCCTACGCTTATCACTGAAGAGGACGATGAGGACTTGACTGAACGCCGGAGGGGTGCTATGCTAATATCGGCTCCGGTTCGACGTCCGATACTGCACAGACCAATAGTAATCTGTTTTATTGGCGCTGTTTTGTGTGTTTGTGGTTGTTTGGAGAGGTATAAGGGGGAGGGGATGCTTAATTGCGAGTGTTTGGAAGTCTCAACTAAAATCTGAGATAAACACTGAGGTAGATGAAGCCCTTTTGCCAGGGAAGTGGATATTGTCTTTCAATAAGATTGATTCATACACAAAACGTAGAAAGGTTATAACTATCCGTCTTTTTTTAAGCACCACTGCTACATATTATTAGGCAAAAAAGTTTGCTGTACTACATATGGCTACTGCTTCTAAGGTGATCACTTAACTGTAATAACACAAAACCATTTTTAGTACTGAGGAGCATAGACTTTTACCACTTACTTGCTAGCTTGGACTGGGAAACATTCAATTACACATCCAAAAGAAATGAAACAGTATGTGATTCTTTATTTATATATACCTAATCAGGCTACATCGTATAGTGCACACCAGCATTACAAATTCAGTCCAATTAGCTAAGATCAACTAATGTGTTAGCTAGCTAGCTGACATGCACTTTCAAATGTCCCAGAGAAGTTGTAATGGGTGTTGGGCTATCTTTCAATCTAGCCTATCACAGCCTATCCTTTCCTGAATCTAACCACAAAGCCAGTGACAAAAAAAGAAGACATAAATAAATAATAAACCACTTTTTTTGTGTGTATAAATGGTGGTAAATATAAATTGACATTCTGTGCAACCTAGATGAGGATGGGTTCCCCTTTTGAGTCTGGTTCCTCTCATGGTTTCTTCCTTATGCCATCTCAGGGAGTTTTTCCTTGCCACAGTCACCACTGGCTCGCTCATCATGGACAAACTTACACTTATAAAGAACATATTGATTTTTTTCACCACATTATCTGTGTAAAGCTGCTTTGAGACAATGTTCATTGTTAAAAGCGCTATACAAATAAAAATGAATTGAATTGGTTAATACAATACAAACCATTAACTATCCAAAAGTGCTTTGAAAAAGGTTTTCTTTCAGCATAGTGTACTGTTTTCACACATACATTCTTGCACTTATAGATCCCCCTTAGTTATCCAATAGCATAAATTTGGTTTTACATTATAATTGAATATTATACATAACACTGTATGGGTAATCCTGAATCTAACCTTGGCTGATTTATATACTCTACTGTATAATAATGTGTTCTCCATGTCTCCATGGTTACAGCATTAAGATGTTCTAATGATAGATCTACTGTACAGTTACTATTTTTTTCTGTTGTACTCATACATTCTGCAAATCGAGTTTGGGCTAATAAGAATGTTTTTACTTGTTTATTAGCATCTTTCATGTAAGTTTTGTCATTGTCCTCGCTGTAGTTATCCAGTGACTCTCGTTACCTGCTTCCATCATCCTTCTGGCAGACAAGCACAGCACACACCCTCACATACTGACATTTTAAAGCATTCTTGAGGTAATACTCTAATTTTTCTATCCATCTTTATGTTTTATTTACAAATGGCAATTGACACTACTTCCTTCCACTGGTGCTCTCCTTATAATGGTGGCTTTTAGCTCAGCATCAGAGCAACTGAGACAGACAGAACTTCCCATTGGCTCATTTTTCTCACAACACAACAAAACCAGCTGTTCATTCACATACAGTTCAGGTTCTAAGACCTTAAACTTATACCAGAGAACTATAAGAAAAGAACAGTTTGCTATTAGATGATTACTTCTCTTAATGTTGTTATCAGTTTGGTTCTTTACTCGTTTTAAAGCAACAAGGCTTCTAAACCGATGTATTGGTTTTGATTTCTGTCATATTTGAACCCACATAATAGGGTCATCCTCCTTCCATTGATACATTCATACATCTTTTATCCCTGAGCTGGCTTTATTATATGCAATATGAGTCTAATCACTAGCATCACTAGGGGCTAGTGTCTTTCTGACAGAGGCAAGCGATGGTGATCTCGATAAGTGATGAGTATCATTATTGCTCCACTGCATGCTTGTTTCCTGTTCACTGTCAGGAAGTTGTAGAAGGAAATCGATGTTCAGGGGCTATGCTAATGCCACGTGTCTCCGATTGTAACATGTATATCACAGCCTTCACATTCTCTATTGTGGAGCTGTGGAGATCTACAGCAAGGAGCAGAATGAGAAAAGGACAGAATTAAAGGGGCTTTGTATCTCCGCTATGTCTTTTTTTTTTTAGATTTATGATGGCCAGTTACAAAAGGCTGACCTTTTACTATTAGCGTATCAAAATGGGCTGGGAAATTGTTGGTTTCGGTAAGAACAAAGAATGTATTGCACTTGTGCTGGTGAAAGAGGTTTCTCTTCATGACTCTCTTTCTCATACACACATGCACACACACACATTAAGCACAGGTACATTCAGGCCATTGAATAATTATTGTAATAAAAATCACTCATTTGGTCGTTAATGTGTTTTTTTACTCAAACCATCTGACCTACTTTAAGGTTTTGCTTCACAGTCTACCATTTATATATTTAAGGTGGATGTTAAGTATAGAAAATTGGCCTAAAGAATATAAAGCACTGTCAAAACCAACAGTGCAAAAATGGCTTTTAAACATATATAATACTGCCTAGTGCATGCTGAAAACATTTACATTTTGACCTACTGTCCATCATTTTCAACTGTCCTTTGTTTTGTTTTTTTAAGCAGATTATGTATTTAACTGTGGTCAAATTTTTATTTAAGTGCTGCATCTCTGAGTCTCAGCTTCTGTTTCTGGCCATGAAGTGATCTTATTTGGCCACATTTGTTGGCAAGTTGCTGTCACACATTGACAGTTAAATAACAGACTGTAAACAAAATAATATGATGCACATGATCTAAAAGACCATCAGAACAGAGGAGTGGACTGATTGGATTTGTGTAACACAATGCTGGCCACAGGCCAATAATCCCTCCACTATTTTTCAGATTATTGACATTTTATGGCATTCTTAAAGTGTGATGTCAAGCACGTGCTGAAGACAATGGTTTGAATGGAATCAAGATATCAGACTACATTATGTCAAGGTGTGACCTTAAGGTATACATATAACCCCGATTATCATGTCAAATTCAGGATTGACTTGTCTCTAAATGATTTCCATTCTTATGAAAATATACACATTCTATTGTTCAGAGTTGTGAGATTTAGAAACATATTAATGTACGCAATCTAGAAATACACTGCAACCTGTGATTCGCCCACAACATCACTTTGACGTTTATGTTTCTGCAGTTAGAAATTGGAATATAAAGAGCTTTTTTCCAAAGTGTCATCAGAGTGCAAGTTTTTTGCATTAAATTAAAGGTACTGTCATGTGAAGGTGAACCATATACGATTCGAATCAAGGTGCTGATTCGAATCAAGGTGCTGTTTTGAATCAAGTTTGATTATATAAAGTATTAAACATTGTGTCACTTGCTGTATGTGATCCTCAATCACTGTGGTCATGATTCAAGTCATGATACTTGTAGATGTTATTGCGGAGGATACAGTGCAGGCAGCTCAGGTTTAACATTAAGGCCAGTGTTTCTAAACTTCCAGGACCTTGGAATTTACTGACAGGCAACTAAAGTGCATGCATACGCACACACACACACACACATAAACACACACACACACACACACACGCGCACACCATGTTTTCTTCTACAAAATAAATTTTTATTTGAACCAGCATGGCCCAATTTGGCTGCTGTAAAGCTCAGTGAGTGAGTTTGACATTTAAAGACCAACTTTGGACAGTACTAAAGGCCTGGATATGGCAACCAGGCTGCTATGGTAACCAGCATCGGTTTTATGCGTGGGTCCACAATGTAGTAACTAGTCACAATGTTACTTTGTAAGTTTGTGCACTCTGTTTGGTCATTGCTTCATCCTGTGCTGTTTTCCTTACGCTTTGATGCAGCAGTGAAGCAGTTTAGGAATTCATTGGAATTCATCTATAAATAAGGAAGGCGGGAAAAGAAAAACAGGAGCCATGGCAGATTCGGATCAAATAATTTATGTAAGAAAGACACAGGAGAGCAGTGAGAGGTGCGCTGTACTCTGCAGGGATAATTTCACTAAAAGAAATGAAGAAAGTGTGCTGTTTTCCTCCTGCCGAGTCTAGCCATTAAAGTAGCAGCGTTTTGCTTCGGTTTGTTTTTCTGCTACACAGGCTACCTGTCGAAAACAATCAAGTGTGGACCACATACAGTCCCAAATCATGTTAACTGAGAGCAGCAATGAATGCACAGCCTCGGTAGTATGGACCTGTTGAAAACGGAGGAGAAAAACGGTCTGGGACCTGAACAACAGGTGATTTCAATGGAGCTCAACTGAACAATTTAGGGGAAGGGAACGATAGTTACGTTCCAAAAATCATTGGACCAACTTATATGCCAAAACTATGCCACTGATATGCCAAAAGAAGAGCATGTATATTGCATGCTAGACTCAGAGGCATGTTTAAAGAGGTTTATTTGGTGAAAAAAAAAAAGTCAAATACTTATTAAGGAAACAATAAAAAAATAAATAAAAGGTAAAGGTTAGAGGCAAGCAAAAGATCCCGATCAGCAAAAATAAATATGGCCAAAGGGTAATAAAATAAAAGAAACAAAGAAAAACACAGAATGGCAGTTAGAGATAAATGAAGGCTAAAACTTACACACTTGCTCACTTACAATGGTACCGATAAATTGATCAGCATAAAAAAAATACCCAAATGTCTCTGAGTGGCACTGGATATTGGTGAACCCAAGAAACTATTCACATTATGACTTTTACACACTAATTGATTCCTTTTCTCTGTTAAGGCTCTGTAATTTCCAGGTTGCAAAATGCTAGAAACAAAACAGAAACCTGAAACAAGAAACTAGACACATCTATTTCATGGCAAAATCTGCACTCCACAGCCTTGCAAAGCTATATCTGAAATGCTGTAATTATCTAAAGTCTAGAACAGAATTAAAATTACACCCTGCACATTTAAAGCAAAACGCTTTAAAAGTGGTATTATTTGGATTTATACATCAGGAATAGAAAACTAGAGCAAAATATCATAGTGTTTTAGTTATAGAGAGGAATATCAATGTAAATGTCAGCCATTCAGTACATATCAGTCTTGTATTTGCTTTTACTTTGAGGTTAGTCATAAAGATGGGTAGAAAGCCGGATTCATCTCGTCTAACTGGCCTTTTGTACTGGATGATGTAGCAGGACATTACATGTGCAGTGTGGCCTGATGATTGTAGTTCATTATGGCGTGTAATGATTCTGACCCGGAGACACTCGGAGGTCATGCTAGTTCTCCTTGCAAAGGTTTCGCTACAAGGAGTTACAAGGTTGTAGAATTCACTGATTCATTAACAAGGTTATAGTGGGAGTTTATGCCTCACATTTTAGGTTTTTGTTTGTTGTATGTGGTCACCCTGTTCCTTGTGGGTTTTCTCCCAACTCAAAAGCATGCCTGTATGAGTGTTTGAATCGGATTTTGCATTGTGTTCTGTGATGGACGTGTCCCATTTCTGGTCCTGTGACTCTGTGATCTACCACAACTTTGACCAGGGTAAAGCTACTCAAGAGGAATTCCTGGTGATAATATTAATAATGATAAAAATAATAATAATCATTCTCATAACAACAATATGCTATAGATGTGAGTACCATAATCTAATATATTCTAACAAATATATGCATTTATTGGCATAACAGGTAGAGATTAAAACCAGCTGCATAGTTTTTGTGTGATGGAGCGTCACCGCCCTCTGCTGGTCAAATAGTAAAACTGCTTACAGCTGTGGAGCTAAAGCTTTGTGGTATAAGTAATGAGCGTCTGGCTGTGTTTAAATTAGCTTGCTATTGACCTCATAGGTGGAATAATTCAATTAAACGGCAGGAAGTATTGATAACCATTTCTTGTGCAGTTTATGACTGAGGACAATTAGTACAAGGAAAACTACATTTAAACAATAAAATTGGAATTTTGGGGAACTTTGGGGGGCCAGTAAACAAAAAAATTAATAAATAAAATAAAGGTTTTCGTTCTGATTTGTTTGTTTGTTTATTTTTTAAAGATTTAAGGGGTCTCTGGCTGCAAAATGTAAAAATAATAATAATAATAATAATAATAATAATAATAATAATAATAATAATAATAATAATAATAATAAAAGTTGAGCAGTCCCAATATGACTTTAATGAACCTTCAAATGTGTTTGACAAGTGTAAATAAAGTGAAAAGTGTGCAAAAGTGTAAGGAACAAGTGTAAACGTTTTTAATATACGCTAACTTCATACAAATACGTGTTTAAACTGAATTTCACGACATGGAGTAACACCGCGTGTATAGCTTTATTTGGACTGTTTTTCGATTCAACACTGCCACCTGCTGGTCATCAGCGTGACTTGCACTATGTATTACTACAATTGAGCCTTTGCATTTAGGCGATGTCACAGCACTTAACCCTTCACCCACATTAACATTCAACACAAGTTATAACGTGTATTCAGACCTACATTCAACCTTTCTTAATCAAGCACATGCTTAGCTTCCCAGTTCAGCATGGGTTTGTTTAAATCAGAATAACAGTGTAATATCTGGTCGCTCCAAAAACAAGCTGAAGGCCTCAAACCACACCTAGTTGACTAAATAGTGTATTATACTAAAAGTTAAATTTTTTTTATCGATATCGAAGAGCGTAAAGATTACCTAATACATTATTAAAAATAATTTAACAAAGCGTCTATATTAGGTGGTTCAAAATACTATTTATTCACTTGCAAGATCTGTATGAAATGAGGAATCATACATGGAGAAACTGGCAAATTGTAGTCCACGGATTCACAACTTTGCTTGTATTTCTGCTACACATTATAGAGTTTTCCTTCCTCCTAATATATCTGATTCAACCTTTATTAACAGTGGAAAAGTGATACTGTGAGCAGGCAAAATTGTGAAATGTTTTGGACTGAGTTGGTGTGTGTGTCTAAATAACAATGGCCAGAAGGGGGCAGCAGCATGACATGATACTGTAGCGTCAGGAGATTTGTGAATCCTACCAGTCCTTATTCTACTGGTAAAACAAAAATTTTAGGTAGGGGTGACTTCGGGGGTTTTGTCTAAAAATATGCATTTCTCTATTTTCTACGTATTTTATCATTTTGATTTTATGTAGATTCCCAATGCTAATTATCTCATGATGTGTGGAGGTGGTAGCTCAGTGGTTAAGGCAATGAACTTTAGATTGGAAGGCCACAAGTTAAAATCCCACCACCACCAAAGTGCCACTGCTGGGCCCTTAAGCAAGGCCCTTAACCCTCCCCTGCTCAGTTGTAAGTCACTCCTGGTTTGAGATATAACCAAATTAGTTTAATAGTACTGCCAATTTAATGCACACTTACATTCACTGATTTTTATTCACTATTAACTACACACCAATCCTAGCAAGGATTATAGTGGATCCAGAGCCTCTCATGGGAATCCGAGCGAGATGCACACTTGATGGGACTCCAGTGCATATAAGGGCATCATGAACACAAATCTACAGGCAGATTAAAATACTGGCACTTTGAAACTCAAGCAGACAAAATAAAGAAATAAAAGTTTGCACAGAGACCCTGGAGCTATGCCCTGGCACCACCACCACCACCTTACTACTCCTAATGGACACCTGTATTTTTATTATTGGACAAATGATGTTCATTAATGTATTCCTCTACTCATTAATGCTGAATGAGCTTTATTAGTGGTTGGACCACAAATTTTAGAAATACACAATATGGACAAAAGTATATGTCAAAAGTATGTGATTATTATGGACAAAAGCATGTGGGTATTCCGCAACCTGTTACTAAAAAGTTGGCGGTGCACAATGAATAGGGTGTCGTATGGTAGTATTAAGCTGGTTTTATGCACATGTTTTTGTGCACAAAACCAGCTTAATGAAAATATTGACATGAGTTGGTGTGGAAGATCTTGAATGGCCTGTAGACTTTTGACCCCAACCCTATTGAACACCTTTGGGATGAATTGAAATACTAACTGCATCTTACATCAGTACTTGATTTTACCCAGACCTATGTAGCTGAATAAACAGAAATCTCCACAACCACACTTTCGAGTCTTTTGGAACATCTTCCCAGATGTATTATAACAGCAAATTGGGACTAAACTGGATGTTCAAAAAGCACATAGTGTCCGTTTTTTATGTTTAGAAATTAGTCTTTTGTCACAGATGACTTATTAACAGATTAGTTATAGTTATTGTACATTGGGAATATCCAATCATTAAAATCAATGTCTTTAAGAAAGAAAATCAGTGTAACATGGATAAGAGATTACCTCCCTGAGCCACATTGCCTTCTCTCCTCCTTACTCCCTTTTTCTTTCCCTCTTTTCATTCTTGTTCTATTCTATTCTCTGCATGCCCACTACGCTGTGCCACCTTACAATTGCTGATCCTATAAGAAAATAGAAGAAAGGCGAAGCAGCTTTGAAATCAATATTCCTTTCTTTTCATCTTGGCTTCTGCCAAAGTAAAAGTCAATACAACTATCAGGAAGGACAACTTCTAAAACCTTGACCAAATATTCTTCTTCATCAACTGGGACAGGCTGTTTCCTGGCTATTTGGAAACATGCTTAGTGCCATGGTAGATTCCATATGTAGTGAAATGGTAAAAGTTTAACTTCTGTTTTAGGAGTAATCCAGTGAATACTACAGTAAACAATGGGTGGTGTTTTTTTTTTTTTTTCAAGCAGTCAAAAAAATATAATGAAATTAATTAAAGATTTGAACTGGTTCTTAAAGGGGTTCCATTGGTTTTGCAATGATTAATAACACAGTGAAAATGGTTCTGAGATCATTCCCTTTTAATTCAATGCTTAATGTTTTTTTTTTTAATAAGATGTAAGTTGGTGACCTTGTGATATGCTGTGTTTATTGGGAGTTGTGTGGACCAAAAGGACTTCTGCTGCACTTATGGTGTCTGCAAGGTAAGCACACATTTCCTGATACACTATACATAATTTGTTATTGGTGAATATTCAATAAAGATGAAATGAATAATTATGTAATTTAATTATGCACAGTGTATATATGTGTATATTGTATCTATTAGTAGCTTCAGAAGTGAACCTTGATTACATCCTTATGGAGAAATGTATAGTTGGAAACTTTTATTAGAAAATATGTCCAATAACTATTAATTATTCATTTTAAACAAAATAGCAGTATCTATTTTGTAAGCTGATCAGTAAATAATAAAATGTCACACCTATGCTTTAGCATCAAATGCTGATATAAGATCAAATTTTGCTTATGAGCTTTACAAGGAAGCTGATTTTTATAACACATTATGTCATGTATTATGCAGACAGAGAGAGGTGAGGAGTCCGAGTTGCACCCTGAGTTCTAACAACCCTAAGGACTAACTTCAAATTGACAGTGATGAGTCTCTGTAATGGTTCCTTGAGAAAAAAAAAGCATCTGATTTTTATATTCTATTCATTGAAATATCCAAGAAAGAGAAATAATCAAATAATCACCAAATCTATTACAACCAAGCATACTTCATTTCATAATAACAACAAAAAAATTTACTATCAAACCATACATCACATGATTTTTTTTCTTTGACGCTTCATTGCCCCAATATAGATCCATTCCATCAATATGGCATAAAGACGTATTGTTATGTCAACATATACCAAGCTACACTTTCAGCTTATACAGTTAATAAGCATTTAATTAAGCCATTTCAACTTTCACACATCAGCTTGCAGAGCCATAAGTTCACCAGATTCACCACACAGCTGTCATACAGTAACACATGGTACTCACTTTCCATTCTGCTTTGTTTTTATGTCTGTCCTCTGCCTTTTTGCAGGTACAGTCCACAAGAGTTTCCTTTACTTTCCTTTCCATTGTGACTAATTAATATACTCCCAATTGGATCCTGGAAGTCGTAGTGTGTGTGTGTGTGTGTGTGTGTGTGTGTGTGTGTGTGTGTGTGTGTGTGTGTGTGTGTGTGTGTGTGTGTGTGTGTGTGTGTGTGTGCGCGCGCGCGCATGTGAGAGAAAGAGACAGAACAGCTTCTCTGCCTCCAGCTTGACAGCATCCAGTGTCCATGTGAGACGCTCCCTCCCACGTTCCCTCCTTTTCTCTCTCTCTCTCTCTCTCTCTCTCTCTCTCTCTCTCTCTCTCTCTCTCTCTCTCTCTCTCTCTCTCTCTCTCTCTCTCTCTCTCTCTCTCTCTCTCTCTCTCTCTCTCTCTCTCTCTCTCTCTCTCTCTCTCTCTCTCTCTCTCTCTCTCTCTCTCTCTCTCTCTCTCTCTCTCTCTCTCTCTTATCCTGAGATCTTCCTCTCACAGCAGCACTTGGAGTATGGGTTATGCACAGGACTCACAGGTACCTCGGTTTCCTCCTCCTTTCTCCTGAAATGTCCAGAGTCCAAAGAAGACAGAGATGTGGTTCCTTACTTCAGAAGTTTTGGAGAAGATTATTCACTCAAACAGAGATGGAGAGAGATAACAGTAGCTCAAGGTGGTGTGAGAGAATAAAGGATGGAGTGTGCATGCACCAGCAACTGAGTGAATCAGTCATCGTGTTGCCTTTTTATCCACAGCCATGCTCTGGTTGCATGGTCGTCTCCACCTCTTCCCTTCCATGAATAAATTATTTCCCATACAAAAGGGTGTGTATTGTATATGAATTACTAGGCATCTTAGTCAACAAAAGGCATTTTCATAAGAATCCCCCATTTCATTTCAGCTTCAATTTGATTACCAGACGAAGAATAGAAGCCCTCTGGCCAACCCCCTGAAGGCTCTTTTCTATTTTCTCTTTTCTTTCTCTCCCTCTCTTTCTCCTTTTTATACACGTCTATTGAAAGGCTTTTATTGCCTTCCTTTCAATACACAAACAGGAAAATACTTTTTAGAGTAAACCACCGATGAGAGAGCGCGAGAGAGAGAGAGAGAGAGAGAGAGAGAGAAAGATAGAGAGAAAGAGAGAGAAATGATTGCAGAGCTATTTTGCCCAGTAAACACAGCTAAAGAGAGCGCACAGTCAGCGCTCGCTCTTGTTTTCTTTCATTTTCATCTTTTTGTAACACGTAAAAGGCTAGAAATTAATGACACGATAGTGGAGGAAGAGAAAAAGAAAGCAGACTGTTTGCAGCCTTGCAATACAATGCAAGTGAAATCTAAATGACGGCAGGCCATAGAGTGGAGTGGAATGGAGCCTGGCATGGAGCGCATGGGCTCAGTGGGGTAGGAGCAGTAGGGGATGGTGTATAGGAGACCTGTGCGTGGGGGGTGTATATACCTGATTGATCCTGGCTGGTGAAAAAAAAAAATAAAGCCACCTTAATGGTTTTGGAGCACTACAATTATGCTGCCGGTCGCTTTTGTTAACCGTCCGTGGTGACTTGCGGCCATTGAGAACATGGCCTATCGATGGCAGCCAGTCTCTCTGGCTTTCAGTGGAACACAATGCAGTCTATTCTGTCTCTTACCCTGCATTCTGTCTGGTGTGGGAGCGATTATAAAACTGTGCATTAAAACTGAATGTGGTCTACTGAGTAACACTAAGGGAGGGATTGATGGTGGAGAATTATGGACAGAGAAAGTTTTTACAGGTTAATTAGTGCAATTTGGAGTTAGTCAGGAAAGAAAGGGATTCGAACAGGCAGGAAGATAGATCCAAATCTAAATCTGTAGAACGAAGTTGCTGGTAAGAAGAACAGCCATTTAGAGAAGGGGTCTCCGTCCTTTTGTACATCATAGCCCAGATCGGTTTTAATAATCTTCTCACGGACCGGCTACTGGGATGTGTGTAAGATGTGCCCTTTAAGAAACAACAAGATTTAACAGAGTGACATGCACAGCATAAGTGATAAGAGCAAAAACTTAATGTAGACTAATGTGAAGAAAAATAAATGGCCGGGTCTCAAAAGAATATTTATGGATAATTTCCCCTGACGTTTCTTGCGACCCAGTAGTAACTCTTCCACGGCCCAGTACTAGGTCATGACCTAGTGGTTGGGCACCTCTGATCTAGACAAGAAAATTCATCCAATACCTAACACAATCTTTTCTGTTTTGATCAAGAAGACCAGCATTACGTCTGTGTTCGAAGATCAGGAAAATGTATGAATTTTCTTTTAATAAAAGTTTATAATCTTCTAAGATTTGGAAGTCCATAATCAAAGCAATAGAATTGCTTTGATTATGGACTTCCAAATCAAAGCAATAGAATTGGTACATAGTATCCATCATGTATATCATGCTAACACAAAAAGGTTTGGGATCTATGAAGTCTACAATCAAGATGATACCTTGTGAGGAGTTCAATTAGTTGGTAGAGAAATAAAAAATAAAAAAAACAAGTCATTACAATTTGTTTAAGTAATTTTAAGAAAAGATAGATCTTTAAGTGTAATTTTTAAAGACAACATAGCTCTGTGCATTCAGGTAGGTGGGGCCATATTTGGATTTGCCATCACTGTTTTAAATGTATGGGCAGCTATAGAAAGCCAGTAGATAACGAGCAGAAGTGGTGGGAGAAATTGGAAGAAAACAAGTCATACAGCTGCATTCTGGACCAGTTGCAAGGGTCAGATGGCAGGCAAGGGAACACGTGCCAGGAGTCAGCTCCAGTAGTTCAGTGTTGAGATGACAAAGGTCTAAACAAGTGCTTTGTTTGATGGAAGATGGTCTGATCTTCTGGATCCTACATATTGTAAAGGAGTAATGTATGTATGGCAAAATTAGGATTAAATCACAATGTGTATCATAAGTTTATATTGCTCAAAGTGTATATAACTCAGAATTAAACTTCTATTTTTGCTCCCTGTTTTCATTAATTATTAAGTAGAATTGGCCATTTAAATAGTGTTGGCTCAGTAAAAATACAGTTAGAAAAGTAGACGCATACCCTGCATTGGAGCATATGGGACATGTGCAACTCCTCACACACAGGAGCCTGAGCTCAGGATATATTAATGTTATGCCAAATAGCTAAACTCTTTTCATTTTTATAAATGTTTTTATTTAAAAATATCCAGTGAAACTTTCTGTATACTGTATGTCCCAGAGACATTCCTAAGTTCTAATTATTGGATCACTTGCACACAAAGCACTCATTGTAAACGAGATTATCACAGATAATAACCTTGATTCCCTCTGTCTCAGAGAGACTTGGATTAAACCAAATGATTACATTGGTCTAAATGAGTCTACACCATCAGGATATGCCAATAAGCATGAGCCCTGTCAGACTGGTCATGGGGGTGGTGTAGCAACCATTTATAGTGCCCTCTTAATGTTAGTCAGAGATTAGGATTCAGGTTGAAATCATTTGATGTGTTAGTTCTTAATGTTGTTCTTTCAGACATAAATAGAAAACCCCTACTATCTCTCGCTCTGGCCACCATTTATATCTAGCGCCCTGACATCTAGCGCCCTACATTGATTTTCTTTAAGATTTTGTTTATTTTCTTTCAGACCTCTTGGCCACTTTTTAATGCTGCTTGTAGGAGATTTTAATATTCACATAGATGATGCGAATGATGCCCTAGGACTATAATTTGTGAACTTAATAAACTCCATTGGTGTTGAACAAAACATCACTAGACCGACTTATCGTTTTAATAACACACTCTACTTAATAATATCCCACGGAGAAGACGTCACTGATAGAGATATTTTACCTCGGCAGATGTACTTTTAATGTACTAGAGCAGATTAGCTGTGTCTCACTACGTTATCGACTATCGAAGCACTATTGTTTGGACCAAGAAGGTCAGATTCATAAGAAACTGCCTGATCTATCTCATCTTACTAAACACCCTAAATGCTAATAATCTTGAAGAAATGGCTAACAACATAGGCGCTAACCTTACTAGCACATTAGATGCCGTTTCCCCCATCCGATTAAATACATTTAGAGAAAAAACACCTGCACCATGGTATAATAGTCAAACTAATCCCTCCAAGCCTGTAATCTGGAGAGAAAATGGAGAAAAACTAAATTTAAGGTTTTTGGAATTGCGAACAAAGACATTGAGCAAACTCATTTAAACCACCAAAACAATCCCAGGTTCCTTTTCATTAGAGTGGCTAGATTAACAACAAATCAGATATATGAAAAGAGTATACCATCACAGTTAAGTCTTGAGGACTTTACAATTTTTTTTTTTTAAAGTATTAGAAACACAATCGTGGAGGTCCAACCTCTGACAGCATCTTGTGATCCAGTCTCACCAAAAGATTCACAACTACAATTACAATGTTTTACAAGTATAGAACAGAAAGAGCTGTATGATCTTATCACCAAAGCCAAATCAACAAAATGTCTGTTAGATACTATTCCAACTAAAGTACTGAAGGAAGTGTTACTTCCAGCTGGTGAGCCTCTTCTCAATATAATTAACTTCTTGCTATCTTTAGGTCACTTCCCTAAACCCCTTCAAGTTGGCAGTTATTAAGCCCCTCATTAAGAAACCTAATTTGGATCAAAATGAACTATCAAATTCACCCCCATTTCAAAACTTTTGTTTATGACTTTGAAAAATATTGTGTCTGCCCAGTTATGTTCCTTTTTACAAGAAAACAATATCTTTGTACAGTTTCAGTCAAGTATCAGGCCCCATCATAGCACAAAAACTGTGCTAGTTAAAATCACAAAAGACCTGCAAATACAAATAATTGCCTTTAATTCTTAAGTTCTGTAAAGCTGCTTTGAGACAATGTCCATTGTAAAAAAATATATATATAAAAAAAACCACTATAGAAATACACTTGAACTTGAACTAAGTTCATTAAAAAAATCTTACTAACTAATCAATATTGAATGATGTGTTCTTGCACATTCAAAACAGCCTCAATTCCTCATCAAATAACTCCACAAGATTTTATAAACATTTTAAGATTCTGGTACAGGCTAATGTGAGTGTATCAGACATTCCCTACACATTAAACACCATCTCAAACACCAGCAGGTTGGATCAGTGGATTCATGCTGTTGGTATCAGATTCTGACCCTATTATCTGTGTGGCTTAGTAGAATTCAAAGTTTCATCCAACCAGGCAAATGTTTTCTTCTGTATAGTTGGTAAAACTTTGCCCACTGCAGCCTTAGTTTTTTGTTTTAGTTCTTGACTGATAGATGTGGATCCGGCTGATCTTCTGCTATTGTAGCCCATCTGTCTCAAACTTTGACGCGTTGTGCATTCTGAGATGCTCTTCTGCTCAACACAATGTTCAGAGTGGTAATCTGAGTAACTGTAGCCTTTCTGCCAGCTGGAATTAGACTGGCGAATCTCCAATTCTCTCTCTCATCAACAAGACATTTATGCCGGCAGAACTGGCGTGTGTGTGTGTGTGTGTGTGTGTGTGTGTGTGTGTGTGTGTGTGTGTGTGTGTGTGTGTGTGTGTGTGTGTGTGTGTGTGTGTGTGTGTGTGTGAAAATCCCAGGATATCAGCAGTTATAGAAATTCTCAAAGGTTCTGGCACCAACAATCTGCTATGACCATCCTCAACAATCCCATTCTGACTGTTGATGTAAACGTTACCTGAAGTTCCTGGCTGACACGTATCTATGATCTATGTGATTTTCTGTATAACACTGTTGCCACACGATTGGCTTATTAGTTATTTGCATGAATAATTAGACGTACAAGTGTTCCTAATAGTGTCTGTGACTGAATGTATTACACATGTAGTGAGGTGTGGGATAGTCTCACCTTACTTTCTCAAGGATTTGTAAAGGCTCTTCTGCTTGCACCTAAAAAATAATCAAAGCTTTAGAGTAAAAGTGGGGTTCCAGGTAAAACCCTTTATATAGCCAGAGACCCTCAATGATCAAATCAAGTGCACCTGTTACTCATAATGGAACGGTTATCAATTAAGTAAAATTTCTACCAAAGTACATTTTGTTATATTTAAAAAATGTTCTGCATTTGCAGAGTTGGGAGATATGAGGAAAACTAAAAGAGCACAGGGACTGATTCTGTCAATTCTGTTTCCTTATCCTCTTTTTCTCAACTTCAGCTTTGAACAGTAGTTCTTTTGACCCAGAGGCCATCAGTCAAGTTGAATTCCCTTTTGTTCTCATCTTAAAAGAGACCGAAGTATAAGACTAAACCCTCCTCCTACATGTTAAGGAAACCTGACCACCGAGTTCGCCCTTATCACAGGCTTGACAATAAATTAAGACGCTCTTTCTGCATGTGTTTTTATGCGCCTTTGTACTCATGTACGAATATTAAACTCTAGACAAAGGTGAATGATACATTATTCATTTGTGGGCAAAGGCAGCAGCGGCCATCTGAAAAGAGGCTGACATTTGAGCTTTTCACCAACGTCTGCAAAATTACATGCTTCCCATTGTGAGTCAATGAGGGCCAGCCAGCGTCCATAAAAAGAATGAAATTGACTTGTCACCGCAATAAAGGCACAGTATATACATCCTAAATCCTCAGGTGTATATGTGTATGGGGAGAGAGAGAGAGAGAGAGAGAGAGAGAGAGAGAGAGAGAGAGAGAGAGAGAGAGAGAAAGAGAATGAGAGAGAAAGAGAATGAGAGAGAGATTGAATAGGCTGTTGTCGTTCATTCGGTATGCTTATGAATAGGAACTAAGCTATCGGCAGGCCGGCTTTGACCAAACGCTGCTATTGTGAGGGGAATAAAGAAACAATTTCTCTTTGAAGTTACAGACAGCTTTAGCATCAGTGCATCTGTGTTGCAAATACAAGATGGAGCAGTCAAAACTGTTTTCAGATCAGCTTTTATGCACACTGCTGCGTTGTCTTAAACATTTCATCAGAAATGGTAACTCTGATATTAAGAAGTGAAGCACCTATTCATGGTCCTGTGGTTACACCTCATTTGTAGCCCTACATCCCAATCTGGCTCTAAAGGTGTTTTCTGGAAAGAAAAGGAGTCATTAATCTTTTCTCATCTCACACAGTGTCTACCTGCAGCTGAAGCCACCCAGCCAGGGCCAATTAAGTGACAGCTAACATTTTCTTTCACTTTCTTGTTTTCCTTCGCCGCCACAGGCTTTGTCCTCATGTAAATGTCTTCGGAACGTCATTCTCTTCCCCAAATGTCACCATCGCCTCAGTGCCCATACAAAAAGAACCTGCCTTCTTCCCGCCTGGTCCATAGCCAGCGATTAAAATCTCGCACAATGGCTTGCTATCCCTGAGGATCGCGTGTCTTTTGAATCTTTTGATTCTGCTCATTGTTTGTTATAATAGGCAGAAGGTGGATGTTTCAGTTTGGGGGAAAACACATCTTTTCACATTTCACACCCACACGCAAACAGCAGTCACACCAACAACAAGGAACACATAGATATGAATGCATATAAAAAATAGCAATTGCAGTTCAATAGAGAAAAATGCATTATTAATGTTTTAAACATTACAGTGAAGAATGTTTCCTGGGACAGCCTCAAATACAAATTAGGTTATTTTTTTTCTTTTCAGATAAAAGCCTTTCTTACTACATTGAAGAGTGAAACAAATTGTAATTATACTATGTATCTTTAGTTCGTATCCAGAGCTCAAGTCTACAGTTGGGATGGAGTTTTGCATGTTCTCCTCACGTCCACATGGTTTTCCTCTGAGCTTTCTTATACCTTTCCAGGTTTTAAATGCATGTTGTGGGAAACAGGGGGAAAACCTCAGCAGAACAAAATATAGACTGCAGAATCCAAGTCAACACCAGACAAAATGCTCCCCCCATATCCCACCAATGATCTCCTGAATCTGCTGGCCACTCCCTGTGTGTGAAAGGATTCTACCAAGCTAAAATCCACATACTGACAATCTCCACAGTTTCCACCTCAAATCTGGATTAGCCACACACAATGAATAGCGAAGGAACAATAGAGGAATTAACAAGAAGTGTTTCAGGCAGGCTTACACCAAGCCAATATTCTTGGGCAGAGCAAAAGGGTTAATCTGAGAAAATGGGGTTTGGAACAGTGAAACATCTAGTGATAGAGCGGTCAGAACTGCTGATCTCAGCTCATCCTCCCCACAGTACATGTATTCAAATATGATTGAAAAGCAGTCCACACTGTATTGATGCTGATGCAATTGATCCTGGCCCTGAACAGTCAGGAAATTACATATGACTACAGATAATCTGAACTTAAAACTATAAATGCTATAATAACCATTAAATGTGTAAGAAAATGGTAAATTGTAGAGAAGCGTTTTAGAGGGTACTTGGATAAAAATAAAGGCGAGTGGGTTGTTTAGCTGTTAAACCGAAAGTTTCCTGGGTAACATGGATCATGCATTGCCACTTAATTGTTTTTTTGTGTAATATAGGGACTTTTCATAGGTTCCCTGGTGGTCTAGTGGTTAGGATGCAGCGCTCTCACCGCTGCGGCCTGGGTTCAATCCCCGGTCAGGGAACCAACCCCAGCCATTAAGGTTGCACAAGCCTTAGTACCAGGCCAAAGCCTGGATAAATGGGAAGGGTTGCGTTAGGAAGGGCATCCAGTGTAAAAACATGTGCCAAATCAAACATGCAGATGGTCCGCTGTGGCGACCCCTAATGGGAGAAGCCGAAAGAAAGTTATAGGGACTTTTCATATTTTTCTGAAGAAGTTCTTCCTTTTAAGAGGTTTCTAATTCCCAAATACACGATATGGACAGGTTTGTGGACAACTGATCATAAAACTTTTTTTAACATAACAATAACTCATTTTGTCCGTATTTGCTGTTATAACAGCCTCCAGGTTTCTGTGAAGATGTTTCTACTAGATTGGTGATCATTTAGCCACAAGCGTATTGTCAGGTCCTGGTTTAGGGTGAGGAGCCCTGGGGTGCAGTCAGCATTCCAATACATCCCAAAGGTGTTTAATAAGGTTTAGGGTGGAGCTCACTTTGGGCAAAAAAGACATTGTCATAAAACATTTTTATGTTTTATTAAATTTTAAGCTACCGCATCCAAGGTCATCCTATACAACTGTGTGGCTCCAATTTTGTGGCAACAGTTCAGGAAAGAACCACATATACAGTAGCTGGGAAGGTACCAATACTTTTGACCATATAGTATGTGTATGTATGTATGTATTTGATGTTTAATCCAATCAGTCTCACACTGTACAGATTCTGCAAAATTTATTCAACTTGTTGAATGAACAAATATGAACTTTTTGAATGATGATTATATATAATACCATTTTGTTGCTGTAATGTATTTGGAGTGAGACACTGTGGTACAGGACTATAAATGTGGTCATTAACATTAAAGTTCAGATCAAAGAGTTATTAAAGGATAAATAAGAAACATTTTTATTTAAATTCACATAATTTATCATATAGATTAAAGACGTCATTAAAAAAAAGCAGAGCTGAATGAATAAAAATGTAGGAAAGACAAGAAAGTAAGTACATTAAGGAAAAATTCACAGAAAAATTCCTACTGGAAAAAAATGATACATAGACAATGGTAAAGAATCAACATTTTGCAGTAGACATACATTTTCATTTCATTTAAATACATAAATTAGACAGACGACATTGAAGAATGTTGTCAGTTAGTAGCGCTGCATATTAAAAAATATTGGTTGCATATGTACTCGTCTTAATTGGTCTTGGAATTGCAGAGAAAATGCCAAGTAGGTTTTGGTAATGGAATTTACCAAAAAAGATTTAAAGGCACATCTGCACTTTTGAAATATAGCCTGAATTTATTTGTGTACAAATTTCTTAGCAGAAAAACAACCAATTAAAAATGTAATATCACTTAAAACAAAAAAACAGTCAATGTTTGTTGGTGCTAGAGTATAAGCTGACCAGAAAAAAAGAGAAGATAATTTACCAAAAAAATAAAAAAAATCAGTTTCCTCTGAATGTCTACAGTACTGTACCTGCTGTGTTTTCTTGCTGGAAATGCACCTGTTTTTTCACAGTGTTGTTACATATTACTAAGAATATTCTGTTGATGGACAGACTTTCTTAATTCAAGGACTCCCTGAGACTCAGAAAGCTTTCCGTCAAACTGAGAATCATGTGACATTGGATTATTTGCAAAAAATGGTACATGCTGTCAGTGGAAGTATGCGAAGGATGTTTTGGCAAAGACAGCATTGAATAGGAAACTTTTTCTAAAACAGGCTAACTCATATTTAACAATAATTATATATTAGTATGTTTTTCTTAAAATGAAAAAAATAAAATAAAAGGCAAACCCATTAGATGTATTTGGCCACTTTTATATTTGCTCCTTGATATATATCTTGTAGTTCAGGCTATTTGGCAAAACCAGCAAATTTGGCACTGGAAAACTTAAAGAGCCTTTACTCAGTGACAGGATCCATTTCATCTTGTTAGTATCTCCATTATGTTACACTCAGTTGAAAAGGCTTTCTTGGTCCAAAGTTATGCCCAGATTCTTAGCTGCATCATGCTGTTTTCAGTGTTACAGTGTTTATTTGAATCCTCTGTCCAGGCTGGCATGGACCACATGCATAACAATCTTCAATGAACTTTACAGATTTGTTTCATCCCATGAAGGGTCATTCATGTTCTTTAATACTCTCCTGACTATCTTCTCCAGATCTTTCCTTGCTTTTTGCTCCTCCTCCAAACTGCTCTTCATCCTCTTGTTATCCTGGAGACAGAGACCATTTAAAGAATCTGGGTCACGGCACCAGAAAGGAATTCACAAGTAATTAAATCCCAGCAATGCCTCTTAAATAATTAGAATATAAGGTTTTTATGTCCAACGATTCTAGCCACTTCAAATAGAGAAGTAAGAACACAACAGTTGAGATAATACAAGATGTTTCACATTTACATTTGATTTAAATTTTAAGGCCTTTTCTAGTGATAACTCACTAAATAAATCTTTAAAGATCTTACCAAATAAGAGTGTTATCTACTTGCATTAAAAGCAGAATAGCCCTTGCAAAACATACAAAGGGTTGGGTCTTCATCTTTGAGCACAAATGTGTGAGCTAGTCTTAAATGGCCTATAGGACATCCAGTGAACATCGCTCAATCAAGTCTTGTTTAAAAGACATTGAGAGTGTGTTGGTGATTCCAAGATGAATTTCATGTCATTTGATGTTTGCACATGGGTAACTTTCTGGATTTAAAAGAATTATGAAATGATGCCTGATTTCAAATTACCACAACCTTAAAATCAAATAATTTATTTTTTAATAGAACATAAAAATGTACCCGCTTGAGTTCCTGTACTTCATCCCTCAGTGCATAAACAGTGTCCACCAAACTCCTATGATGGAATTGATCACAATACAATATAGATATTAAAACCCTAATAGCATCTAATCTCAGAATGCTTTTATGTACAAAAAAATTAACTTCACAAAAATCAGTAGACAACAAAAAATCCTGTATAAGCTTTTATACTTAAAAAACAAATTCCTTACAATGTGAAAATAATCCCACTCCCAACCCCAGATGTACTATATTTACATTTTTGAATCTGATTGGCTCTTACATTTTATGATTTATTAATATTTCCCTGAATTGTGCTCAATACTCATTTGTAATTTCCAAAGATCTTACCTCTCTTCAATCACTGTCTGACCATTGCTTTTTATTTCTTCTACAATGATCTTCTCCTCTTCAGGGAAAAGCATATGCAGCCCTGAATCCTTTCTTGAACCTGTTCCAGGGGAAAAAAGTAAAGCTTGGGATTTGTAGGAGGAAGACATCTGAATAATTATCATTTACTTACAGGTGTTTCAGGTGACAATGACTTCAGTCATGCAAAGATATTTCAGATTACAAAAAAATTAATGAAAAAGTATATAAAACTTATAAATCCAATAAATGTGTATTAACTTGCTGACATCCATGATCATATCTTCCATGTCCTCATGACCAAAAAAGCAACACAATTCTCTACAGCACAATATTTTACATTGATAAAGCTGTTTTGCAAAAGCGACTATAGCTTTTTACATGAAACGCTGGAAACGTGGCCCTAAAGATCGAGATACCTGAAAAAAAAATCAATCTAAAGCATAATATAATCCAGTGGCAGAGAGAACTGTATACTAAAACAACACAGTCACAGAAACTCATGTAATATTCAAATAAGATAAAATACACAAAAAAAGCGAGGGAAAAGGCAGCAATTCTACAGAGCTATTCTGTAAGAACAATAAAAGTGGGAAAAAAAAAAAAAAAGGGAAGTATTCACAATACTCTAATTTTTCAAAGCGTGTTTATTTGCAGAAACCCTTACGAGACGTGGAACCCATCCTGTAGCTATGAGTTGTCCATATACTGTCATAATCCGAGTCTTCGGATTGGTCAGACGATAGTTCCAGGCGCAAGACACTGGCACGACAACCGGCAGCCTCCACACGCAACTGGCTGGCATCAGCAAGCACGTGATTATGCATCAAATCAGTGCCCTGCCATGCTAATGGTTTGGGGGCGGGTCAAAAAATCAAACCAAATCAAATGGAAGTGAGAGGGAAAGTTTGGGGTGGAGCAAACCAACCAAGGAGATAAGGTAATGTTATGGTGGGCCGAAACAATTGAAAATTGAAATAAAACAATATTCAAATAAAATAGAAATAATGGAACATTAAAGTAAGTGCAAACACAGAAAAACACGAGGAGAAAGTGAATGAAGGGGAAAAAAAGAAGAGAGAAAACAGAGAAAGTGGTTAAAAAATCTGAAGACGTGTCACAAAGAAGAGCAGAATCCCTACATATTAGTCGTTAAATAACAGTTAATGCAAGATACAGGGTCAGATTAGTGGAAACACGATTACAGGATGAAGTACAGCATTGATTTCCTTTAGACTAAACAGCTGTTGTGCCACAAATGATGTTAAGAAGGCAGAAATAGGTTGATGACTACGAGCGCATTATTCCCTAAAGCAGCCATTTTCAGACTGATACCGTCAAAAAAAAGTATTGCTTTGTTGAAATGCTGTTCTACAAGATGGCATAATAAACCTAGTCCTATGCATCTGGTTTTCAAGACCTGCAAAAATGACCTGGAGTAATAAGAAATTCAGCGCTTTTAACAAGAGACATGGCCACAAAGCGGCTTTGAGAAAAAAGAAAAAAAAAAAACCTTTTCAATGAATGAATTTGTCCCTATAACTCGATCAGTATAAGTTTAACCCTAATGAGCGAATCAGAAGCTATGGTAGTGAGGAAAAATTCTAAGAGATAACATGAATATCATCCCTGAAAAAAAAAAACAGACTAGCTTAGGTAACACCCGATATTTATTCATTATAGTTTCATCATTCAAATTTCCACTGATGGAGACCTGAGTGCAAAGTTTGTGGCAGTCCTCAGTCACTGTAGCACAACGGAAACATGAGTTCTACAGAGAAAAGTCC
>NC_139593.1:10352786-10370286 GCF_946808225.1 Silurus aristotelis | reverse complement strand
TGGAACATCTTCCCTGAACAGTGAAGGTTATTGCAACAACAAATGGGGACTAAAAGTGGTATATGTCCATATAATGTATTAATACATTGTGTAATAAAAACACCAAGAATAAATAAATGAAGCAATAACATAAAACGTGATGCCACATGACCAGGTTCAGCTAATGTCTTGTTAATGCAGAGACAAATTAGGATGAACTTGAGGACAGTGATGTTTGCATGTACACTCACCTCACTGCCATGGTTCTGCATAAAGACCTGAGACATGTAGATGACGTTGCCCAAGGTCTTAATGCCCTCCCCTTCCCAACCACGCACCGGCTCGTTCAGAATCTGCAGTTCCAGCTCCTTCCTCTTTCTCACCTCCTGACAGTGCGCCTGAGACCAAGCACACACACAGACATATCAAACACGTTCACAACTCACAGGATGGACCACATGACCGTACTTTACTATGAGTGGTATTCAAAATCCCACAATGCTATTTGCTCCCATGTAGCACAGGCTTTTACCCAGCAGTCATTATTGTGCAGGCGAATGGGGGAGACAAAAGACGTTTTCCAACTATTCCAACAATTCATCATTTAACAATAATGCACGCGACGACAGTGAGCGAAAATAAAAATCGAGGACAATAGTGGACTGTATGTGGACAGTCCTAATAAAATAGCACGCTATGTCCACTTTCTCTCTTTTCATCTCTGTGTTTCTCTCTATTCTCTGTAACAGAATGATAAGAGGTGTTTGGGGGGATAAGCTGAGCTGTGATAGACAGGCTGAGAACAATGCAGAGAGAGAAAAGTGCGAGTGGGATGGAGGATTTTTATACATTTATGCCAAGCAAAGGATTTTGCAAGCATGCAAACCTCTTAACACGGTCCCTGTACAAAACAAACCATACTATAGTCACGTCTTATTCCAACATTAACTATACTCCCTGGACTTGAGCTAACCCATGCAATCTGAATTATGCTTTAATAAAAAATTATGCACAAGAGAGAATAGAACATGTTTCAAGAAAATAATGCTTTACAAAAAATATCAATAAAATAAAGAAATTTTATATTTCAATAATCCAGTTCTTATTAAGCACAAATAAGTTATTTGACAAACGTTTCTAAAAAAAATTTTTTTATTTATTCATGTATTTTTAAAAAAATAATAGATTCACTGCAATTTTCTAGCGGTCCAACAAACCAATAGGTGGCACAGTAAATGGCAAAATGTGATTTCTTTTTGTGCCTTCTCAAAAAAGAAAACTGTATTCTGTTTGTCTATTACATTGTGATTGACTCAGTAGTGTTGAGCAACATACTTACAAATATAAATAACTATGCTACAACCTATGCTGTATTACAAAAAAAATCTCTATTCCAACAACTTTTCTTTTTGTAAATAAGGTCGAACGATTCATTGGTTTTGCTGACTAATCGGCACCGATAGTTCATTGCTGGAACTATCAGCTATCGGCACTAATCCACACTGCATTTGTACAACCTCACCTCAACAGCATTTGTTTTGTAAAGCATGGTAATTTCCTGCCAATTCCCACCCCTTCATGACATGACTAGACATTAACAGGCATGTTTAAACTGTTTCATAGAGATATTACTTATCAAACTGAAAAGACTTACAGAAAGACTCTTGAAAGCAGTCAAGCTTTTCTGAATGTCTGGATGGTCTGGATGAAAATCCTAAGGACATGAACAAAACATGACATTAGTCTCCAATATAA
The DNA here is from genome assembly GCF_946808225.1 of Silurus aristotelis. Classification (NCBI taxonomy): domain Eukaryota; kingdom Metazoa; phylum Chordata; class Actinopteri; order Siluriformes; family Siluridae; genus Silurus; species Silurus aristotelis. The sequence goes on along the minus strand of NC_139593.1, from coordinate 10,368,552 downwards.
TAATAATAATAATAATAATAATATTATATAAATATTTTGATTTGACACACACATATATATATATATATATATATATATATATATATATATATATATATATATATTACACTCATAAATCCTATCTGGAAGCAAATCATTATATTGTGGTTTCAATATCCATATATGATTTCACGACAACCCCTCAACACACACACATACACACACACACACACACACACACACACACATCTATACAAATAGTAGCACCTCCATGTGTCTCTCGAGCTCTTTAAGCAGTGTGGGGTATTTGTCCAGTCTCATGAAGGGTTTACTTAGATTAGTGGTAAGGATGAGAATGCCAGGACTGCTTGCTCCTTTACTCTCCATGAACTCGCCCAGCTCCTCACTGTACCCACACACACACACACACACACACACACACACACACACACACACACACACACACACACACACACACACGTATATATACATATATTTACTCTTTAAACTTCTCACAAATTCAACTGCAAACAAACACGAAGAGAAATTATCACCTCTTTAACATAAATATGAGTCCTGTTTATTAGACACAACTTTAAAATATTAACATAACTACACACATTCGGTCTCATGATGAGACTAATTAACATGGATAAGATTGTAGGGGGTTGTGCGAGGTACAAAAGCAAAAATATTAAAGTGTGCAGATATAAAACTACAAAAGGTTCACGATATCATTAAGTTAAACCCTATGTTATATGTGGGCAAGAGAATTGGAACATCTGACTTCCATTTACAATTTCCCAAAATTTTGTCTATATAGTATAGTAATTACAGAAGCTATTTTGTATTTGGTCCATCTGTCTTAGAAAACATAAAATATAAATTTGAAATACTAAAATGGTAAGGTTTTATTATTAAATGTATTGATTTGTATGTAAAACAAACATTTTTCTCCGCTCCAGTTTAAGTGAGAGCTCATGTTCAGCATTACATTTTAGGCTCAAAAAACATCAAATGCATTTAAATACTAAACATTTTGTAAATAGAATGCACAATGTAATTCTTTTTATAGTTCTGGTGAACTGCATGTACATATAGAACCACAGTAAATGCAATGCACCCATATGTCCACAGACAATAGTGTGTACGCATGTATATACCCGTGTTGTGTAAGAACATTGACAGCAGAAGGATGGTTGGAGCAGTAAGCTACATAAAGGCTCTTCATCTGGGGCATGAGGGACAGGAAGAAGCCCCCGATCCTCTGCTGGCTCTCTGGAAATCTACACAAACAGAACATATGAACATTAAGTCGGTCAAGTAATTTTAGGTATAAAACCGTATTAAATATCACACAGAAAAAACACACTAATAACTCCTGCCGTATTTTGACCATTGTGCTGTCATGCAGTGAAATAAATGCTCCATGATACCAAAAACTTCGAATGTATGAGTGAAAGGAATACGTATTTCAATCCAATTTGTTGTTGAGGCGCTCAGTGTAATACTTAAAGCTACCAGTAGATGGGCTCAGAGGCTCACAGGAAGAGTCTCATTATTTTATGTTTCACTTAAATCCCCTGTGCCACCAGTCTCAAAGGCAAAAACATTAGGAGAGGAAATAACACAAGCACAAACACATCAGCTTAGTCTTACTTGGTGCATTCCTCTAGTGACTGCACCAGGGTCTGCTGGAAGGAGCTGATCTCTTCTAGATTGCCCAGAATGTGAGCGATATCTGTCACGGTCAGTCTGAGAAAAAGAGATAGAGAGAAGTGTTAGTTTGCTTGTTGGCAAAGGTTTATTCAAAAATTGTCAATGTGTCAACAGCACAATATTTTTTACAAATCATTGAAAATTATATAAGCGGGGAAAAAAACAGGAGAACATAACAATAAGGGAAACATCTAACAAGAACTTTTAACTCTTAATAATTAACAGTATATCTGTTATACTGAGGAGTATTACATATGTTTTCAGGTGACAGCTGATCTTGTGTAGGAAGGTTGCATTGGATATACAACTATATTTGCATTCCATGAATCCGAGATTTGCATGCCAGTTTCCTTTGAAAGAATATCAAAATACAGTAACAGCTCACAAAGACGTTGGCGTGACAATGACATCAATAGAGTCATTGTAACATTGTTAACATTGTAACAGCCTCAAACTAAATGAAATCGATAACATATCAGAATTTCTACAGTACAAACAATACCACTCCATAATCTCCCTTTCAACTGAGAGACTTTGCACGTAAACGATTCTGTACATAAGAGAGACACTGTATGCAATTAAACATTGTCTTTGTTTGTGAAATTTTATTAGAATTCTTATTATTTGTTGTTGGTATTTGTTGGTAATGAGATAGCTGCCCCAATGGGTATCTATTCGTGCTCGCTACAGTTTCATTGACCAAATTAGCAAAACATCTGCATTAGAGGGAAGTGAATTTCCATAACTGAGGCCGCTGCGATTTGCATCTTGATACATATGAAGCAGCTACCGGTGCGATACAATTCACTCCTATTACGATGCAGTGCGATCCGATTTCAATTTGATTCATCACAATGCGATTCGATGCAATACGACGCAATGGAAAACATACGATGCTATGCAATTCAGTATGGTACAGATAGTTCGGTTTTATGCTTTGGTTCACAGACAGCAAATCAATTTACTTAAGTGCCTAATGCATGGCCCTTTTTTACAAACTGCCCATTATAGGGCTCTATAAAAAAACCTTTTTTTTTTTTTTTAAGATGCGAATCAGTGAATCTTACCATCCCTAATCTGCATATATCCAGCAAATCTTTTTAACTGGAAAGCAGCAAATAGAATTTGAATGCAACTTATAATTAGTTGTGAATGAGGAATCTGTAAATTGATTGAAATTGGTGGTTTTTATGAGTCCTGAGGATGAGCTACCTGTCTGTGGGCTGCAGTAGTCTCAAGTATGTTGAAAGCAGTGTTTGGAGCTCTTTGCCATATTCCGTTTCAGTCTGGACAATATTCTGGATCACCTATAAAAATTAAATAAAAAAAAGAAAAGAAAGAAAGAAATATATATTATAAATGCATACATAGATACACAGCTAATACTATGAAATTAAGAATATATACATCACAGTATACGAACACACACACACACACACACACACACACACACACACACACACACACACACACACACACACACACACACACACACACACACACACACACACACACACACACACACACACACACACACACACACACACACACACACACACACACACACACCCCCCTTTGGTTAGATTTGTAATACTGCCATTTATTTTTTTCATGCTTCTGAATTTTATTTACATTTTCATTCTTCTAATTTGAACACATTAAAAAACTGTGAAGCACAGTAAACGGCCCAAACTGAGCTGTGAGAGAAAGAGAGAGCAGAGATCACATTCGTAATTCATTTATTTCTGCCTGAAAATAAAATTAGCCACACCAGTGGCCTAAAAATGTGATTAATTAGCCTGCCAGCCCGAGCACCAAACCAAACTCACATACACACTTCTTTAAAAAAACAGCACAACATATTTCGCATATAAAAGCTCTCGCATTGACAGCTGACAGCTTGGACGAACGGTTTAATACCCCAGACTCAAGCTCTCATCTTTGAGTGCACAGAGACCAGAATCTCTAAAGCAATTGCAACACACAAGAGTCATCCTCTCTCTTTTTTCTTAACCACAACCAATAGAGAAAAAAGAAAGGAAGGGGGGAATGACAGAATCAGGCCAGCCACAGTAGAAATAAGTCTGAAAGCCACCTTCTCTGATGAAGAAGCCACAATAGATGGAAGGCAGACTGGGAGAAGGCATGGCCCTTTTAGAGTAATAGCAGCTTGACATTTAAAAAGCGTTTCATCTCTGAAAGACAAACATAACACAACACACCAGGGGCACTCTTGATGAAAATGTGCAAGGATCATATGTGCCTGCTGTACAGTTCTATTCAAATGCAATATAGTTAATTTTTCTGCTAAATAAACCCCCATGAACTTCTCGTACCCTGGTGTGAAAACCAACACCAGAGCCTCATTCTAAAAAGTCTACCAGACATATGAGGATTTAATACTCCATGCAACACCAACTCCAGCACTTCTTGAGGGATCACCAAACATTCCTAAACTGTGAGACACCAACAGGTCTTTAAAAGGTGCCCAATCCTTACGCCCCAAGCAGCATGATTCACTTCTTATTCTTTCCCCACAGCTCGTGAGCAATCGGAGCTCGTACTTCACCACAGAGACGTAAACACTACTGCTGCTGATATGATTTATCTCCCACTCAATCAAGCATTTTTTAATTCCGGATACAGAAGTTTGGGGGTTTTTTTTATCTGCCTTAAACAACTTGAACAGCCATCGATCTCCATGGTATGGGAGACAAAAGAACTCCACATGTATGCAGACTTCTATTTATAACAAAAGAAACAGGAAATGGTAAAAAAGCAACAGAATTTGGGTGCAAATCCAAGGATAGATATGAGCCTGGATTTCTTATAAATACTATCTATACTACATATGCTACTGATTGAAAATATGTACTATTTTAAAAGTATAGATTTTAAAAAGATCTTTTGGTTCGATAAGAAGTAGTGTCAAGATTACATTTGCCATCTCTCTTAAAGGGTGCCAATAATTGTAGACATGAGCGCAGCTTGACAACGTGCAGACACTAGACTAAATCAAATTTACTTAAACCTTTGAACTCTCTAACCATGAAACAGGACCTGACTCAAACACACATACACGCGCGCACACACATCTATGGGCGCTAGGCACAGCTGTCCCAGAAATCAGTGAGAAGGAAACAATGACCTACATTACAGCTCCACACTCAGACATACACACACTCACAAACCACTAACACAGTAACACAGCAATTTACACTCATCCTGGTTGACTCGCAGACACAAACATCAGTAGAGGAGAGTTTACCAAAACTACATCATGAATTCAAACACACTCAGACACATCACACGTACACACTATTCTGCATGATGCAATATGGTTCAATATGAGCTTCAATGATGCATTAATAAAAGGATAATAATATCATTTAATAATAATAATATTTAATTAAATGATCTTAAATAGCTTTAACCGGGTGTACAGGACTATTTCTATAAAATATTCATGTATAATGTGTCACAGATGTCAGCCGACACAAACGTATGAGTCGCTAGCAGCTGTGACACAATCAGCACTACGGTTATTCACCTACTGTACACGTCAAGTCAAGTTTATTTGTATAGCGCTTTTCACAACAGACATTGTCTCAAAGCAGCTTTACAGAAATCAACAGTTAAGGTGAATGGTGTGTGTTTATCCCTGATGAGCAAGTGAGACTGTGGCAAGGAAAAACTCCCTTAGATGTTATGAGGAAGAAACCTTGAGAGGAACCAGACTCAAAAGGGGAACCCATCCTCATTTGGGTGACTTTAAGTGTTTGATCATAAATCTTTCAACAATACAGAACACTGGAGAGAGAGAACTAACATGAGCACTGGAGTATAAGATTATAAGTAATGTCCTTTCTACAGTCTTATACAGTCTTATATGGTACACCTGCAACTGGTCAACATCTGCAGTGTCTCCAGTGTCAGAGGTGTGGGTGGTAAGAAGCACACAAAATAATGAACAGTTTACACAGTCACGAGTGTAATCAGCAATCAGGATGCATTGGGCACCTTGTATTTCTACTGTTAGAAACGCTTATACTTAGAAACACTGCATAAATCAGCAATTCATGAAGAAATTACATAAAGAGCCACAAAAAAATTATGGAAGATGGATACAAAATTAGGAGAAAGAAAGAAAGAAAGAAAGAAAGAAAGAAAGAAAGAAAGAAAGAAAGAAAGAAAGAAAGAAAGAAAGAAAGAAAGAAAGAAAGAAAGAAAGAAAGAAAGAAAGAAAGAAAGAAAGAAAGAAAGAAAGAAAGAAAGAAAGAAAGAAAGAGTCAGAAACAAATGAAAAACTATGAAAGGGAGGGACAGATAAGTGTAAGAGTGTGTTTAGTGTGTTTGTGTGAGAGAGAAAAGAGTGAGAGTGAGAGTGTGAGAGAGAGAGAGAGAGAGAGAGAGAGAGAGAGAGAGAGAGAGAGAGAGAGAGAAAAGACATACTCAGCTCAGACACAGTAATACAATTTTTAGAGCATTACAGCTGCTGCACTCGTACCAGGTTATAGTAGGTCTTAGTGGCAGCGCCGGTCTCGAATGTTTTGGGAGGACTCTTCAGCGCCCCAGACTTTGGAGAGATGGGCTTGTCTGCAAAACAAACAGAGGAGGGAGAAAAAAAAACCAAGATGTGACATACTCCAGGAAGCATGTGGAGACATTTTGTTTCTATTAGATCAAATATTAGAGGTGAGCCGCTCCTGAAGGGCAAGATGAAGGAGATAAAACATTAATCATCGAGGGCAGAGCAGTTCACAGCGCACTGTGTATCTCTTTCAGCTCAGTGTGAAGAATACCAAGAAAAAGCATGTGTATGTGTACTTGTCTCAGGCGCAGTGGGGTGCAGTATCAAACACTGTACATGTGAAGAGGAAAATGAGAAATGTGGCTGTGGAGGATAGAGAGAAGAAAGAAAAAAGAATCAAAGTGATGGTACAATAATGAAAAAAGAAGGAACAAAAAGTATGGTAGACAGAGAGACAGAGATGGATAAAGGCATATAGACAGAAACAGACAGACAGATAGAGACAAGGATAGATAGAGACAGACAAAGAGATAGACAGAAATAGACAGAGATAGAGACAGACAAAGACAGATAGAGACACATAGACAGATAGATAGAAATAGACAGAGAGATAGAGACGGACAGAGACAGATAGATAGAAATAGACAGATAGAGACAAATAGACAGAGAGATAGACAGATAAAAACTAAATAGACAGACAGATAGATAGAAGTAGACAGAGAGATAGAGACAGACAAACAGATAGAGACAGAGACAGATAGAAAGAGACAGATAGACAGACAGACAGACAGACAGACAGACAGACAGACAGACAGACAGACAGACAGACAGATAGATAGATAGATAGATAGATAGATAGACAGACAGACAGACAGACAGATAGAAATAGACAGACAGACAGATAGATAGAAATAGACAGAGAGATAGAGACAGATATAGACAAAGACAGAAAGATAGAAATAGACTGAGAAAAATAATGAAAAAAGGAAGAGATTTTTCAGTGTGGCCAGAACATATGTTAAGTTTCTCACACACTCACACAGCTACAGGCGTTTGTGTGTATAGGAGAGTATACAGGTGAGCACAAAGCCAGGCAGCTGAGCGAATAGAGGAAGCAGCAGAATGTTGCTGTGTTTAACTGAAGGGAAACAGAGCTCACTGCCTGCACAACTTCCTCCCTTTGTCTGAGGACATGGTTTCCTTCCTGATCGGGATGTTACTGCGGACTGTGATGTCATTCTAAAGAATCACCATTTATCTGCATTATACAGTGATTTGAAACCACAGAGGCATATGGAGCAAGCTGGCAGAGTGTGTGAGAGAAAAAAAACAACAACATTTCACTAATGTCAAAGCTGAATATCAATGTCACCTGCTGAATAAAAAACAAAACAATGAAAGTGAACTAAATGATCTCATATTACAGAACAGAGCAGAAGGTTAAGCTAAGAGTGACACATTGGGTCATAGTGCAGGAACATGAACAGGAAAACCTCACCCAAACATCCATTTGGCTAATAATAACTTAAACGCTAGCAGTCGGTCAGCTCTCTGCTTCTTCATTCCAACAGGTCCTTGTTTACATGTTCCTTTAATACGAGTATTTTAATAATGAAACTGAAGACACAATGCTTCCTGCAATCCAATCCACAGCCTTATAAACTCTGTGCTGTTGCTCTCGCCACTGAAACACAAGCAATCTGTGTAAAGATTAATCGTCCTTTTAACTGCATACACTGTGCTCGGAGGAAGTTTAATGATGTTTGACTTATAAACACAAAATCAAAAACGGTTTTAAAAGGCCCTTTGGTAATGTGGAGCCATCACAAAGTCCGATTTCTGAGGACACAGACACTGTATCTAACCTAGCATGATCTTTAGGACTGTGAGGTTTTTATTTTTTTGGAAGGATATAATAAAAAAGGTATTGAAACCACAAATACAAAAACCACAAAAAGAGGTATTGAAACATACATGGTTTAAAGGTGCAAATGAGCCGTGTATACATTTTCTAAACACAAAAAAAAACGCAATTTCCTCCTCTAATTGTTCCTTCATCACCTTAAACGTTGCATGCTACGAGTCGGAGCTTCGTGAGTGATCAGTAACTCACAGCACTTCTTTCTAACAACAACATAATAAAACGAACACTGAAAGCAAAGTAGTCGTTCTCAGAAATTGTAAACCTTTGTGTGTGAAAAGAGCACTTTGCGCAAAAGTTGAATCAATATTTTCACTACTGCTTTGTGGTATTTAATATTGTTATGAGGGGGAAAACTTTACAACCCCCCCCCCCCCCCCGACATATATTGTGATCTGAAGAAAAAAAAAATATTTAAAAATTTTTAAATACAAATGTTAAAAAGATCAAAAGAAACGCTGTATAAACTAAAAACTCACCACTTCCTTTGATCTCTTTGACGTAGTTGCTAGGGAACCAGCCGGTCTTGCCGTTCAGTGCGCCTTCCCACCAGCCTCCGTCCTCCTGCCGAATCACCTGGATGATGTCACCCTTGTTGAAGCATAATTCATCCTCGTTCGTCTGCTGGAAATTAAACCGTGCCTTCACCAGCAGCTGAACTGAACTGTTCTCAGACATGTCCTGATATGTGAAAGAGAGAGAGAGAGCTCAGCAACAAATAAAAGATATGATACATACATGATAGTTCCAACTAAAATCTAATTTCTTACACTCAAATCTAGCCTTAGTGTATATATTATATATATTTATTTTGTCTTTTTACTGTCCTGTTTCTCACTCACCAGAATGCAATATTGGCTGCGCACTCGTTTGGATGATCTCCTGCGGGAAGGCTGACAGTTCAGTGAGTCAAAGGACTTGATTCGTAGAGAGGTGTGTTGAGCACATATGGAGTCACTGCCAGATCCAGTATCTACATCCAGAGAATATACCCAAACTTCATTCCAGCAAACATGATTAAGAGTGGAATATGAGAGTAGATGATTTCAGTAGTTAAATTATTTCAGGTACTCAGACACACTAAGATTTATCTGAACGAACACACACACACACACACACACACACACACACACACACACACACACACACACACACACACACACACACACACACACACACACACACACACACACACACACACACACACACACACACACACACACACACACACACACACACACACACACACACACCCCTTTACCTGCTGTCGCGTTGTTGAGCGCAACCAAGGAATTCAGCACCTTGGTGAAGTTCTGTCCCTGAAACAGGTCATCAGCCTCGAATGTCTGAAAATTGAGAAAAACAAAATCGCTGTAAAGTCACTAATTTACCCTCATTTTCTCCAGTATGACAACCTGTATAATAAAATAAAATAATAATAAATGGAGGAACCACCTCCATTTTCTGGTTTAACACAGGGTTAATATCTGGTGGTCACTTTTTAGTGGTTAAACATTTCAGTGCTCAGTTCTAAATCTCAGCTTTTTCTGAACTGAGAATTTCAAATTAAACCATTTAAAATGATAATAATAATAATAATAATAATAAATTAATAATAAAATAATCGACACTAGCCATTTTTAAAACCCTCTGAACAGACCTACAACCTTCTACACTTTTATCCTCATTACAAATGCATGGGATTTTTTTTAATTTTTTTATTTCATCTCATTTTAAACCAGCATAACTCCAATTTTTAACAGCTTGCTGAAAGCGTACCTGCTAGCAAAACAGCAAGGTTAAAATAAGTTAGATGTTTCAAGATATTTGTACACCAAATACAACCAAAATGTATAACCAGTAACCAAACCGGTCAAAACCACCATAAATACCCACTCTGTTTTCACCTACAGCTAGTATAGCATGCAGTATCAGCTGATACAATGTTCAGACTATTACTATTCAATTAATCAGGCATTTACATTTTAATTCTGTGGATCTAATGATATTGAATTCCCAGTGGTGGATGAAGTACACAAGCCATTCACTTAAGTAAAGGTAGAGATACACAAAGTGTCCCTTTAAACTTTCACTTGAGGAAAAGTACAAAAGTATTTGCCTTCAAATGTACTTAAGTATCCAAAGTACTATGATTTATTATGGCTATAACGTTCCTATTCGAATTTTTGTCACAAGACTCTTTACTTAATCAACTCAGTTTATCTGAAAAGACAAACACTGATTAAAATCTATTAAAATTTTCATGAGCCCAAAATCATCTTTTCAAAATATAAAAAAAAAAAAGAAATTGCAAAAAATGAGGCCACAGGTGTTGTAGCAAGTTAGAGTCAGGAGTTTTATCATTTATTACTTTCAGAATGTTCTGCTAGCTGTTACACTGACACTGAACTGCATGTTTGAGATAAGTAAATACAGTAATCCTCCGTTTATCACCGTGGTTACGTTCCAAAACCTCCCGCGATACACGAAAAAACACGATAAACGGACACCAACCCAAAAATGCTATTTTACAGTACTGTATTAACATTTTACTTCATTTTAAAATTAATAATCATAGTTCATTAATAAATGTCATTATTTTAACATAAAACTCCAAAAAAATTATTCCCTATACGTTTTTTTGTCCTATAAACCGGGGGCCCGAGATTCGAACCGCGGTAAACCAGGGATTACTGTACCACCGATCGCCAATCAAGACAAGTTAAAAACAAAGCGTGGGCTTTATCCTGATTGGTGGCTTGTTGTGTTCTTGACAGGTTAAGCAGAAGGTGCTGAGCACAGTCCATATGGTACTCTACAGAACTGTTATAGGCCTTCAAGGGTAATGAAAGCAGCCAATCCTCTGATCTCCTCATGTAACTTCTGAAATACTTGGTAATATGCATTTGTGAGGTCAAGAGAAGAAAACATCACTGATCCATGCAACTCAGATAGTATATCCTCAATCAGCGGTAAATGATGACTGTCTTGTAACACAGCCTTGTTCGGTTCCCGTAAATCAATGCACAGACGAATTGTGTTGTTCTTTTGTTTTGTGACTACAATGAGAGAAACCGACTCGGATGAATCAATCTTCTCAATTATGCCATTCTCCTCTAGCATCTTGAGTTCATTTGATACAGCTGCTCGCACTGACAGGGGTAAGTGGATGAGTTTTTGTTGTACAGGCTTAAGTTCAGGACACTGTGTGTGTGAGATATTTAGCATATCCAAATCAGCCACAGTTGGTATGAGATCAGTACAACCAGTAGAAGCAGGTAAAATACTGAACTCATTCATGGCTTCAGCATGTTGTCTGAAGCAGTATCTCTCCGAAACCACGTTCAGTTTAGGAGAAAAGAACTGTTTTAGTGCTGCAAAAGGTTTGTTGTATGTATCGGCAAGGTATTATAATCCCTTTAAATAAATATAAGTTTAATTACTAAGCAAAAGACATCTTATTCTTGTACCCATCCCCTAAAATAAAATTTCTTCCAATACAGGAAAAGCAGAGGAGCTCCTGGTGTCTCTTGTATCACCATATCAAAGGGATCTAAAACTGTAAAAGCTACAGATAAACCGTATGTTTGCACCTCCAAACAATGCTTAGAACAGCTCATGCAAACACAACAACGACATGCGAAATGTCACACAGAGTCTGTTATTCTCCAGTTCTGCCACAAATCTTTTACACAATACCACACAGAAGAGAGAGACTCATAAATTCGGATCAGCAGCACAATATTAATGCCAGGACACCTCTGAAGGTTGATGACTACAGCTGAAAATAAAAACAAGCTTTTGTAAAATATGCTTCCTCATTGTAACCTCTCTCATGCATTCCTGATAAGATAAGATAAGATTAGATACCTTTATTCATCCCACAGCGGGGAAATATCTGGTATAGCAGCAAAGTAGAGAAATAATACAAGTATATACATCACATTGTATAAATAGGAACGAAAAATGAAAAGACACCCCCAATAAGTTATTTACACTTTCGAACATGTTGCACATAGGGAACGGTATAAATTTGTGTTATTGCACAGTAAAAACATTTACAGTGTGTATTATGGTGACTGGTTCACTGGGAGCAGCTCTGATTGTACAGTTGAATCTGCATGGAGAAAAGACCTTCTGACTTTTGCTCCTTCAGACACAGGATGCAACAGTCTGTCACTAAAGGAGCTGCTCATAGACGAAACCGTTTCATACAGGGGTGAAAGTCTTTCTCCAGCAATGATGATAGTTTAACTACCATCCTCCTTTCTCCCACCTCCTGTACAGTGTCCAGGGAAATCCCCAGGACTAAGCTGGCTCTCCTGATCAGCGTGTCCAGTCTCTTTCTATCTGCAGTAGAGATGCTGATGCACCAGCAGACCACACCATAGAAGATGGCTGAGGCCACTACAGAGTCAAAAAAGGTCTTCAGATGAACACCCAGGTATTTGTAAGAGTCCACTTAGTCAATGTCCTTTCTGTTTGTTTGTACCTACGGAAATCCACCACCATTTATTCTTCCCCACATTTATCTGGAGGCAGCTCCGTGGCACCAGTCCACAACATTCTGGATTAAACCTTTGTACTCCCTGTAATCATCCTCCGTGATCAGGCCGACAGTCGCAGAGTCATCAGAGAACTTTTGCAGGTGACCGGTTGCTGAGCTGAACATGAAGTCTGCAATGTAGGCGGTAAGAGGAATGGAGCGAGAACCGTTACCTGTGGGGCTCCATGTTGCAGACAACCATGTCAGACGCACAGTCACGAGTCCTCACATACTGTGGTCGGTTTGTGAGGTAATCCAGTATCCAGGTAGACAGATGATGGTCCACTCCCATGTACACCAGCTTATCTCTCAGGAGCGCAGGTTGGATGGTGTTAAAAGCACTAGAAAAGTCAAAAACATGACTCTCATTGTGCTCCCAGTCTTTTTCAGGTGTGAAAAAGCCCTATTAAGGAGAAATGTGACAGCGTCTTCCACTCCAATTCCAGGCTGGCAGGCAAACCAGAGGTCAGAGACAAGTAAGCACCAGACTCTCCAACTTCTTCATCAGATGCAAGGTCAGTGCTATTGGTCTGTAGTCCCCAAAGTCTTTTGGGTGTGATGTCTTTGGTACAGGTACCACACAGGATGACTTCCACAACAATATGGCCACACAGACGAGCATTTTCAGTCATCACTGGGAGAAAGTCTGTATTTGTAGCTGTCTGGATTTTCAAACTACAGACTCAGTGTTGCTCCTGCAGTTCTTCACAGCACTTGGGCCAGCCTTATAAGCTCCTCAGAGTCCCATCAGAGCCACCGCCTTGAGGACGGATACTTTGCTTTTATGTGAGCATCCAAACATGTAGGTCTTCTAAAGATGCACACAATTCATGAACGTCACCCAACAGGAAGTCAGTCCTTTAGAATTTTTGACAGATATTAACCTTTTAAAATACTTCTTTATCAAATTCAAAGCAAATCCGTTTAGCATGACGACAAGAGGACCTGGATGCTAAACTGTGAAGGAATCTTTGCTTTTAGGAACTGTGTTGCCATGGCGAGGCAATCAAAATAATGCTCAGCATGAACTGGAAATGTGGAGCAGTTCCAATGTACATAAGGCACTATGGCACAAAGCTCACACTTGAATTTAATATAGGAGCAGAGTCTCATAAACATGCCAATTGTGACTGTCATAGCGCCAACTAGTGGCAACAGGAAGAGATGATAATCTTTTTTTTTAATACTCAAGTTAATGGGATATAATTCAAGTCAAATTTGGTTACCATATTATGTTATCCATGAAAATGCCATGGTGAAGCAATAATTCTAATTAAATTCTGTTTTATTTGTTTAACACTTAACAATGGACATCCCGGATATCCATTTTTAATTTATCATTCATGAGTTGGATTTGGAGGAACGTGACAAAGAAAAGTCCCTTTAAAACAAAAGGAGGAGGTAACCCAGCGAGGACCCAGACTTAAAAAGAAACCCATCCATTACAACCCATTCGGTGACACCAGAAAATGCAAGTATAAATAATTGCATATTGGAGGAAGTGTAGCATAAATTCACTCTACACCATGCAATAAAATGTGCTGTTCAAATAGAGCATATATTTAGTTCTCCAACAGAAATCATTAACACGTGCATACACCTTCTGCAGATGTTGTAAAACTCCACTGTCATGTGACGTGGTGCAAAGTTAGAAGTTCATTTACGCAACTACAAAACATCTAAACGCCAAAATACTTGCTTATAGAAAATAGGCATTGCTACAACCTTGGTGCTTGGACCCACTTATTACTGCTTTCAGCTACATTTTGCTGATGTTTTCTAATTTGCTGTTGCATTTTTAGATTTGTTAATCTTTAATTTTTTTGCATGGTCACTCATTAACGTTTTGCTCCGACTCTGCAAAATCCAGTTTTAATTTTCAAACCACTGGCAGCTGCACTCTGTTAAAAAATCCAAAAAATCCAAAGCAATTAGAATGATTGACAGAGTTGTTAAAAAACAACACTGGGAGGTGCCGAGGTTTGCTGATGACAGATTTTTGGAGTGTTTTCCTCTTATCAGGAAAAAGCCTTAACCTGGAGAGTAATCAGCATAAGATAATCGCTCTTTAAGACGGAACGAGTAAAAAAATTTAATCAGTGGATCCCTACTGTGAACCTATTGTTTATTTCATGACTTCAGGTCCTTTTAAGTCGGGTCTGAAATGGAGCAAAGTTTATCGCCTCAAAAACATCACGATACACAATTTAACCCACTAAATCAATTATAAACACCTTCTCTTCCAGAAAAGTCATCTCACAGTATTACATTAGGATGGTATTAAGGTAAAAACAAGGCCAGAAGCATGGCATAATCTACAGTTCCTCCAATCAGAGCAATACTGTACTGGCCAATAATGTGAGTCCATGCATGTGGAAGAGGGCAGACGACGCTGTAACAACAAGTGTGTTACTCTGCCCTGTGAGGCAGTATGAGCAGCTGAGATTATGCTAATGTTTGACTTCACTACCTCTACTCCATTTAAAGAAACAAGCTGATTGATGCATGATAAAGATCTCATTACATCATTGTGTTGATACTTTACTTGCAGTTGAGTAATACAGTTTACTGCTGGGATTAAATGACACACTCGACAAACTCCTGCAAACGAGTTCTTCCTACAGACACAATACAATAAATTCAACAGCTCTGCGGTATAACAGCAAGAAATGGTTTTTACAAATGGCAGTTTATACTCCACTGTGTTTATCATATACCAGTTTAACAGGAACTAGACCACAGTTTCAGCCTCCCCCACTGGGGAAAATGATGTTATAATTATCAGACTGTAAAGCTGTACTGCCATTAACCAAAAAATCTGTAACGAACTGTACCAATATCTGAAAATTCTCCCAATGTGACAGGTGTCTCAATGTGGTGGGGAGCAACATTTACTAAAGTGATAATCGACAGTGATTGCACTGTCTAACCTTTATTTTTGTTTTCCTTTCTTGGGGTTTTCCCTCCTTTCTTATTCTCTGAAGAGCCTCTCAGTGGCCTAGAGTGTGCCTGTCCCTGAAAGCCATTAATGAACTGCAAGTTAGGCTCTCGCTCTCGCTCTCGCTCTCTC
>NC_139593.1:10310286-10347786 GCF_946808225.1 Silurus aristotelis | reverse complement strand
AAATTTTAATCATTATTGTATTCTGCTTTGCCGTATACATTCATTAATTTGTTTGTTTGTTTAAATGTACGTTTATATACATTTATGTTTTGCATCATAATTTACAGCACAAATCTAAACACTATGTGCACTTTGTACAGAAGGGTATCGGTGGTTGTTTTTTAACTGGAATTTTAGTTTGCGAATAAAATTGATATTCTATATTTAATATTTTATCGAGTTTTTATTTTTGGGATCAGTGCTTGTGTTTGAGCGGTTCTGAGGAGTGTGTGCTGATGTGACTCATGTCAAAAAAACATAGTGTTGAATGTTACTGTTATCATATCGTGATTAATATCGTTATCCAAAAATATCGGGATGTCGGTTTGCGTCTATATCGCTCATTATTAGCAGGTATGGGTGAGTCGTACTGCGCAAATGCGAGTTTGCGTGTGTGTGTGTGTGTGTGTTTGTGTGTGTGTGTGTGTGTGTGTGTGTGTGTGTGTGTGCGTGTGCGTGTGCGTGTGTTTGATCTCGCGTAAATAAAAAGATTTAGCCGTAAAACCCGACGTACACGCGCACCACGCGCGTCGGCCCCTTTCTCCGCGCGCGCGCTCTCACGCGACGCATCTGCGAAAAAAATAATAAAAAAAAAACCCAAAAGGCGCGCGCAGCTGTCTACAGTTCCGATTTAGATCAAACGCGTTCGCGGCGCACGAGCGTCAAATGAGAGCAAAACGGGTTGTTGTGTATTTATTATTTTTTTTCTTTTACCGTGAGGAGCGATCCGGGGCGCAGTCGCTCGAGCAGCCTGCACAGCACCACGCCGTCTTTCAGCGAGCTCTGCAGAAAGCTCTCGGGGTCCGAGACGCGCTTTTTGGGCGATTCCAGCACACCGAGCGCGATGAGCCACGTTACTGTCTGCTCGGCCGGATTCATGATCGCAAACGTGATTTCTCGGATTTGGAAGAAAATAAATAAATCGGTCGCATCAGATCATGTTGGTACTCTTTCCAAGCGCGAGACATATGAGGTGTAGCTCCTGGATGTGATCCCTCCTTCTTTCTGGCTGGTGTGTGCATGCCGATCTGCCCTGATTCGTCTAGTAAGGGGTCTGGTTGCGTGCTCCAATGCGTTTCCTAACCGCTTGGCAGGATGCCAGAGAACCCCCCCTCTCTCTCTTTTCCTCTCCTCTTCATTCTTCTCATTTCCTTTCCTATAACCGAAACCAACAGAAGAAGAGTAACACGCCTATATGGAGAGACTGACAGTGTATGGAGATGTGGATCTGTTTTGATCATGAAAGAAAAAAGGGTTTTTATTTTACTAAACCAGTCCCATCTCCAAACACTGAAAAGAAATAGGCAGGTCTCAACCAAATATTAGATCTATGACACCTTTTAAAAAACTGCACCAAAAAACCTAAAAGCTTTAGGAAATGGACATGGACATGGGGAAACTAATGGGAAACAAATTTACGGTGGTGTGCATGCATTTCTGATTGACACTATACAGAAAATAAGTGAATAATACAGTAATATTGCATGTGAGAAATGTGGGGACATGGTGGCTCATTGGTTAATGTTCTGGGTTACTGTTTGGGGGTTCAAACCCCAGTAAAGCCAAGATGCCCCTTTTGGGCCCTTAAGCAAGGCCCTTTATTCTTTCTGCTCCAGGAGCACTGTATCACTGTCCCTACACTCTTGCTAATAAGATGGGATATGCAAAGAAAGAATTTCACAGTGCTGTAATGTGTATGTGACAAGTAAAAGCACCAAAACAGTTTTCTCCACAAGCAATCACGCAATAGATTTTGAAATCAGGAACAGTTCTCTACACTGTAAATGCATTGTCTACACTTACTCTACGCTTTCATTGTTTTTTTTGGTCAAGAAAAACATGTTTTTAAAAATAACCTTGTAATTCTGATTATTGGTCTAATCTAGAACTTGGTGGCCACATGTCCAAAAATTACACCACCCACATGCTTATGTGGCACGAAAACCATAGTGCTGACAACCTAAATCTAAATTTTATAGGCCTCACACACAAAGAGTACAACATGCAGGGAAATGCACCTTAACGGCTGCCTGTTGACATAAAACGAAATTCACATGTAATAAATATTTACAAATAAGGGATATGCCGTGTATATTAACAGGAATACAAGGGGATGTGGGTGTTGTGCAAACAGATTGACGGTCCAATCCGATTTGTTGTTCCTGTTTAGGATTCAGTTTTAATGTAAAAATCCCTGATGGAATATGAGCAATGATACAGTTCTTGCCCATCATTTGCACACATCATTGTAGAATGATGGTTGTGAAATCATATAATTACATTTTATATGTGATTTTGTGAGCAATATTTGGTCACATTTAAAGTCACCTGATCATATGGAGGGGTTACATATGAAAATCAGATATGAAAAATGAAAACCTGAAATTAAATGAATAATTGAATATTACAACATGAGAAATGTGGAATATATTTACAAACATTTTATGAGGTTCATCCTTTGTATTAAATCCCAAAGAAAACATAACAAGTGAACCAAGCTGACCTCTTAAAATGCATTGGGATTCTTTTTTTCTGAAATAAACCCTGACAGGATATTGTACACTTACCATCTCACCTGAACAATGTGACGAGTTGATAATTTAACCACTTTCAGCACAAAAATGTAATACCAAACAATAATTTAATACAGTTGATTCCAAATGGCATTAGAACCTAAAGTATAGCTGCACAGCACTGTTTCACTTTTGGACCACAATACATTTGCCTTGACACAACTGATACTTGTGTCTAAACTCAAGCATATTTTGTCTTGATTTCTCTGCTACATGAGAATGATATTTTTCAATCTTCACAAACAGCCTTAATCCTGACAAGTAGCTGTTTAAGGAAGCAATAATCCAGTGTGTACATAGGCTTGTTGTTGGTTTACACCGCCCCCTGCTGGAAGCTTGTGTTCCCCTAAATTAGACAACTGAAGACCTTACGGATGAATTGGAACGCTGACTGCACCCCAGGTTTCCTCACCCTACAACAGTACCTGACTTTATTAACACCCTTGTGGCTGACTGAACACAAATCTAGTGGAACATCTTCCCGGAAGAGTGAAGATTAATATAACTGCAAATGGGGATTAAATGTGGAATGGGATGTTCAAAAAGGGTATCTGACCCCCAAACCCATGTGTGAGTACTCCAAAAACTGTTGCCACAAAGTTGGAGAAAAAACAACAGGGATTTGTGCCCATTTTGTTTTATTAGATGCTACAAGAATCATCTGAAAACCTGAAAATCTGATTTCTAGCACTACAGAAAAAGGTCTGTATAGGGATGGTGCACACTATGTGACACTGTGTTAATGTTCCCCCCCAAAAAAAAAAGCCCTGGGGTTTAAAAGTTTCTCAACTGGTTCCAATAATATAAAGATTTCCAAAATAATAGGGAAACATTCTCCAAACCATTGAACGTTACAGTATGGATATTTAAAAAGCGGAAGAACATTTTAGGGGGGAATGTGTTTTTTATTCATAATGCACAACACATGAACATTGAAGACATCTTCCCTGTGACTAGAATGTATTGGGAACCAGTAACTGGTAGCTGAGTAGTTCTAACTACCTAATAATTTTGAGTAATATAGCAAAACAATAATATAGGAACAAATTGTTGACACTATTTGATCATTATAAATGCTATACAATACAATATATAATGTACAAAAGAGCAACTGCCCACTAACAGTGCTGCCATTGGGTCATTCATCGCTGGTGAATAGGAAGTGGTATTAGAAGCTCTTTTAGTTTGCTTGGCAGTAGCACAGCAGACATCAGACAATTTTAATATAAACACATTTCAAGGTAGTATCCATTAAATCTTGAAAACGATTAACGATATTACTAGAAAGAAATACTGTGCACTTGTTGCAATGGTACCGGTCAGAAGGTGGGATAATTAGGCAGCAATTTTCACAGTTGGGGTGTTGGAAGCTGAAAAATATGGAATGTACACCTTTTCGTGGCAATGCTATTCCCTAAAGCGGTGTCCTCTTTTAGCACAATAATGTGCCCTGTTACACTGTAATAATTGTTTTAGGATAAAAAACCAGTTTAGGGTTTTGATTTGGTCTCCAAATCTCAATCTGATCAAGCATCTGTAGGATGTTCTGGACAAATATGCCTCATCTGAAACCTTCAACATCTTGGTGCCAGATTCCACAGCACACCTTCAGAGGTGTTGTGCAGTTCAGGGCTTGATGAGATGGAGCTGTTCTGGTAATACATAAAGAATCTACATAATACTACGCAGGTGGGTTTGGTTGATGTGTACACACTGGTGTTTAAAAAACACCATATTTAAAAACACTTTCCTCCTTCACCAGGTAAAGACAAAAACAATCAGAAACATCTAGGAAAAACTCAACAAGTCTCACACAAACTCCTATAAATATGCCATCTCTTTATTGGTAATGAAATTGCCAACAATTTTCCATGAATTTGGGGGAAATGAAATTCTTACCAAGCAAACAAAGTAGCGACAGACACAAGGCGGCATTAAGTGATGTGATAAAAGCCTTGCGACAAATACTGGGCTTAATTCACAAAGGAGCAAAATACACAAACATTTCAGGGTCATAATGGGAAACTGTATAAAAAAAAAAAAAAAATGACATGGTATAACTCAGTCTAAAATTCTTATTATTTTTTTAATTTAAGTCTAACCAGTGAAATCACCACTTGCCATTTTTCCTCGCTTGGACACTTTATAGTGTATTGAACACACACTCTGCGTGAAGTGTCAACGCCGCCGACACCGTAATTCACACAAAGACCGACTGAAACCGAGCCTGCAAAACTGGCACTACGCCTTAACCCAACCGTGTTTACGTTGCTATTAATCCATGAAAGCCAGCAGGAGCCGATTAGCACTTAATAATATCTATGCTAACACTCGTTTACTTTCATACCTTCTTGGCCATGTTAGCAATTTTGGGTGACATTCATCTAAAGCTGGTCCATGCTTCAGAGAAAAACTAAACAGGTGGATCAGATACAACAGGCACGTTTGGAATAGTGTGTAAATGTTTCTCTAACGGTCACTGTTAAAAACAGTGGTAATAGTTTCAGTTTCTCACAGAAAAACTTTTCTTCCTCGTCTTTTTTTTTTTTATTATTATTTCGTCTCCACCACTCATAAAGGAGAAGATGAAGGAAAAACAGGGATGTCTTGACCGTGCACACACCCACACTTATGTTTTAGTTTATTTGTGTGTGTGTGTGTGTGTGTGTGTGTGTGTGTGTGTGTGTGGTCTCAGCATGTAAATCAGTTTGAAAGTCAGTGTTTTCTCAGATGATTTCAAAAGTCTTCTTCAGCTCCATGATTAGCTGCCAGTCTGACTTCTGCATCTCGTCTCTGAACCAGTTCTTCAGCGCGTCGATGGACTGACGAGTAATCTGTGGATAAGTAAGAAAGTAAACAAACAAATAAATAAAAAATGTTTCTCTCTATTGACCTAAACAATACATTCGACCAAAGATCATGTAATGTCCCAATAGTCCCAATAGAAATCCAACCCCTCAATCCTGATATCACCAAATGACATCTAATCAACATGGCTGCTTACAGCACAAACAGTACACAAGTGAATTAGCTCATTTTCTATATTCTTATTTGTTTTAGACCAGAGATGCCCAAACGTTTTTAAATGAGGGCCAAAAATCTAACTCGAATGAAGGCTGTGAACCAAAAGTCGCATAACACCAAACTGTATTATATTCAAATAAAATGACAATTTATGATTACAAAATAAATAGCAAAGATTACTCTTTCATCTGCATAATCAATGCAGTTTCAATTTCAAATTTTTCTAGTTAAATTAAACTTATGATTAAAACAATATAAACATAATCCCATTTATAGTACAATATAGAAATATTTATAATATAGAGTTTATGCCTAATACATCTATTCAGTCTATAAGTTACATTTTTATGACTTTTTTTTTTTTTTTAGTTTAAAGCACACAGGCTGAAAACTAAAGCATAGAAGTTAATGTCTTAGTGACATCACCTCTGTAACTAGCATGTATACAGTAAGTAACATGGAGTCATGATTTTAGCAGCGAGCTACATCTGAAATAAAATTTAAGCAATTCCATGTGCGAGATGGTAAAATGTGAAACAATCAATCAATTTACTCAATGTCAATCTAACCAGCCAGTGTCACACATTATGTAAACACAGTCTCACCTTGCTGACTATGAAATCTACAGCCTCGAAATGTCGGCCGTACATCTTGGGCGACTCTCCAGGAATCGGCTCGATCTTCACACAGATCTCCTGCCCTTTCTTTGCAGTGTCCACTGACTTATGATTCACCTCGATACCGGTAACAATACCAATATCCACAAACTAAACAAAGATTACAAAAGTCATAGACATTAGTTAATGGAATAGAACTGTTATAATAGAAATAGTGTGTTAATAAAACCATGCACACTAACCGCTTTGCTGGGTACACACACTGGGGTGCCCGTCCTCAGCACACCTGCCTCCACTATCACCCCCATGACTATTGGGTCTCTGGAATTGAAGATGTACTGAGGCAGGATGCGCAGCTTACAAGGAAACACTGCTATGTGCCTAATGAAAAGACAAAATGAGTAAAAGACATGGATGAGGTTTAGGTTATAATTAGTCATATTTACCATCTTTCCTTACGTTACAGTAGAGATTATTTGAAATGCCAGGTAATAGCCGCCAAGCAACCAAACTTTAAAATACAGTCATTTTATCTCCATCTTAAATCTTAGTAAAGATCGGCCGATTTTACAGGAGTGGATTTTACCGATACCTAAATTGGATTGTACCTGCCAAAAAAAACCCGATTAATTACCCAATCAATTTTAAAATGGATACTGGACATAAAAATTAATTTAAATAATATAAAAAAAACTTTATGTAAAATAGTTCTAAAATTACAAAAACAAAAAAATACCGAATCATGAAAATGTGCTAAATTAAATAATATTAAGAAAATGATAAGAAAAATAAAAAGCATGCATTCAAATTGAAACTAAAAATATCACTCCAAATAAATAAAAACAGTTGCATCCAAAACAAAAAAATAAATAAACAGCACATGGTGTTAGTGATTCGTCTCTAAAGGGCGCTCTTGTAGTGTATAATGGCAGCATACCCTCTCAGCCGCTGCAGTAACAGATGCAACCCGAAAAAACTATAGGGATGGATTTTTGATGCTATCTGATTGTTCCAGCTATCGGTGCGGATTAATCAGCAAAACTAATGAATCGTTCAAACTGTATGGCGTACTTAACTTTTAATTAAAATACTAAATAGTTCAACTAAACCCTATTCCGGAGATTTGATTACAAATATCAGATTTTATTTTAATCCCTTAATCAGATAAATCACTTTTGTAATAGTCTACAAAAGAAAGAACACATACTTGAACTCCTCCTGCTTTTGCTTCTTGTAGTCTTCCCTGTATTTGGTGAAGGCATCGAACAGATGATAAATAATCTCGGCGCTGAAGATCCGCACACCGAGACTGTCGGCCATCTCCTGAGAGTCTCGCTCAATCTTCACATCGAACGCCAGGATCACTGCATATCTGCAGAAAGAAGAGTGCAACAGTTCATGACTTTTCAAAAAAGATTTCAATAAGCCATTGTGTGGAAAATATTCAGCATTATTCGTAAAGAGAAAATGTTTACAGAGACATAATGCAAACACTTACTGTGGGTCATGCTCCAACATTGTAGATGCCCTCATTACATCTTTCTTGTGAACGGGACCAATATTAATGCCAGCGTACTGAGAAGAACAGGGAAACATTAATCAAGAAATAAAATCATTGGACGCAATTTTGGTGAAGTCCACAGAACAGTACACAACACAGCCTTGTGTATACAAAAACGTTCCAGTGAAATCCTGGAGAAATAGCTTAACATTAACCAGCAGTAAAAAAATAAATAAATAAATAAAATTATTAGTAAATGATTTAGATTCAGGATTGATCTTTGTACTTACCGGCACTTTAGAAGTGCGCAGAAATTCCAGCAGAGCTTCCAGTGAGCCCAGGGTGGATGCCTGTACATAAACACCTTTCTCCTCCAGCTTTATTGCATTCAGTGTCTGCTTCAGCTCCCTAATCAGTTCATCCTATAAAGACAGGCGCAAAAACAAATATGCTGTTAAAGAAATTGCTGATAAAAGATAACATGCTAATACTTTAGAGGTCAGTATGGGCATTCTTATTGTATCAGACCATAAAAAATGTATGAACTAAAAACACACTACAGTAATTGAAGGTTCTAATAGTAAATATATGATTTGTAGTCTAGAATAAGTCTATTATCATTTAATCATTGTCAGTATTAATAAGATCCCAAAAAAGTGCAGTGTTTTATTGGATAAAACAGTGAAATGAAGGGAAAAAAAAGTGCAGGTCTCACCCTCAGTACAGGAATCTCGTCATCTTTATGAGCCACAAGCAACGGCAGGCCGGCCAGAGTTTTTTCTAGATCCTTCCCCAGGATCTTCACTCCCTGAGACGTATTCACCTCCTTGTGTTTCTCATACTGATTCTAAACATAGAAATTCATCAGGAAGTTGTTAGTACATTACAGCATTATAAACTTATAGCACTTTATAGGCAGTAAGCTGTGAAAAGTATTAAACAGACTTTAACACGAAGCTCCTTCAGAGGTGGTGGCAATAGCAGCCCTCTGATCTGAGTGACGATGGGCCCCTCTACACCTGGCACGATGATGGTCTCACCCTCACGCAAGCACCCGTTGATCAAGATCACGTCTATCGTTGTGCCCATACCAGGCAGAGCTTTGACCTACAACAGCAGGAGATATATTCTGTGTTATAGCTCTGGTGCTGGTTCCAAAAACCAAAAGTTATTTATCAATCTATACCTTGGACAAAATAAAAATTTCAACTCACCTCCATGACCTGTGCTCGGAGCTCGTCGCAGTGGGCCAGTCTACGTGCCAGCATGGTCTGTGTGAGATCTACCAGCAGGGCGATCAGGTTACCCATGCCATCGCCTGAATGAGCAGAGGTGGGCACCAGAGACACAAACGTGCGTGGGTCCTTATTCTCAAAGAACAAGGCTGCATTCAAACCCTGTGTTTATACACACAGACACAAAAAACAACATATAAATGAGCTTTTCTTTAGTGTAAAATAGTGGTTTACTTTACACCTTTATCTATATTGTAACTATGTGTATGTAAGTGATCAGATTAATGACATTCTGTTTAAAACAATATGGTGTTGAAAGTAAATGGGAAGAAGTGAAGTGTGTACATACCTGCTGGGCGAACTCTAAAATGACAGCCTTGGCCCGCTCATCAAACTCATCCTTAGTGTTCTTCTTCTGCTTCTTTAGTGTAGCAACCACGTCTGTGTCTGGGCTTTTCTTCCAGTCATAGAGACGGTCAATCTGAGAGACAGAAAGAGATAAATAGAATCAAAATATTTGCCAAAAATTGCTTATCTGATCTTGTGATCTCATATGCGATC
Organism: Silurus aristotelis; assembly: GCF_946808225.1. Taxonomy (NCBI): domain Eukaryota; kingdom Metazoa; phylum Chordata; class Actinopteri; order Siluriformes; family Siluridae; genus Silurus; species Silurus aristotelis. The sequence goes on along the minus strand of NC_139593.1, from coordinate 10,338,236 downwards.
CCCAAAGTCCCACCTTGTTAAGAGCAACAATAAAGGGGCACTTCTTTTCCTTCAGCAGGTTAATAGACTCGAGGGTTTGTGGTTCCAGTCCGTGCATTATGTCCACCACCAGGATTGCGATGTCACACAGAGAACTGCCTCTGTTTCTCAGATTACTGCAGAGATAGAAAGATGGCAGTGAGGGGGAAAAAAAAAAAAAAAAAAAAGGATGGTATGATGGAAAGGAAGAAAAACACACAAATGCAAGAAGCAAAAAAGCAGAACTATAGAAAGAAAGGAAGATCAGATGCAGAGTAACCTCACACACAACAAAGGTTCTACTGGTGCTCACCTGAAAGACTCGTGTCCAGGGGTGTCGATAATCAGCATTCCTGGAATTCTGATATTTTCGTTGTCAAACTGAAGCAGAGACAGAAAATATTTGAAACGTTTGCTTTTAAAGTGTTCGAATAGTACAGACTGTGTGTTAATGTGTAATGGGGTACTCACGTTTTTCACCATCCTGGTTTGCTCAGTGATTGTTTCCAAGGGAACATTGGTGGCACCGATCTGTTGGGTGATTCCACCTGCTTCACCGTCCTGTACGTGTGTGTGTCGCAGCTGGAGATATAAAAGAGCAAAAGTGAGCTTCGATAAACACACCTTATATTCCAAAAATAGAATTGGCGGACACGGCATGTGCGGCACCCACACACATGCGCACACACACACACACATACCTTGTCAAGGATTTTTGTCTTCCCTGTATCTACATGACCCAAGACACAGACCACAGGGGATCTCAGTTTGTCCAAGTTAATGTTCTTGAGGTTCTCCTGTCTCCGTTTCTGCAACACAGACAAAGATTTGTATCACTCTATGTATCCTAGGCTGCTGTTTGTGTTTTACTGATGTCACATTTGTGCATTTGTACCTCGATGCGTCTCTTAGCCTTGTCATACATCCTCTCCTCTTTGGTGCGATCATCGTCCGAATCGCTCTCACTACTCGACTCGGAGCTCTTGTCTTTCTGACTTTTCCCCTTTGCTGTCTGGCTGTCCTTCTCTTCCTCTTCATCCTCTTCCTCGCTCTCTTCCTCTTCATCCACCTCTTCATCCTCCTCATCCTCGTCCTCCTCCTCTTCTTCACTGCCGTTCTCCTGGTCGGCAGGAGCAGAACATTTGTGGGATGGCGAAGAGGCTGCTGTCTCCTTTACTTCGATGTGAACCTTCTTCAACTCTGTGTGTGTGTGTGTGTGTGTGTGTGCGAGCGAGAGAGAAGAGAAGAGAAGAGAAGAGAAGAGAAGAGAAGAGAAGAGAAGAGAAGAGAAGAGAAGAGAAGAGAAGAGAAGAGAAGAGAAGAGAACAGTAATACATTAATCTGAGTAGGAATACAAGTTGGCAAATTTAGTTTTACCCCTCTACCCCCTTATCATCACTACACATTCTAAAAGCTGAGAAAACCTTTTAGAATGGGCATGACGATTATCTTACCTCTTTCTTCATCACTGGCCATGGCCTCCCAGTCATCCAGGTCTGCACTGTCAGCATTAGCTTCAGTCTCTGCTGAAATAAATGGCAAACGTTCACAACCCGCCCTCAACAGTGCATGCATAAGCTCAGAGGCAAACAATATAAGTGTTCAAAATTACCTGGTTCCGCTTTGGAAGCGTTCACATCCATCTCCATGACGATCGGCTCAGCCACTTCTGACGTGGGTGAAGCAACTTCTGAGGTCTCTGGAAGAGCACAGAGAAATAATCAGCTCTATTATCTAAGAGAGAAGTAAGTTTTTTAAAACACAACAGTTTTTAGAAAGCGTTACCTTCAGAAACGTGTGCTGTTGGCTTCTTTTTTCTTTTGTCACCGTAAACAGGCTTCTTCTTTGGCATTGAGTCTTTGGATGGCACTTCAACACCTTAAACAATAAGCATGAAGAACGAGCATTAACACGCTTATCACACCAAAGGGGGAAATAAAAAGAAAAAAGCACGCAAAAAAGTATGTATAAAACCAGGAATGTTGCTGAGATGCTTTTTTAAATTATTACTAAAGAATTATTATTATTTGTAAAACATTTCAATAACCAAGTCCAAGAGACACTATATTGGCAAAAGTATTCGCTCGTCTGCCTTCACATCCAAATGAACTGGAGTAACATCCGACTCTTAATCCATAGGATTAAATATGATGTCCACCCATTGCAGTTATTACAGCGTTAACTCTTCTGAGAAGGCTTTCCACAAGGTTTAGAAGTGTGTTAATGGGAAATTTTGACCGTTCTTCCAGAAGCGCATTTGTGAGGTCAGACACTGATGTTGGACGAGAAGACCTGGTTCGCAGTCTCCGCTCTAATTCATCCCAAATGTGCTCTATCGGGTTAAGGTCGGGACTCTGTGCAGGCCAGTCAAGTTCTTCCACACCAAACTCACGAACCAAAGTCCTGAAAACCAACCCCGCATCATAATCCCCCTCCACCAAACTTTACACTTGGCACAATGCAGTCAGACGAGCACTGTACTCCTGGCAACCGCCAAACCCAGACTCGTCCATCGGACTGCCAGACAGTGGAGCGTGATTAGTCACTCCAGAGAACACGTCTCCACTGCTCTAGAGTCCAGTAGCGACATGCTTTACATCACTGCATTCAATGCTTTGCGTTGCGCTTGGTGATGTAAGGCTTGGATGCAGCTGCTCGACCATGGAAACCCAGTCCATGAAGCTCTCTACGCACTGTTCTTGAGCTGAACTAAAGGCCACATAAAATGTGGAGGTCTGTAGCTACTGACACTGTAGAAAGTTGGTGACCTCTGTGCACTACGCATCCCAGCATCCGCTGACCCGCTGTGATTTTACGTGGCCTAACAATTCGTGGCTGACCACTAACAGTTTACTGTGGAATATTTAGTAGTGAGGAAATTTCACGACTGGACTTATTTTCAGAGGTGGCATCCTGTCACCGCACCAAGCTTGAATTCACTGAGCGCCTGAGAGCGACCCAATCTTTCACAAAAGTTTGTAGAAGCGGACTGCATGCCCAGGTGCTTGATTTTATACATGTGTAACTATGGAAGTGATTGGAACACCTGAATTCAATTATTTGGATGGGTGAGTGAATACATTAGGCAATATAGTGTAGCTTCCACTAAATTGGACCAGCACATCTGAACTTATTAGAGGAACACAGCTATGAAAAACCCAGTTTTCATGCAAACACTTGATTTCAACGACAATACATTCAATATGCTCCAGATAATACTATCATTCAACAACTTAAATATTGCTTTTCCTCTCTCACCCTGGGCCTGCAGCGCACGGAGTGTGGCCTCAGCTCTGGCTCGAGCCTCCTTCTGAGACTTGGTCAGGAGCTTGCCCTCTTTCTTTAGCCTCTCCTTCCTTTCCTTGTCCTTCTGCTTCTTTTTCTCCTTCCTCTCTGCTTCCAGTCGTTCCTGTGGGAGAGAGAATATTTTGCCAGTGGAGGTTAATATCTATGACTGATGTATAGTATAAATATCTGCAAGGCTTCCAGAGTTATGTGATATACACACACACACACACACACACACACACACACACACACACACACACACACACACACACACACACACACAATATATAAATATTTATAAGATAGATAGATAGATAGATAGATAGATAGATAGATAGATAGATAGATAGATAGATAGATAGATAGATAGATAGATAGATAGATAGATAGATAGATAGATAGATAGATAGATAGATAATCCAGTCTTCTCTAAAAAAAAAAATAATAAATACAAATAATCAAAAACCTTAGCCTTTCCAAAGTTATAGGAATGGAGTTGTGTTGTGTTTGACTGACCTGCTCGAGCCTCTGTGCCTCCAGTTCTGCCAGGCGTCTCTCCCTTTCCTCTTCCTCCCTCTTGGCTCGCTCTTCCTCCTCCTTCATTCGCGCGAGGGCCTCCTGCATGGCCTTTACTGTGGCTTTGCTGGGCCCTTTCTTTTTCTCCTTTTCTTCCTTTTCCCCTTTCTTCTTCTTCTTATCTTTTTTCTTCTTCTCACCTTCACCTTCATCTGTGGGGGAAAAAAAAGAATTTTTAAAAAGAATTAGTCTTAATATGTAGTGCTAATAACTGTGATGAAAGTCAAATATTTTCAAAATGTCTAATGCTTTGTGAGTAATCTTTATAAAAGACCGTACCTTCGCCCTGGTCTTCAGCCCCGTCTTGCTCCTCCACCTCAGTCTTTTTAGTCTCTGTGGATGGAGGAGCTGCAGCTTTGCCTGCAGGCTTGGCTGTGTCCTTCTTAGTGGCCTCTTCCTCCTTCTCCTTTTTCGCTTTCATCTTCGCTCTTTCTTCTTCCTTCTTCTTTTTATCTCGCTCCTTTTTCTCTGCCTTCTTCTGCGCCGCCGTCTTCATCTTGAAAGTGCCGTCGTCCTCTGCATCATCGTTGTCACTCTCAGCCTTTGCTTTCGCCTTCTTTTTCTGTTTGCGTGACGCCTGAGAACTGTCATCTGACTGCTCGTCGTTATTTCCACCGGCTTTTTTTGCACGGCCATCCTCATCGTCATCTTCAGAGTCCGACACGCCCTTCCGCCCACCCTTCTTGTTGGCCTTGGCTTTGCGTCGCGATTGTGACTCGTCATCAGACTCTGAAGCAGCAGGAGCAGCAGCGGGAGCCGGCGCTGCCTTTTTGCCTTTCGTCCTGCTCTCGTTCTCCATGTCGTCTTTACCCTCAGCTTCTTCACCCTCATCGTCTTCGTTCTTGCCCTTTTTGGCCTTCTTCTTGTCTGCCTTGGTGGGTGCTGGCTCCACCTCGGGTTCTTCTATAGAGTTCGTTTTCTGGACACAGAGACGATGAGCTTATTATAAACAAGCCTGTGGCTTTCTGATTAGCTAGAAGAGTTCAACTGATTATGTAGAACAATCAGTATAACTAATCAGCTAAGCTGTGCTTCCTTTAGGCTTAAATATTATGTAATGAGGACATATGGCTGCACCACTGGAAGCTGATTTTAGCATACCCTGTAACATCAGACATCAGCATGTCACCTTCAAGGCATGTTATACAATCTGGTAGTTACCTTTGCTGGTTCTTTTTCTTTTTTACCGCCCTGAACTTCAAGGGATAATTCCTCCAGTTCTTTCAGAATGTCATCCTCACTGCAAAACACCAAATTTAACCATCAGCACATTCAACTAACACTTCGCTCTGGTTCGGCTACGTTCAAACAACAGATCCGACATACAGAATCCTTCTCTTCAGATCAATTAAAACATATGAGAAAATATTTACATGAATTCTGATCTACTTGCTTAGAAAGATGTTACAGTGCCATGTATCTGCTTTAAGTAGCACACTTTGATTTTTTTTTTTTTGATTTTTTTTTTTTTTAGATTTGAAAATGTCGCATATGCCAGGCAAAGAAAAAAAAAAAAAAACGTGCCACATTTAAAGAAAAAGATAAGACTTGGGCTCTTTTGGACTGCTGTGTGAACGTAACCATAGTGACGGAGCAGAAAAGCAGATACACTTACTCAAAGTCATCTTTCTTCACTCCTTTCTTCTTCTTGCCCTTGCCTTTGCTCAGTTCTTTTGCAGCACTGGCTCCCTCGATCTCTGCTGCTAAGGCATCAATGTCAACAGCCTCGTCTTTGGCCCTATAGACAAAAAAACAAAAAAACAAGCAAATTATTCGTCATTTGTTCTCTACAGACTGTTCATTTGGAATTTCACTCATCATTCAATTATTTAATTATATCATTTATTTATATACAAATTGAAAGCGAATCAAAAAAGGTGGCATTGAATAATAAATATATATATATAAATATTTATCTACAAAGATTTATTAAAAAATGTAAAATGCTGTTGATACTCCGACATGATCACAATCATTTAGAATATCAATATGCATTTCATAAAATAAACAACAATGACGACATGTACCGCAGCACGCAATTTATTTTCCTATAACAACATGAATCCACTATTTTGCGCTCTGAAGCCAATAAAACAAAAATCACAGTGTCAAGTTACTAAGAAACCTGCAAGCATGAACTCCCAAGTCTCTGGAGACTCCTTCCACGAGTATGAAACGTTCACCTCATCAACAATTACACTTTTCCCTTTGTTTACTACAAGCACGTTTTCGAATAATGTTTTTGAACCGGTGGTTTTTTTTTTTTATTATAAATAAACCAACTGTTTTAATTACAGCCTATCAGAGCTGCTGTCTATCGGTCTATCAACAGCTTCGGACTAAGTTCTGTTTTGTAAAGCGTTTTAATTCACCTGACGAACATGCGGCACATTACATCCTTAAATCGCAATAAAAGATGAATCGAGGTTTAGACCTTTATTTAGCATTAAACTAGTAAAGCTTAGGTGTCAACGTATAGGTTCTTACCTACAGCTGCTCCGACAGAAATAAGGAAAAGACACCCAGAGCCCTTTATATACAGGAGCCTTACACAAAGTTGCATCAGCAATGGAAAACACCTAACAGAGACGAGGAAGTCACGAGACGGGAACGAGACAGGGCAGGACCCAAACACACACGAACACACACACAAAACTGCTGTTCTCAGCACACAGATACTGGATGATGAAATGGATGGATAATGGATGGAGGGATAGATAGATGGATTGCAGAGTACTGATGGAAAAATAAATCTGTGCTGTACATACACAGTATATTTACTCCATTAAGCAGCAAAAAACTACATCCTGTTAAAAAACACAAACAAATCCACCCCTTAAGGACATGACAAGAAGGCCAAAGGATTTGTGATACTCAAAGGTGGATACCCAACTGATTTCTTTTGTTTATTTGTTTGAATAGAGAAATAGTGATATTATATGGGATTTATTGGTTGCATGACTATACTTGGAGATTAACTCTTTAATAGACAGGCTATTCTTTTGCAGAAAATCAAGCAATAAGTCATGAGACTGCATTTTCAAGCACTGTATATTCCAGAGTGTGTGAATTAGGTCTATCTTTTTACAGTTTAATAAAAATAAGGACAATGCTCAGAGGAATGATCTATCTCCCAGTTTAGCCCTTCGTCCAAAACCGTGCAAATGAAACGATATTTTTAGCTCCATAAACTAAGTTGCTTTTGACTCGATCTTACACAATCAGTAAGCTCAGTGGCTGAGCGTTTTATTTATACAATCGAAAAATATACATTTTCCAATTAAGTCTGTAGTTTGCATGCATATATTTTATTTTTTTTTTGGGGGGGGGGGGGAATCAGTATTGGCATTTACTTCAAGTATTTAATACATAACAGCAAAATCTAATCTCTCAATATTTTATAAGACTTCATCGACTACACACACACACACACACACACACACACACACACACACACACACACACACACACACACACACACACACACACACACACAGAGGCAGGAGGCTTCTGTGTAATTCTGTTAAGTGTGTACAAGAAAAAGGTTGTTACTCTTTTGTCCAAACATAAACCTACTAAACTAATTGTTTATTCATTTGATCTTTTGTCATTTGATTGGACGAGGTGTACCCAAGTCTGTTTATTCAATATATTTTAGGACCTTTTCAGGAGCAATTCTAATTAAATCTAATCTAGGCTCTGTGCTCTAAGATCAGCTCAGTGGTTAAGGCATTGGACTCTAGATCAAAGGGTCATAGGTTCAAATCCCAGCACCACCAAGCTGTTACTGCTGGGCCCTTGATCAAGGCCCTTAATCCTCAACTACTTAGTTGTAAATCGCTCTGGATAAGAGAATCTGCTAAATGCCATAAATGTAAATCTTTCAGAGCAGATGTCCCACACTCTCAGCTGCTTTTGGTCAACTCACCACCCATGTGTAAACCCTGACACATGTGAGCCAGCATGATTTTCCAGATTGTCCCAATGACCAATCACTGCCTAGAATTGATCCCAACAACCAATCACCATCCAACATTGTTTGTCCCACTTGTGCACTTCTTTAAAAACTATTTTCTTTACTATATTTACAAATAACAACTGTGTTTTTTCTTTTTTTCCCTCATATTTGTGTTACTAACTGCAATTACAGTAAATACATAGTTAATGGTGCCATGACCAAAGATGACTGCTTTCTATAAAAATACATCATTATGTAACACTTCAATATGCAATGGACCACAAATTCTGGTAGATGCTGAACATTTTGTTCCTATGTATGTGTACTATGTGTACTATCTATCTATCTATCTATCTATCTATCTATCTATCTATCTATCTATCTATCTATCTATCTATCTATCTATCTATCTATCTATCAGCACTGCACAATGCTGCTATTTGCACTTCCAGTAGATGCTGAACTGCATTTTGTTGCTGTGCAATGACTATAAAGTTGCATCCATCCCTGCAAAATCTATAAATATTATAATCAGTCCATGATGCAATCAGGTGACTTCTGAGCATGTGGAAACAAGTTTCCTCTTAAACTCAGGAGCAGCAGTGACAGTGTCTCTGTTGAGATAAGGGGAAGATCACACGCCTTAACCGCCGAGAAATTATCATGAGGCTTTAGGATTGAAGTGTACGTCCTCTCTCTGAGACACAAAGTAAGCAGAGGGCCAGCAGAGGGCCAGCAGAGGGCCAGCAGAGGGCCAGCAGAGGGCCAGCAGAGGGCCAGCAGAGGGCCAGCAGAGGGCCAGCAGAGGGCCAGCAGAGGGCCAGCAGAGGGTTAATGTACAGACAACACAGCAGTACAATGAAAAGCGATGATGATGCACATGTTCATGTTCCTCCGGCACTGTCGGAGGAACATCAGGTGACCAGAGCAGATGCTTTTCCTCACTCATAATACACCTCTGACATATAACTTACACATTTCACAACTAACATTCATCTCTCTGCCACAATGAACAAACATCTCAAAGTCGGTATAACATTAGCTGGGTAAGTCACACCGCAGGCCTGGTCACACAGGCTAAGCTAACTAGCTACTGCCACATGAAACCCCATGGCTCAGAGCGAGAACCTTCTTTAACCATGTCCCCTACAGCTCTTACACGCCTTTCACTTCTACACCGAGTCCATCACACTGAGGTCCTTCTCTAAACGTATACATTACCCGTCATCTCCTTTAGTTTTCTGTTTCTTTCCCATGGTTACTTTGTAGTAATTTCCCCGCTTAGCACTGCTCTATGTGGAGTCACCGCTTAGCGCATATGGTTGCTTGGAGCAGCATTGCGCATGCGCCGATTGAACTCCCACGAATGCCCAAATCGTTCCGTGTTTGCTATCATCGTGCACTATGTAGGGTGAGAATGTCAGTGAGAGCAGGGAGAATAATAGTGCACTAAATGGTTAGTAGTGAGCGATTTGAAATTTGCCCGAAAGTAATAGAGGTAAAGAGGTAAATCAATTATTTAAATAGATTTGTTTAAATCCTTTATTGATAAATAATAAGAAATACGTTCCATTAACACTAAAAAGATATCAAATATCGATCGTTAAATAAATAACGTTAATTATTCAAATATATATTTTTATCATCTATTGATTTTATATATATATATATATATATATATATATATATATATATATATATATATATATATATATATATAGAAATACCACTACTAATAATAAATGTATTTAATAAATTAAAAAAATGCATTAAATTACATATACAATTTGTCATTTTCTATTTGTAAATTTGCCGCATCATATTTTATTTTGTGTGTCAAGGATTATTTTGTGAAACTCTCTCTGCAGTATTTATTCCAGTTTATGAATGACGTGTTTTTATATATTTTGAGGTTAGGTTTGTAATAGCTCTCCATGATCCTGCTGATCTTTTATTAAAATGGTGTCCATTTACATAAATTAACTCCTGGGTGTAAAACATTTGAGCTTAATGACTGATGTCACAAATAAAATGACAGTAATTGTGGGTTAAATAAATAGTTTGTGGATAAAGTATAAAATGAGGACTGTATTATTAAGGTGGGGGTGCAAACACTTTCATTATACATAACATATCGTATTTATCCAGACACCCTGCCTCTGGATGGAGTTCTCGTCAATAAGAGACCACTCTGTACTCTGTGATATTCATTATATTGATTTTTCCATTGCTGCTTATTAGGGATGAACTTCTAGGCACTAAATTTATCATTTCATGTTGTATAACATAATCTCTGTAAATGCTCTAAACAAATTCAACTGAATTGAACTGCATATTTAATATATTCAGTAATGTATGGACTTATTTCATTCTATTAACATCTGTCCCAGGTGTTTGGATACAAGTGTTAATAGTTAGTATTACACTTCGAAGCCATTCATTGAGTTGGGTACTTTGCACTGTTTCCATAAACACACCAGGTGTTTAGACATGGACCTTCACAGAAAACCTCAGCTTCTTTATTTACATTACTAATACAATGTTTTCACAGAGACTTAGTGTTTTTTGGACATGCTGAGAACAGGAAGAATTTGTTCTCAGGAAAGCTGCCACAGCCACAACAAACTCATCCGGACAGAACCGAATGCCAGTCAAACTGGCACACAACTCTTTTACAAAGTCAGCAGGCAGCCACTCATGGGGTACGTCCAACAGGCAGGTTTCAACAACCCCATTCTTGATGTCCATCTCCAGTCCAATGTTGGTGCTCTCCACAGTTAAAGAGGTGCGAACGCTGAATTTCGGGGTCTTACCATAAACCCAATCCCAGTTTTGAAGATCAGAGGTCATCTTGTGAATGCCAGGCATTAGAACCACTGATCCCGGGTCGACTGTAAGGACAGGAGTGTCAAGATCGAACTCGTGATTATAACGAGAAGCAATGGCGTCCATGAGGGAATCAGGGTTGAGAGATGGGTCGTGATCTGAGAGATTTGCAACAGGGGAAGGGACACTGGGGGTGGCGTTGCTTTTAATGCCAGTGCATGAGCTTTGTAGGACTGCTGAGAGGACAGAGCGGTCTGCAGAACACAGCAGGGTGCAGTGATGATAGGCGCTTGTCCTCCCCAGCCTGGCTGCAGTCCCAGAGATTTTGTAACACCCGTTCAGGACAATGTCAAACCTCTCTGTAGCACAGACATCAAGGTTCGGCCTGAGAGCCTTCAGTGCTCCAGTGACGACCCCGAGGTTCCTTTGGCGGTCGTATTTCTTCTTCGAGGTGAAGAAAGTCATGTTTATGTTGCCCAGATCGTGATACACGGTCCCACCACCGCTCCGCCGCCTCGCCACCGGGATTCCGGTCCTCCTCAGCAGCTCCACGTGACACTCCTTCCACGGGTTCTGGTGCCTCCCAATCACCACTGCCGGAGCGTTCCTCCATAAAAACAAGAGGTTCCGGCTCTGCAGATCGACACGATCATATATCCAATCCTCAAAAGCCAGATTCTGGAAAATGTCCGTGGAGGAAGACTTGAGGACGAGCCCCGCTTTACCGTCAAAACATGAGTGTAACGTGCTCACGTGTCGTGCGAGCCGGTCAAGGTCACGTGTTCGGAAAGAGCCTCGAGTCCTCAGAAACATTTCAGGGTTTTTTTTCTCGATTTCTATTGAATTTAAAATGCCGGATGTCTGATGAACATGTGTGTGTATGAGACTCGATTGTATTTTGATAAACTGGATTTGAACTCGCTGTCTGAAGATACCCAATCAGATACGAGTTTATCTGCTCAGGGGGCGGAGTCTCAGCGTTTTACATCCGGGGTCAGACAAGGGCATTTTCCCAATTTGTTTGTGTTTTTACTTTTTTTTATGAAATTATGAGCAATTCATTAATATACAAATTAATATTACTAATCTTCTTCTTCTTTTTCTTCTTCTTCCGGCTTCTACCATTAGAGGTCGCCACAGCAGATCATCCCTGTCCTCTACATCTGCTTCTTTCACTCCAACTACCTTCATGTCGTCCCTCACCACGTTGATAAACCTCCTCCTTGTTCTTCCTCCTTCCAGGCTGCTCCATCCTCAGCATTCTCCTGCTGATATACCCCATGTCCCTCCTCTGCACATGTCCAAACCATCTCAATCTCGCCTCCCTCACCTGGTCACCAAAACGTCTTACATGCAGTAGAGAGAACCATGAGAACAGCCAGAGTAACATGAGATACTACTTTGGCCAATGAATAGTAAAATTATTCAATTTAATAACAAAGTGCAAATGACAAGCAAAAAAACAAATTAAGTTCAGGATCCAGGATTTTGATCTCAAAGAGCAAGGACTTAATTCAGCAGAAAGAAAGGCAGGCAGTTCCATTGAAGCAATCAAAAACACAATCACTGCACAATCTATATAGATCCTCTCCTGCAACCTGTGGAACACTCATCATTTTCCAACTATCTGACACCAATATTTTCAAATAAATAGCTTCTTTCAATCTTATATTTAATGCAATGAAATCTTCCGGAAATCAAACAGCAGGACACACCCCTGTCTACAACAAATGGAAGTGAAGTAGAGCAGGTCTCCAGCTTTAAGTGTTTGGGAGTCCACATCTCTGAGAATCTGTCCTGGTACCAAAACACTTCAGCTCTGGTTAAGAAGGCACAACAGCATCTATAATTCTTGAGGATACTTAAAAAAAAAAAAAGTCCATCTGTCCCCTGTGATTTTAACCTGTTAGGATGCACTTCAACTTTTGGGACTCACAGCTGAAAACAATGTAGCACCCAACTGCCTGCTATTGAGACCGTCACCACAGCAGATCACATACTGCGCAGAGCAAATAACATCATCGTGATGTGAGGGACTCCTCACATCACATTCACAAACTGTTTAACCTTCTTCCGTGAAGAAGAATATATAGTAACATATGTACCAGAAGAAGCAATTCAAAATTCAGGGGCAGCTTTTCCATCCACTGTGATCTTACTGAACTCTACATTTCACTGCTAGTACAAAAATGGCTTACTGATGCTATACTGATTCTACTGACAGTAATCGTCATGCAGTTCTGGTCCATTCTGTACATTCTGAATATTCTGATTCATCCACCATCCACTGACACACACACGGATCGTCTGATTGTCTGCACAATTGCTACTATTTGCAATTCTGGTTTACAGTTTCTGCAAATTCTTCATTACCATAGCCTTTATATTGATTTACTGTACATATGTTTACATTATATATATATATATATATATATATATATATATATATATATATATATATATATATATATATATATATATATATATATATATATATATATTTGCAGAAACTGTTGAAAGTACAAGTACATAGTAATAAAGCTTTGGCATGTGAAGAATGTGCAAAAAGCGAAATAAACAAATACACTTCATATATGTATAAGTAAATGTAAACTATTAGGCAGGATGTACAGTATGTAAGATATGTATAGATACACATAAATAAAATATTAGTATATGTGTATATGTGTAGAGAATAAGAGGTATATAAATTACAATATGCAATATGTACATATATATATATATATATATATATATATATATATATATATATATATATATATAAATAATTTTTTTTTCATACAATCACATTATTGTATTATTCATTAATAGTGATAAATAAAGCATTTATGTCCATTACTTCACACTTTCTGTTAAATTTGCATAAAAAAGGAACCAATTTAATGTCTTAATATCTAGATTAATTCACTAAGGTACCATAACGGCTGCGGGGGTGTGTCCATAATTCTCGGATTTTCGGAACTCGCGGGGGGTCTAAGAACGGAACTCCGTGAGTTCCAGAAGACCACTGTATATGTATAATACACACATAATACAAATATAAGTATATATAAAGTTTAAAAATGTTTTTACCTATTCCAGTATGACGATGCCGCTTTGCACAAAACCAGGTCCATGTCGATATGCTTTACATCGGTTGGAGTAGAACAACTTGAGTAAACTTCTACAGATCCCTGACTTCAATCCTATATGTTCACCTTTGTGATGAAGTAGAACACTGACTTTACTAACGACGTTTGATGAATGGGCATAAATCTCGACAATTACACTCCAAAATCAAGTGGAAAGTCTTTCCAGAAAGGTGGATGCTACTTGAACAGAGATCTAAACAACGTGGAGTGAGATGTAAACAAAAAAAAAAAAACCTAGGTGTTTTATTTCGCAAATGTTCTTTATGACGTCACAGGCAACCCGATTGCGTTCAAACAGATTTAGGGCGGGGGGTGGGGGGGGGGGGTGTGTAAACATCCAGTAAACATCTACTCAGAATCAACTTTTCTCTTCACCACTGTGAGGCGCTGTTTCACAATAACTGTACAATAGGGTTAAATACATCAACAGAATCTCGACTTGATTGACGCTGGAATGTTCTGAGCTCAACATTTGTGATCATCACAGATCCAGCATCAGCTTCTCCATGCCAGAGCCTTTAAACACTCCAGGAGGTCCAATGTCAAAACTCCACACAATAAGAAAACAACTGAAACTTGTATTTATAGCATATAAATTTTCTCTTCTGATCTTAACAAGTCTGAGTGAACTGCTGAGTAGGTGCCAATCAGAGGCCACATTTTTGTCATCATGTAGTCTATAAAGTATTTTAAAACTACACAAATACAAAACACTAAAGTATTTTGATACAAAATATGAAACCATTTGCATTCACCCTATCAAATACAAATAAAAAAACCTCTATAATCCCTTTTATATTTGAAACACGTATTTAATATACATGTATCATACATAAACACTGCTCGTCCCTGCATATACCCAATACCAAGATTAGATAATAACAATGTTCTGATGAACTTTTTCTGTGTTGTAGGTGGCCGTTAAATTTGACTCAAATGAGAATATGAACTGTACCTTACATGGGTAAGAAAACTTACTTTTCTTTCAGGATATTCCAAATGTACACACTTTCTCAGACCAAAACATATAATAGTTTATTATACTAATAAAAGTGACAGGTCATGAATAATAAACAATCGCTGAACACATTTCACATTGCATTAAATAAAAGGAACTATACATTTAAAATTAAATTAAAACCATATTAGACAAGATAAAGTGAAGGATGAAATGAGTACAAATATATTTTAATGTGCAAACGGGAAAGACACATTGGATGTAATTTAAAGAAAACAATAACAGTAACAATAAAAGGTGCCGTGTGCAAATGCATAATTGAAAAAACAAAACTGAGCACAAAAACGGCATCGACTGATGTATACTGATGTATTTCGGCATCGACTGATGTATACATGCTGCAGAGTGGGAAGAGAGAACCCTGTAATGCACTCTGTGAAGCACACTACCCTCTGAAGGGTCTCGTTTGGAGCAATTGCCTCACCTAACTGAGATGTCAGAACGTATTCTATAGAAACACTATAAAGGGTTTTTAGTATTACTAGTGAAAATCTGAATTTCCTCAGCTTCTAAAGATGACACAATCTTTGTGTGTGAGCAGACCATGTCAGGTTCTCAGAGATGTGACATAATAATCAGCCATTTTATTAGATTAATTGAAACACCTGAATTTGATTGAAGTTCTTTCAGTGCAACTGATACAAAAGAGGGCAATAACGTGAATTAGAAAAAAAGCAAACAAATACTTCACTTCTATAGCCGATATTATTAAACGATTTAAGAATTTTTCTACTTTAACAGTTTTATTCAAAACATCTCTGGACAATTCTGACCTTTTTTCGGTTGCATGTTTATTTATTTTAGTTGCACTTTGATCAGCATTTCGATCCAATACTAATCATGTCCACTTTGTTTTTAGCTTGGTCACAGGCACAGTCTCCCTCTTGACGTGGCACTGTTAGGGCTCGTGTGTCTCGCTGTCCTTGCATGATAGAGCTGTTTGAATGGTTTGAGGTGTCCACACCGATCGTAGAGTTCGAGCGGCCCAACCCCTGCATCAATCTCTATAAGTTCTGTAGAAGTCAAGGTGGAACTGTAACTGAAGTGTAGGCTCGAATGTTCAAACAGTTCAAGCTGCATGTCACTTCTGTGAGCGAGGTGTATTCTATTTCTGGGATTTGAACTCATGACCATCCAAGCTGAAAGTCAATGTCTTAAACTCTAAGCTGGAAGTGGAAGTAACTATTTCAGTCACAGCTCTGCCTCAGCCTATAGGTTGAATTTAAGAGTGGAGTGTGGTGATATAGTTTCAGAGAGCTTGTCATGGCAGTGGATAATTAGCACTGGCAAATTGCACATCGGGAATTTTTTTAATATATCTGCAAACAGTCAGAATCTTCACATCTTGTACGCAACTTAATAAAGTGTCCCTGGACAACAGTCAATATCATTAACCTTTAATAAGTTGTACATGTCTTTTTAACCAAAATGTCACATTCAATATATTTCACTTTCTTTTTTTGTTCATCTTTTAGTTTTTCTGGTCAAAAGTGTGTGCATTCTGATGAAATGCTTGCGCTCTGTTTCAGTGTGTGTGTGTGTGTGTGTGTGTGTGTGTGTGTGCTCCTTCACGCACCCGCTGCTACATCCGCATATCAAGGGATTGAATAAATGAATGAATGAAGGATGGATAAATGGAATGAATTAATTTATGAATAAATAAATTGAATAAATCAAACACTTGTGTTTTTTTTTTATTACAGACATTTGTTAAAGTATTCTGAAGTAAGTAGAAAAGTGAGCTAGAACATATATTTGTGTATTACATGTATTACTCAAATGGGGTCTAACTAATGTAAAATAATTAGTAAAATGTTCAATTAATTGACATTTTTTTAGTCATTTTTTTATTTTTTATTTAATCGATTGCAAATAATTTACTAATATAATTTAAGAAAGTGTGTAAAAGTGTAAAATGTTGATGTTCATGAATGTTAATAATAATAAACAAAATAAATTGACAAAATAATAATAATAATAATAATAATAATAATAATAATAAATTTAATATTTTGCATTCCTTTTCCCTAACTGTACTGGAATTAAACCGAACTGTGACTTAAAAACCGAGGTACGAACCGAACCATGAATTCTGTATACCGCTACTCCCTTAATGTGCAATATGTACAATAAGTTCCTATTTTGACCAGCAGTATAGAAAAAGCATATCTTGGAGCAATAACTGTTTACGAAGTTGTTTAAAATGCTGTTGAAGATGCTAATCAGGTAGCATAATTGAATGGAGTGATTGAAAGTGATTTTCTGCGTTCGCAAGTGCAGAGAGTTTGCACACTTTCCATTACATAGAATGTGTGGCCTATTTGTGATCGTATTTTGATACAGTTTTTAAAAAATGCCAAAACTGGATTTTTCATACACGGGCTAAAATGTACAGATTTTTATGATGAAACAATTTTTTGTTTATATATTAATGATGTGGATGTAGGTATTATTTATATTGTATTTCATGGCCAATACTTAGGGGCAATAACTCGCCCCCTCTTCTTACCCCCTCTTCTGGGAGTGTAACTGTCTATTATGACATCACAGAACTCCACTTATCTAGAAATATCGGGGCACCATTTCGTTGGTCTGCCAAACCGCCATTAAACACCACCACAACAACAACAACATCATCAGTCAATTGTTCTTAAGTGTTAGATGCGAGCGATGGAGAACTCTTTCTGTACGGATTATGCTATGTGTGAAGCGGAGAAAGCAATTGATGATCTAAACGGTAAGAAGGCTCTAATTTTTTTAATAGAAACTACACACCTGGTGTGTGACGGGGGGACATTGGTGGTGTGTCAGTGTTGGCTGTTGGCTGTTGGCTGTTGGAGTTTCATCAGAACTGTTCACTTGTGAAAAAGTCACTAATTGATGAGCGAAAGTTCATTCAGTGTTTGGTTCCGGACATAGAAACATTATATATATATATATATATATATATATATATATATATATATATATATATATATATATATATATATATATATATATGAAACTTTTATAAACATAACATATATTTAGTGATATATATTTGTATAAGCAAATTAGCACATTTAACTTACTTAACACCTGATTTGCATTTCAATGTGGCAATCCTGATGACGTTATTCATTTTACTGTATTCAGCTGTCGTTTCGCTATTACGTTAAGCATGTATGCCTATGATATTTTGCTTTAGATAACTTATTACATTATTATTATTAACTTATTACTTATTATTGTTAGCTAACTTTAGCTAACATATTACATGGCAGGTTTAGAAAACTTTAGCTAACTTATTACATGGTAGCTTTAGCTAACTTATTACATGGTAGCTTTAGCTAACCTTAGCTAACTTATTACATGGTAGCTTTAGCTAACTTTAGCTACCTTATTACATGGTAGCGTTAGCTAACTTATTACATAGTAGCTTTAGCTAACTTTAGCTAACTTATTACATGGTATCTTTAGCTAACTTTAGCTACCTTATTACATAGTAGCTTTAGCTAACTTATTACATGGCAGCTTTAGCTAACTTTAGCTAACTTATTACATGGTAGCTTTAGCTAACTTTAGCTAACTTATTACATGGTAGCTTTAGCAAACTTTAGCTAACTCATTACATGGTAGCTTTAGCTAACTTTAGCTAACTTATTACATGGTAGCTTTAGCTAACTTTAGCTAACATATTACATGGCAGGTTTAGCAAACTTTAGCTAACTTATTACATGGTAGCTTTAGCCAACTAATTACATGGTAGCTTTAGGTAACTTTGGCTAACTTATTAGATGGTAGCTTAAGCTAACTTTAGCTGACATATTACATGGCAGCTTTAGCTAATTTTAGCTAACTTATTACATGTCAGCTTTAGCTAAATTTAGCTAACTTATTACATGGCATGTTTAGCAAACTTTAGCTAACTTATTACATGGTAGCTTTAGTTAACTTAAGCTAACTTATTAGATGGTACCTTTAGCTAACTTTAGCTAACATATTACATGGCAGCTTTAGCTAAATTATTACATGGTAGCTTTAGCTAACTTATCACATGGTAGCTTTAGCAAACATATCACTTGGTAGCTTTAGATAACGTTAGCTAACTTATTACATGGTAGCTTAAAATAAATAAATTTTGTATGTAAAAGCTCTAAGAGGAAAACCAATTCAAGAGCGGTTTAAAAATATTACCCGATGTTCGTGTCTGATTTGTTTTGCTTTGTCTCTCTTTTATATATATTTTTAAATCATTTTTCAGTGTTTGCTGATACACAAAGTATATTGTCATCATTCAGCCATATAATTTATACAATATTTTCTTCAGCGAGGTTGGTTTTACCTGGAAACTATTCTGAAGCATCCTACTCCTTCACTCAAAGCCAAAGCGAGGGGAATCCTCAGAAAAGAAAAACGGATATTACAGGTTCTCCTGAAGACCAGACTGAGGGTACACCAAGTAATAGGAGTAGTACAGAGATGGACAAGAGCAAGACTCAGCCGTTTAAAAGAAAAATCGACCATTTCCGAACAGGTCCCACTTTTCTTTTATGTTACTACTGATAGAAATATCACAGAGCTGGAAATCTGATAAAAAAAATAATCTGGTTTACATTGTATGAAAAACATGTTTAAATGTTTAAATGAATAAAATCTTTAACAGCAAAATTTAACGGACGCTACAAGGTGGAAGATTTGTTGGGAAAAGGATGCTATGGCCGTGTCTACAATGCTGTCCGGAAAACAGATGGGAAAAAGGTGAATTTCAGCTCATTTAAGCACAAAAGAAAGCAACACAAAAGTAGAGCATTTTATATTGCTGAAACACCAATGATACATTAACGTGTCAATCATTGCTTTCATCACTGGAAATCATAGTCATATGCAGTTTTATATACCTAAAAACCTCAATTAATGACTAGAAATGATTTATTATTATATTATTATTATTTCAGATATTGAAATTAAATAGCAAAGAAAACAACTGCATTACTGCAATTGTATTCTTTCTGGTTTTTCAGTAATATAATTGGACATTATTTAAAATCATGTCCTAAATTTATAAATTAGGTAGTTAAAACACTAAATGCTTAGCTCGTCAACAAGCCACAAGTGAAAACCATTCCAAGGTTAGATAATAACAATTTTATGACGATCAAAAAACCTTTCCTGTGTTGCAGGTGGCCATTAAATGTGTGTTAAAATTCAGAAATGAATCGTACATCACAATGGTAAGGAAGTTACTTTACTTTTTTGATATTCCAAAACATATTGAGAAGTAACCAATGCAAATGCAGGTGAAGTAAACAAAGAAATCGAACTACGCCACTGGAAATGTGAACGCATTAAAATGTGAATGAACATCAGCTGTTCGATGTATGCAAAACATTTACTTATACAAAGTAGGGTGATTTCAGCATTTCAACATACTTGGATCATCTTTGGATTAACATTATGAATTTTTTTATAAATCGATTTTTGATGCGTTTTGATCAGCATTTCGAGCCGATACTAATCATGTCCACTTTGTTTTTAGCCCGGGCTCAGGTGCAGGCTCCCTCGTGAAGCGGCACTATTAGAGCTTGTTTGCAAGCCGCCTTGCTGTCCCTACGTGATAGAGCTGCTCGAATGGTTTGAGTTGGACTCATTCATCATCTTGGTCCTCAAGCGGCCTGACCCCTGCATCAACCTCTATAATTTCCGTCAAATTTTAGTTGGAGGTTTAACGGAGAAGCAGGTTCAAATGATCATGAAGCAAACAGTTGAAGTTGCAATTCACTGCCGTGAGCGAGGTGTCTTCCATCGTGATATCAAAGAAGAAAACATTCTTGTGAACCCTGATACTCTTCATGTAAAACTAATTGATTTCGGGTGTGCCGACTTGTATAAGGAAACCCCCTATACAGAATATGCAGGTAACTGTACCCTCAAATTGAGCAGATTTGATGAGAATTCAGTTCTGGATCATTTTTACATTTACAGCAGATGCCAAAAGTGCTTTTAAGTCTCTATCAAAAAATCTTTTAACACTCGTTCACTATGTTAAAGACGTTCTCCAATCTTTCTGACTGACAATCCTTTTATTCAGGCACTCCACTTTACATCCCCCCTGAATGGACCGCTAACGGTGCGTACATGGCGGAATCGGGCACCGTCTGGGGTCTTGGCATATTCATGTACACCCTGTTATGTGGGACAAGACCGGATTATATTCCTGAAGACTATTCTGATTTGAACATCCCTGATTATCTGTCTGAAAGTGAGAAAATATAGTTGTTTTTTTTTACAATTAAAGTTATTCAAAAACCTGAAAACTTTCCTAGCAAACTACCAATAATTAAATCTATAATAACAAATAAATCTGTAATAATATTATATATATAATATAAAATTAATATATTAATTTTAATTAATATATATTTAAAAATGACTAACTGACAAAAGAAATGTCACTACAGCTAATGCTTTGTTTTAACCATTTGCTGTTCTGCACACACAGATTCTCGCAGCCTGTTAATGTGGTGTCTGAAAAAGAAACCCGAGGAACGACCAACGTTGCAGCAGATCCTCGCACATAAATGGTTTTGAGGCCAGGTTAGTAAAGAACAACAGAATAGACTTAATTATTGTACGCTAAATAATCTTTAGTCTAGTGCACCTGGACTGAATTGAATATTCTAGAAAAACAATTGACAATATTAAATGCAAGGAATTGAACAAAACATCATATGAGAGTTTTTGATGTTGACATAAGGATATTTGTCTCTTTTTCTTTTAAACCAGTGTTTACCAAGGTGGATGAGAATCTCTTCAGTACCTTCATGACGTAGGAACTACAACAGCAAATCCGAGTATTTCTTTCAGTTCTTGTAGAACCTCGAATATCTGAGCACACAAATAAAGAGATGATCAGACCCAGTGTGGAGAATGACTGATAAATGCATAGATGTAACCATGCTACTGGAGCAGGCTCAGCGGTGAACAGTGCACGGTGTAGTTACACTCAAATAGATAACACAGAGAGATGATGGAAGAGTGGAGAGAAACTAAGAACATCTCCAGTATGCATGTTTGCTGTGTTATAAACAGGCGTGAATACAGCTAGGAGAGACATTGTGATGAGATACAGGAAACTCAGAGAAGACGGTGATGAGGAAGACAGAAGAATTCATCACATCTTTACATACACACCTAAGCAAAATCAATGACTGGCTTTTCTTATGATTTCTTATAGTACATAAGTCCAGATGAAACTTGATTTTGCTGCGCTTCCATTCTTCAAGTTATCAATATAGGACAGAATTTTTGGACTTTAAAGACATTGGGGATTTTAAAACATGGTTTGTGGAAGCTTTTAAAAAACATTCTAAAAGCTTTCTTTGGTTTATCTTTGCATCATCTTCTTCTTTCGGCTGCTTCCATTAGGGGTCGCCACAGCGGATCATCCGTCTCCATACCCCCCTGTCCTCTACATCTGCCTCTTTCAACCAACCACCAGCATGTCTTCCCTCACCACATCCATAAACCTCCTCCTTGGTCTTCCTCTTTTCCTCCTTCCTGGTGGCAAAATAATCATGTGATTCAGTTATACTGCACAAAAGACAATTTGTGCATATTTTTCAATTAAATTTACAAAATTAATATTTTTGAAAACGTAAAACTTCATGCATAATAGACAAGATAAAAATTAAAACAAAACTGAAATTAAACCAATAGACAGGACAGGACAATTTCAGACCTAGAATAAGGAAAAAGGTGTTTTTTGACATGAAAGGCTTTAAAAAGGCGATGCTACCAATAAACAGTATTTTTTGTATGACTGTTTAAAGCTAATATCCAAATCTAGAATAGAGCTAAATAATGCGAGGGTTAATTATTACTTACAGTTCTCTGAATTATACTTTATCTAAAATTTATTCTACAAACAATAAATACAATTACACCAAGAGCTGTATTAACTACTCTTAAGTAGTGCTTATTCATCCTTAGTCAGATGGGGAAAAATTGGTTAAATTGATCTGGTCTCTTGCAGTAGTCACAGTTAAATTCATGTCAGTTTTATTTGTTAAAACTGTTAAAAATTGTTATCCATTATACAGTACGTTTATCCCCACAGGATTTACAGTAATTGTAGTATTCATACAATTATATTTTTTGTGTACTTTATTATCTATACATAGTATACATATCAAAGTGGAGCAATATCAAAAAGGAATTTCTCAAAAAAATTGCAAAGAGTTTGAAGTTATCATTATCTACAGTGCATAATATCATGCAAAGATTCAGAGAATCTGGAACAATCTCTGTGCGTAAGGGTCAAGGCCGGAAAACCAAGATGGCTAAAATTCTATAGGTAAAAAAAGAAGCCATATCTAAACATGATCCAGAAGCGCAGGCATTTTCTCTGGGCCAAGGCTAATTTAAAATGGACTGGCAAAGTGGAAAACTGTTCTGTGTTCAGACGAATCAAAATTTGAAGTTCTTTTTGGAAAACTGGGACGTCCTCCGGACTAAAGAGGATAAGGACAACCCAAGTTGTTAATAGCGCACAGTTCAGAAGCCTGCATCTCTGATGGTATGGGGTTGCATGAGTGCTTGTGGCATGGGCAGCTTACACATCTGGAAAGGCACCATCAACAGAGGATGGTGCTCTTTATTTATTGTTTGTCGAATTAATTTTAGATAAAGTATAATTCAGAGAACTGTAAGTAATAATTAACCCTCGCATTATTTGACTTCTTCTTTTTCTTTCGGCTGCTCCCATTAGGGGTCGCCACAGCGGATCATCCGTCTCCATACCACCCTGTCCTCTATATCTGCCTCTTTTACACCAACTACCTGCATGTCTTCCCTCACCACATCCATGAACCTCCTCCTTGGCCTTCCTCTTTTCCTCCTACCTGGTGGCTCCATCTTCAGCATTTTTCTACCAATATAATTCATGTCCCTTCTCTGCACATGTCCAAACCATCTCAATCTCGCCTCCCTCACCTTGTCACCACAACATCCTACATGTGCTGTCCCTCTAATAAACTCATTTCTAATCTTGTCCATCCTCGTCACTCCCAACGAAAACCTCAACATCTTCAGCTCTGCTACCTCCAGCTCCACCTCCTGTCTTTTACTCAATGCCACTGTCTCTAATCCATACAACATCGCAGGTCTCACCACAGTCCTATAAACTTTCCCTTTCATTCTTGCAGATACTCTTCTATCACAAATCACTCCTGTCACTCTTCTCCACCCACTCCACCCTGCCTGCACTCTTTTCTTTACTTCCCTAACACACTCTCCATTACTTTGCACTGTTGACCCCAGGTACCTGAACTCCTCCACCTTCTTCACCTCTTCACCCTGCAACCGCATCACTCCACTGCCCTCCCTCTCATTCACACACATGTACTCTGTCTTACTCCTACTGACTTTCATTCCCCTTCTCTCCAGCGCATATCTCCACCTCTCCAGGCTCTTCTCAACCTGCTCTCTACTCTCACCACAAATCACAATATCATCTGCAAACATCATAGTCCAGGGAGACTCCTGTCTGACCTCGTCCGTCAACCTGTCCATCACCACTGCAAACAGGAAAGGGCTCAGGGCCGATCCTTGATGTAGTCCAACCTTCACCCTGAACCAGTCTGTCGTACCTACTGCACACTTTACTGCCGTCACACTGTCCTCATACATGTCCTGCACCACCCTCAAATACTTCTCTGACACACCTGACTTCCTCATACAATACCACAACTCCTCTCTCGGCACCCTGTCGTACGCTTTCTCTAAATCCACAAATACACAATGCAGCTCCTTCTGTCCTTCTCTATACTTCTCCATCAACATCCTCAAAGCAAATAAGGCATCTGTGGTGCTCTTCCTCGGCATGAAACCATACTGTTGCTCACAGATGGTCACCTCTTCTCTCAGCCTGGCTTCCACTACTCTTTCCCATAACTTCATGGTGTGACTGATCAACTTAATTCCCCTGTAGTTACTGCAGGTTTGCACATCTCCCTTATGCTTAAAGATCGGTACCAGCACACTCCTTCTCCATTCCTCAGGCATCCTCTCCCCTTCCAGAATCCTGTTAAACAATCTGGTTAAAAACTCCACTGCCATCTCTCCTAAACATCTCCACGCTTCTACCGGTATGTCATCTGGTCCAACCGACTTTCCATTCTTCATCCTCTTAATCGCTGCTCTCACTTCCTCCTTACTAATCCTATCTACATCCTGCTTCACCAACTCCACATCCTCCAACCTTCTCTCTCTCTGATTTTCCTCATTCATCAGCTGCTCAAAATACTCCCTCCATCTTCTCAACACACTCTCCTCACTAGTCAACACATTTCCCTCTCCATCCTTTATTGCTCTAACTTGCAGTACATCCTTCCCAGCTCGGTCCCTCTGCTTGGCCAATCGGTATAAATCCTTTTCTCCTTCCTTAGTGTCCAACCTCTTATACAGTTCCTCATATGCCTTTTCCTTGGCTTTCGCCACATCCCTTTTAACCTGCTGCCGCATCTCCTTGTACTCCTGCCTACTTTTCTCATCACTCTGTCGATCCCACTTCTGTTTTGCCAATCTCTTTCCCCTAATGCTCTCCTGCACTTCCTCATTCCACCACCACGTCTCCTTGTCTTGCTTTCTATTTCCAGATGTCACACCAAGTACTTTTCTAGCTGCCTCCCTCATCACTCCTGCGGTAGTTGCCCAATCATCCGGCACCTCTTCACCACCACCAAGCCCCTGTCTGACCTCTTCCCTGAACCTCACACTACACTCTTCCTCCTTCAGTTTCCACCATCTTATTCTTCTTTCAAACCTTACTTTCCTCCTCTTCTTCTTCGCCTCCAAAACCATCCTACAGACCACCATTCGATGCTGTCTAGCTACACTGTCCCCCGCCAACACCTTACAGTCTCCAATCTCCTTCAGGTTGCATCTCCTACACAGAAGATAATCCACCTGTGTGCACCTTCCTCCACTCTTATATGTCACCCTATGATCCTCCTTCTTCTTAAAATACGTGTTCACCACTGCCATTTCCATCCTTTTAGCAAAATCTACCACCATCTGCCCTTCCACATTCCTCTCCTTAAAACCATACCTACCCATCACCTCCTCATCACCTCTGTTCCCTTCACCTACATGCCCATTAAAGTCTGCCCCAATCACCAATCGTTCTTTCCTAGGTACACCATCTACCACTTCATCTAATTCACTCCAGAATCTTTCCTTCTCCTCCATCTCACAGCCAACTTGTGGAGCATAGGCACTGATGACATTTATCATCATCCCTTCAACTTCCACCTTCACGATCATCACCCTATCAGAAACTCTCTTCACCTCCACTACACTCTTACTGTACTCTTCCTTCAGAATCACCCCTACACCATTTCTCTTCCCATCCACACCATGATAAAACAGTTTAAACCCACCTCCAATGTTCCTGGCCTTACTCCCTTTCCACTTGGTCTCCTGAACACACAACACATCTACCTTTCTCCTCTCCATCATATCAGCTATCTCTCTCCCTTTACCCGTCATAGTACCAACATTTAAAGTACCAACCCGAACCTCTACTCTCCTACACTGCTCCTTTTCCTGCCGTCTCTGTAGACGCCTTCCTCCTCTCCTTCTCCTCCTTCGGCCAACAGTAGCCCAATTTCCACCGGTACCCTGTCGGCTAACGATACCTGTGGCGGTCGTTGTTAACCCGGGCCTCGACCGATCCGGTATGAAATTCTCATTTGTGATCCGCATATTTGATTTGGCACATGTTTTACGCTGGATGCCCTTCCTAACGCAACCCTCCCCATTTACCCGGGCTTGGGACCGGCACTAAGAGTACACTGGCTTGTGCCCCCCTAATGGCTGGGTTCCTCGCATTATTTGACTCTATTCTAGATTTGGATATTAGCTTTAAACAGTAATACAAAATACTGTTTATTGGTAGCATCGCCTTTTTAAAGCCTTTCATGTCAAAAAATACCTTTTTCCTTATTCTAGGTCTAAAATTGTCCTGTCAGGTCAACAGAGGATGCAGTTTCCACAGCTCTTCATTCAGCCCTCACCCACCTGGATAAAAGCAACACGTACATCAGAATGCTGTTCATTGACTTTAGCTTTGCGTTCAATACAGTCCTCCCCACTGTACTGATCACTAAGCTCAGTGGACTGTGTATCTGCACCTCCACTTGCAGATGGATTCTGGACTTTCTTACCAACAGACCTCAATCTGTCAGGTTGGGTAACCAGGTATTCTCTACCCTCATTCTGAACACTGGCATCCCGCAGGTCTGTGTTCTGAGCCCACTGCTCTACTCCCTGTTCACCCACGATTGTGCTCCTCTGTATAAATCCAACATCTTCATAAAGTATGCAGATGACACCACCGTGGTCGGCCAGATCGACAACAACAACGAATTGGCCTACAGGGAAGAGATCCGTAATCTAGCAGCGTGGTGTGCCACCAACAACCTGACTCTCAAGGCCACAAAGACCAAAGAGCTCATTGTGGACTTTCGGAAATCCAACAGCAGGAGACATCTACCTGTCAGCATCAATGGAACTGAGGTAGAACGAGTCTCCAGCTTTAAGTTCCTGGGAGTTCATATCTCTGAGGATTTGACATGGCAGCAGAACACTTCAGCTCTGGTAAAAAAAGCACAACAGCGCCTGTACTTCTTGAGAAGTCTCAAGAAATCTCATCTGTCCCCTGGGATTATAACGAGCTTCTACCGCTGCATCATTGAGAGCATCCTGACCAACTCCATCACTGTATGGTACGGAGGCTCTACTGTGAGTGAACGAAAAGCCCTGCAAAGGGTGGTCAAAACCGCCCAACGCATCACTGGCACCCAACTACCTGCCATTAAGCACCTTCACCACAGCAGATGTCTGCGCAGAGCTCACAACATTATCAAGGACTCTTCACATCCCAGTCATAAACTGTTTAACCTCCTTCCATCACGAAGAAGATACAGGAACTTGCAAACCAGAACCAGCAGGTTCAGGGACAGCTTTTTTCCATCCACCATCACACTACTGAACTCTACACTACACCGCTAAATCACCATAAAACAAACACAAAACAAAACACTATATATAACCTCTGTACTATACATGTACA